>NC_139810.1:13385110-13985110 GCF_963457635.1 Microchirus variegatus
AGCAGGATGAAAAACCCATAATAAGTAAGTCATGACCGAGGGCTTCCCCAAGCAGAAACTCCTCGAGCACCAGAAACTAAGCTACGGAGTATTTAGTATATCCTCCTTATACACTTTTCAAGGGGCCTCATTCATTTCCACATAACCGATAATGCCATTCAGTGTAAAGTGCATGGCACTTCATTTTGTTTATGAACGAGTTACAACCATGCATAAAATATTGCACATTCTTGGTACAGCAATTCATTTTTGTCTTGGGGTGAGCACAATGCTTATCATGCACTCATTCATGCTTCACGTTGCACTGGGTAAAAAAAAAAATAAAGGATATAATGGTGCTGCAAAATGTCTTTCAAATAATGAAATCTCTTAAATTAAAGTATGGTCATGGAGCTTGAATGTAAGATCTGACTTAAAGATTCAGAAAAGATGGTCTTTGTGTGGAAATTATAGCTGGAAAGTGAATGTACTTGAATCTCTTCAGTTGGGTTAACTATCAATGATGGCTTTGTTGTTGCTGTTAGTTGGTCTTGATTTGAACCTGGGCAAATGCCCATTCAAAAAGTCTACTTACTCTGGGATCTCATTGGTCAGTTGGCTTGAGTGAAAAGGAAAGACAGCGAAGGACATTTATAGGAGACAAGACATGTGCAGACAAAGACATGTGAAGAGATCACAGTAGAGAACATAACGACAAGGACACACAGAGGGACACACACACACACATGAAACAGTTCAAGATTCTTGTTTCTGAGTGAGTGTGACTTGTGTGTCTCCATGGGAGTGTGATGATCTGCAAGCCATGGCCCAGTTTTCACACTTGTGTGTTTTGTGTGAAGAGCTGTGAGACAAAGATATAGAGCCATATGCTTGTTGTCTTTTCAGGTTTGTCACAAACATTTTTAGTTGATGCCAACCTGAAGGCACACTGTTGCCAACCTCGTGGACGGATAGAAGAGTGAAACTGTCTCATCAGCTGCCAACACGGACATGATTATTGTTGTTTGTTTGTTTGTTTTTTGGACACCCACTCCAGCAGCCATTTTAAACTTGAGTGTCACAGGCAGTTTTGTCTTCAAATGCCAGTTTTATGGAGTCCTACAGTCCTATACACTTTCAAAGTTGGATAAAAAGTTTAATATTGCATGTGCACTTTTTGTTTAGAGTCAGCAAAGCAGTGGAGTACAGTGTGAACTGAGCATGCTCAGGGCAAAACTAAGAGTGTTAACTGCCTTGCTAATTAGTGAAATACTGTCAAGAGTGGAGCAGGTCAGCTACACACACACAAGGGACGAGCTATTAGTCAAGCGCCTAGTTCACCCTGAAGCCCAGGCACTGATGATATCATCAACACTGTCATCACAGCTCACCAAGGCAGTGGATGGATAGACAGAGAGGTTATTTGGCTAATAGCCATTACAAAGGAGAAATTAGATGAAGCTGAATAGATGAGGAAGTTCCCCTTATCCTCTTCCCTACCTCTTTGTAACAGCATTGTGATACTCGATGAATGTCCGCCCATCAAAGGCGATGGCCTCCGTCTCTCCAGCAGACTTCTCGTAGACGGCTGTAAAGAAGGGGGGGCAGGGAGAGGGAAAGAGGATGAGATCATCGCAATCAATAAGACTGAGGGTTCGGTTATCCGAGCTGAAGGCAATGGAGTGTTAGGAAACAGGGGAAGGGGGAAGGGTTGGTGCTTTTGTCGTTTTAATTAACGTGAAAGGCACAGCCGGCCACGAGCACAAGGTTAATGGCAAAGGCAGAGACTGAGTGTGTAAGACAGATCAGACCAGACTGAGCATGTGTCTACCAGAGTAACATGATGATGATGAAAGGGACATGCAACTCTTGAAATGAGAATTTCATGAATATTCAAATGACAATCATTTCATAATTTTGACAACTGCCGCCTTTGTTTGAAATCAATACATAATAAACCTAACATAAAAGACATTCATATATCTTATATCAGTTAGTGTTATTACCTTTCCTCGACAGAAAACCATAAATAGAAATAAACAGCACAAGAGGCTTTCTATATAAAAAAGCTACCTACTAGTTTACCATCCAGTGAAAAAAGCCAAGAACAGGCTGTATTACATTAAGCATCAGCGATTCAGTCCCACTCATGCTATGCTTTAAAAGCAGCCAAAACGCTGCCAGGTATCCTTTTGGAGTAAAACCAAATAACATTGAATGAGAAAATAGAACAGTTACAATGACTGATTGCAATTGCCCACAGCCATTTTAAGGTGATCTCAAGCCAACAAGTATTGTTAGCCTCTGGCTCACACACAGACCAGTCTGTAAAGTATTACCAGTCTTTACAAATGTTTTTTTTATGCATCATAAATTCATAAATTTAATGCAGCTCATTGGCAGTGCAGTGCAGTTAAAGACTAAAATGTTAACATAGACAATAATGATGATATTGATGACTCACTGTTCTGACAGTGTCCCCCTGAGAATCCATTGAGACAAACGCACTCATAGGTGTCCAGCTGGGGACTGCAGAGCCCACCATTGTGGCAGGGCTCCTGAGAACACGGATGGTCCTGGAAAATGGCCATGTTGCTGGAGTGCAAGGCATTCTCCTCTCTGAGAATGGGCGTTCC
Source organism: Microchirus variegatus (assembly GCF_963457635.1). NCBI lineage: Eukaryota > Metazoa > Chordata > Actinopteri > Pleuronectiformes > Soleidae > Microchirus > Microchirus variegatus. Next base: position 13,387,726 of record NC_139810.1, read on the forward strand.
CATGAGTATGATCTATGAGCAGAAAACACCCAGGTTAAAGAGGCCTCCTGTGCTTTTGCACACAAACACTAAAAAGGTCATATTACTATTTGTCAGCTTATGAAAACAGCTATGTAATATCATGTGTGGGAGTTATATCATGCCCAAGAAAACATGATGACCGCTACGATGTCAACGGGAGGTATTTGCCAATCACTGAGAGTTTGGTCAGATTTAATATTGGCCTATAAATATAAATATAAAACACAGAATGACCTTAAATGCATAGCATAGCAGACCATCTATCTATCTATCTATCTATCTATCTATCTATCTATCTATCTATCTATCTATCTATCTATCTATCTATCTATCTATCTATCTATCTATCTATCTATCTATCTAATAGTAAATACAGTATATATAGGTTAATATTATGGTTGTAGATCTGAAATAAATAAATAAACAAATACAATTAAAAAAAACAACAACATTTTCCCATGAGTATTTATATAGATTTATTAACTATAACATAATACTACTTTTACTGTTTATTTGTTTGGTCGAGTTTGTGACTACTATTTTTTATATCTAATGATCTATATTTCATTGTTTTTGTTGTAAAATGACTATGCTGTTTTTCAGAGGAAAGCGTTGAACAAGAACGTCACACAATACATACACCATAAATGAAAAACAGCACAAAAATGGTCCATTGAAATAACACACATGTAAAATAGTACATCAAACTGGTAACACATACCATCCTCCTCATAATTAACTATTCATTACAAGCCATGCAAGACAAATACCACATTTAGCTTTTGATTTGCTAGAAACTGTCAAGGGAAAGTTTGTAGCAGAAAACTAATGACAAGTTTGCATAAACAGACACATCCTGCCTTTGTTCTGCCGAGTTATTTTTGACAATCAGAGATGAGCTATTTGTTGGCAAGTGGAGGGAAAAAAAACGGGAGGGCTGTCAGGGAAATATCTAAAAACAGCAAAAAATAGAGGGACTTCAAAGTGTCCATTCTATTATTAGTGCATGCTAATCCAAATGAGCAGAGCCACTGCCCGTCACAGTGGGCGCTTATAATGGGAAATTACTAATGTGAGGGTCTGTATTGTGACAGCTGGACAGCTAATAACTTATCTTTTGACTTTGCTACTGTATCTCTGTGGGGCCAAGGGCCCCAAGTCATTAAAGTAGCATTCTGTATTCACATTAGCATAATATATGAACAGAACAAAGTTCTCCATCAAGAAAAAACGGGCTTGTAAACACATACCTTTTGGATTGTTCCCTTGAATCCATCCGTGAGAGCAGCGGCCCTTGCTAGTCGGCTGTAATCAGGTGCTCCACCGACGAAAAGTGACTCTTTCAGGTTAAGATCTACATGCAGGTTCTGATGAGATGGGACACAAAAGTTTTTCAAACAGTCAAGCTTGAGCAATGTTGATAAAAGCTTTTCATACCCAATCTACACGTTTGCTCAGGGGTAATATAGTCAGCCCACAATGGTTTATGGTGTATTTTAGTTAGTTTGTGTCCAGGGAGCCTGAGATAATCAAGAGTTAGATGCTGCACTTGTTGTCATGCTACCACTGCATAGATTGTAACATCAAAATGATTAAAAAAGGATTTATCCATACTGTAGTAAACTGTTAACTGTTTTCTGTTGCCATTACTACATTAGAATATAATTGAATCTATGTTTCTCAGAGAGAGTGGTCAATTATCCTCTATCAGTGAGACATAAAACAGGAGACTACAAACGGAAATCAGAAGCAGGCTGGACCTGAGATATGAAAGGTTCTTCATAGACATTTCTAATGAATTTCTGATTATAAGCACCGACCTTTCAAAGAGTTGAGTGCGGCGCCACATTAATTGCAATTCATTTGCGAGACAGATGGCTATGAAATTCAATTCTTTCCACCAAACCTTTGGGACAATTGCTTTACATCAGCAAGTTGCCACTTTTTCCTTTTGCATGGCCAAACTGAACCAAGGAAAGAATTAATGATCTTTATTTTATGTAGGGCAGTAATTGCCAGAGGGGTAAAGAGTTAATTGCTGGAAAAATGATGAAAAGAGGGCAAATGCAGGTGAGGTGGCACGACAGTAGCTTGGTTTTTATTGAGGGTGGGATTTGAAGAGCAGGAGGCAGCGGTGCTTGGCTGAAGCCTGGGGCTGTGTCGCTGCACCTTGAACCACTTCCAACTGAGAGAGGGTGGGGACCTTTGCTAAAGCTGCTGAACTTAGCTATGAATGTTGCTGCCTCTAAACATTCCCAAAAGTTGTGATGGACTGCATGACAACGTCTCCTGATTTAGCCATCACTCACTCACTCTGCAGTTTAAAGTTTCAGATGCATACTGAACCTTCTGATTATTGTTGATGGACCTGCTTAAAGCTGCAGTGTGTAACTTTTTATTTGATGATTTTTATTGTCATTGATGTTATTATTCCGTTTCTGTTTGGTCTGCAGGAACAGGCACAATGTAACATTATCTGTATGCTACATCATCTAAAAAGGGGCTCTGTCAAGTCGTACTAACAGACCTGTGTCTGTGTATACACCAGCAGCGCAGGGGTGAGTGGAGGCAAGAAGTGTTTATCTCATCTAAATGCATTTGGATGCTTTGAACAGTAGAATTTTTTAGACATTTTTCATTGGCACATCTGTGTGTTTTCAGTCATACAGCTGTGCTGCTTTACTATTAAAATGTTGCTGTTGCCTCTGTCTGACTTGACATAAAACTAATCACTTCCTGTGTGCAGCACAGACTAAACCACCACACAAGATTTGACCCCGCTGAATCAGCATTGTCAATTCACTGGACTAGTTTGAATGACACGGATATTTGTTTATATTTAAAAGCTACTTACTACAGATTTGATGTATCACCTGTTTTGTGAGGTAAGACTTTAAATTTACAGTTGTATGAGTCTAAAATGAGGTTTCATGCAATGAAATGATGCATGGCGGTCTGTTTTGTCTCAAACAGGTAATATTCTGCATTTGGTGAAGGAAGATGGCTGCTTCCATGGAGTGACTCTTGCTCGGTCGTGTTCAGTGAGTGTTGTTTGTGCTATGGGTGAGTGGGTGGGTGAGCAACTTCATGAAATTATGAAAAAAACCGTTCCTGATTGCAATAGAAGTGAGAGCAGATGACAAAAGAACAGCCCAGCTTGGCTTGGCACCTCACGGTCTCCTGCAGTGTATTTCTTCCCCTTCACTCTCACTTTCTGTGTCTTCGCTCTCACTTTTGGACAGCCACGCAGTGCTGGCGTGATATCTCCGCCTACACCAGACTAATGAAGACATTTCTTTGTTGCTAAAAACAATGGCCGTCACAAAGATGACTGCCTTCTTTCGTTCTTCCCTCCCACCTTCCCTCCTCCTTCCACCCCCACAGCAGATGGAGCAAGGTGAAAGCCAAACCGTGTTGTTTAAGAGCATCACTACTTCAGTGCTGGATGTGTGCATGTGTGTGTGTATATGGGCTTATGAAATGGCTAAGTTTTCTACAGAACTGGCACCTTTAGAGTTGCCCGTCGCTCTGCAGAACTACCTTTTTTTTCTGTGCAGTTGTGTGTGAAATGAGAGTGAGAGGACATGACTCAAATGAAATAGGGACTAAGGTGTGTCTCATTACCTTACGTGATTTCTTAATTCCAGACAGCACATCATAGATATGGACAGAAAATAGGGAGGAAGAGAGTTATTAGGGGAATACTATAAGTGACTGTGGAGAAAGGCATGCTGAGGTATAGCAGGCAAGTGCAAAAATAGCAGAGCAGTAAACATAACCTAAGTAGCTGCAGTGTAGCACAAATATGTGATATAAGTACATTGAAAACAATGCAAACAACCCACTTTTCTGCACATGCATCTTTGCATTATGTAATCTACACATACACATACACCCGCAGAGCTGTGCAAGTGTCTGTTTACATTTGAGAGAGTAAATGCAAATGACCATGCATGAAGCAGATGGTGTCACGAAGAGAAGATGAAAAGACTGTGACTGAGGCCACGTCATCCTGTAACTCAAATACAGATTGCTGCCATTCAGTGAGAGGTAGAGTACATATTTATTTCTCCTGTCTGTGCCTACAGTACAGTATGTGCCTCTCACAGTATGCACAGGATTAAAAGTGGCATCTTTGATATGATTAAAGAAGAAATCCCTGTCTGCAATATATATATAATATATATATCGAGAGAGAGAGAGAGAGATAGATAGATATAGATATGTAAATGTAAATGTAAATACATAAATATCTCCATAGGCATGTGTGTGAGACCATATTTATTATTCTACGGGCTTCTCTGAGTAAAGCAATCTATAACATCCTCAGAGGTTCTTCAAGAAAGAGTAGGTGGGAATTAGCTGAGAGACACACTCGATGGTGTACTGAGCTCCGTAACTAGTCTCAACTCATCCCTTCTGCCCTCCTCATCCTTGCTTTCGCCTTGCTCTTCTTCTAATAATAAGATTTTCCACCTCTGCGACTGGAGTAAAATACAATTACCAAGTGGACGATTGAAGGCAGTGGGGGCAGCAGTGATTTTAAAAAAAGAGCCCTGCACGACAATGATGTTCATAATCACAAATTACATTGTTTAATATAATTGGATGATTTACAGGCTTATCAAACTATTATATCACCTTCATTTGAAAGCATATACCTGCTTTTATTGGGCAAGATGTGGAGCTGAAGAGTTTCATTACGCTATTCCTGCTGCTGCTGCTATCTCTTTTATCTGCCTCTGCCTTCTCAGATACCACCTAAAAGCCTGCATTTATAAGATGGACTGTAGACCATCAGTGCAAGCTGCTTTACTGATGTTTTATCAAGTTTTATCTCCAACGTGTCAGCAGGGTGAGAGGTTTTTCTTATTAAGTGGACTTACAGGACTTCCAAAATTAAGACAGGTTGTCAAACTGCTCCTCTACATCTTTTACCACATCAGATGTGGGGAGACAGTGGTATATTTTAAGTGAAGTGGTGTGGACAACCTCAAAAAAGTTTGCGCCTGAAGAAGCAAGTTAAATGAATTTAAGAAGGGCAAAAAAGATCACTAAAGACAGAGGCTGTAGCGATGATGGGAGCATGGAGACAATCAAACATACAGTATGTACACCACAAGTCAGGCTAAGCACAGCATAGGCCTATCAGTCTAGCACAATGACCATTCACAGGAGCTTGTTAAACTGCTATTTCTTACCGGTGCCTCTCCTCGGACAGGGTCCTTCTTGTTCACCATGATCTCTCCTTTACGGTTGGAGCGCTCCAGGTTGATGGTGTTCCACACATTCAGTCTAATTGCTTCTTTACTCCTAAATCGCACACAGGCATTAATGTGAATCATATATTTAAAAGCAAAGGCCCATTAAAACATTGTCGCTATAGTGTATGTGTGATGTATTTATTTCACTGCACTTCTTGGACATGCTAACCTGATGATAGCGGGGCCCTTGCCCAGGTCATAGCGGAACTCCAGGATCCCATTGTTGAGGGATAGAGAGATGAAGTCTCCTTTTCCATCCGATTTTTGACCGTTGTAGAAGATCACACCATTGGAGTCATTGGCCATTAGAACCACTGTCATGCTGACCTTTTGACTACAGTCACAGACAAGTCAAGTCAGTATAGATATGGTAGAGATACACATATATCTAACTACACAATAACAGAACAAAGTATGCTTGTTTGCTTGGTGCACTGGTGCTGGTAGGTAGATACCATTTTCTTCATGCTAAAGCAAATATAACATTATTTGTGTAATCCTCATTGTAAATTCAGCTCAGGCTTAAAGAAGGAGCACTGCCTTGGGCACAGTACAAGCTCTATGAAAACAACATGATACTGTATACATACTGCACAAGACTTGCATGTGTACTTTACATGCAGAGATGTGGGACTTACCGCAGATCATGGCCGTAGAGATGGAGCCCCTTTAGCTCCAGGTATGAGTCTCCATTGAACTGTGGCATGTAAGCTCCGCTTCTCTCAGCCACTGAACAAAAACAAAGAGACTAGGTTCATCCTCAGGTCCTTTTTTTGGTGCTGACAGAATCAAAATTCAAGTACAGTCAGTATATCTTCTAGGGATCCATTGGCATTATGGAAAGAGACAGATTTGTGTTAGCGTTTGGGATTTAGACTTCCTCTTGACTACTGAGTAACTAAAAAAAAGAAGCATAACCTCTTATGCCAGACTGATTATACAACCTGCCACAATATGACAAAGAACCTCTGGAGACATGTAGAGTTTAAAACCACAGCTGGGACCCATGAAATAATGCAGCCATTGTATCTTTGGCAGGGTTTTTACAAATTCATCTCTTTGTAACAGGTCTATGTGTGCCTGTCCCTTCCTGGCTTTTCTGGCTGTCTAGGGTGATTAGAACAGGCTCAGTGTCATCCTTCCTACAAGTGGCTTGACATTAAAAATCATTCAAGAGTCACCTGGGGGTATGTGCTCATGGTGTTTGCAAAAACATTATTCAGAGCCATGTGTGCCTAACTAGATGCAAACGCACACATCTACAGACACAATCTAACACTCAACCTGACAAACGTACCTACAGATCCTGCAAGGAAGCTTTTATGTGTAATTGGCTAGGATTAGCTGTGTGGAGACAGGATGGCAGACGGAGATGAGGAAGCTAATTAGCTATTTTGCAGAAGACTGCTAATGATGATGGCACGCAACATGGAAGAGAGAAATTGTGCACTAAACTATTAAAGTAATGGTACTGCTCAATTGGCTTCATATAGGGGAGTATGACGGGGGTGTGTGTCTAAGTTAAAAATAAAATCTCAGCGATCGATAATTCACCAGAGGTCCACACATCGGAACAGAGTGTGTGACCAGGAAAACCCACATGATGAATGAGGAGTTGGTGAAAAGTTGAACTTCACTCAAAAAAAGATGCTGTTGCAGCTATTGCTGAGGTGAGTAAGGAGACTTTGACATTTACTCATTTAGAGGATGCTTTCATCTAAAGTGACTTACAACTCAGGGACAACACTCAGCCTCAGTGCAATAGAAGACCTTCAAGTAAGTGCAAAATCTGCTCAGAAAGTTTAAGTGCAGGAGATCGAGGAAAAAAGAAGCCAGAAGAAATGCACCAATGGGTGTTTGAGGTGTTAGGAGAAGAGTTCCTCTCAGGAGAAATACCTTTTCAAGAGGTTCTTGAACACAGAGAGGGACAATCCTGCTCAAGGTAATGTTTACATTTTAGTGATGTTACCTATTATATCTATTAAAGCAAATATAAAAAATAAAGAAAGACAATAACAAAGCAGCAGAAAACAAGATCTGCCTGTTAAAAATGGCTGCAATCAGTGTTGGTCACTGGCTTGATTCAGCTTCAGGGAGGAATATAAAACATTGTTGAAATTCAAACTCTCCCCTGCAGTTGATTTGGTTTGGTCGACTTTAAGTAATCCTGTTTTCATCACTAAACTCTAATGATTTACACTATCACAGGGTAAGCTATTCAGTTTTATTGGAATATCACTGACAAAAGCCCTTGATAGCAATTTTACAGCAGTGAACTCCACTGATGAACTCTGGCAGAATTAAAATGAAACCACATCTCAGCTACACACATGTACACACGGGGATACACACACTTTATATTCTGACTAATTCACCTTCAGGCATCTGTTGAGTGGGCTCTAAGCTACCTGTCTTTTTAGCTGTTCTCAGTGCAGCCCTCAAAGTCTGTGTCCGCCTGGCTACAGCCTTATCTCTGAGCTCCTGTCTGACACTCTGGCTGAGTGACGCTCCTATTAATCATCACGGGCATGGAGGACTGATGCGATTAGTCAACTCATTGATTCCTGTGAAAAAAATGGTCTTTTGGAATGGGAGATGCTCTAACTCACAAACCATTGATTTTGGTTCACCTCAATTTACTTGGATCACCCCTCGAACTGGGACTCAGGGCTTAGAAAGAGGGTATTCCCATCTGGTACACTGAGATTCCCAGCAGTACAAGGGGTGCATGCTTCTTTTTTGTTATAATACACTTGTGCAAGTATATTCTCTTTCATTCACAGCTGTAGAAACTCGAGTCAACTTGTACAAAGCCAGGGAGTGAAGAAACACAGGTAGCATTCACTGCCAAAAGTGCTAATTATGAACTTTAACAGCAGCTGAGCTCTGCTCTGTTCTGTTCCCCAGTCGTGGCCTGGTTCTGCCATGTTTGCAGCTGAGGAGCAACAAACATGTTTGAGCATAGCACCTGTGGAAGGGAGGGGAGAAAGGCTGCTGCCTGGCTGCCACTTAACCACTAACAAGCCTAGCTGGGTCAATGTAGCGGATGGCCCAACGGGGCCAATCATCTACCTCAGTTCTGCATGAACCTCCTCCAACTCACCAATCCCATTGCCCCAAAGGAACAACCATCTCCCTTGTGCTTTTGATCTCCCTTCTTTGATTCACTATGGACAGAAATGTCACAGAGTGGAAAGAAAAAGGGAGGAAGAAAGGCTAAAAGGCAGATTGTATTCCAGCTGACTCCACACCAAAAAATTGTGCTTTTTCATCAGCAAGAGAAAAGCAACAGAGGCACAAGGTAACAGGTTTACACCAGAATATGCAGTCATTAGTCAGATTACCTTTTTCACAGTGCCTTCCTTCACGCCCCATGGGACACTCGCATTTATAGCCTCCCTCTGGCAGTGCCTGGCACTGGGAGGATGGATGGCACCGGTTTGGCTCGCATGGGTCTTGGACATCAGCACAAGTTGGACCTGGACACACACACAAATCCATAATGAGGAAATTGCTGGTGATAATCAAAAAAACATTTTCATATGCGGAGGGAGGGGGGGGGGGGGGTATGAGGGATTCCTCCATAATAGAGTTTATTTTCTAATAGAATCTGAAAATATTAGATGTTCAGATTAAACAGTAGAGAAGCCTCCCTGCCATGTGGCTATGTTCGTGGGCCAACACAGACTGTGGGAAAGTCTCGAGATCATCTGGTGGTGATGGTTTTGCCCTCTGCCTCAGCCCTATCTAAAGTCACTCGTCATTACTTCAGCAGTCAGAGCCTGTGGTGAGGTGATCACTGTAATGAACCTCATCCCTGCCGAGCTTACAGCTCCCCCCCTTTCCCCCTCACTGTCTTTTATCCGTTCTCACTTCTTCTCCAACATAACTTTTTGTCTGCAACATTTCCTCCTCTTCCACCGTGTTAAATGTGTCTCCCACCTCAACCTGACAACAGTGTCTGAGCACATATGCTCTTTTTCTCTGTATTACCTCTCTTTCTTAGTGTGATCAGTCCCTCCCTCCTACACCGGCAACTTGGCCAATTTCTAAATTGACATGATGACAAAATTAACATGAATATGAGTTGGAAGGCAATGATCCAAATCTCATTATCACCATTTATTTTACACAGTGCTGCAAACTCATGTTTGATCACACTTCATCGTAGGGGGCTATCTTTATTCCTTGTCAGGCTTCTCAGTAACAACAAACCATTAAAGTACCAACTATATGAAAGGTAGTAAGAGTGCAACATGATGCTATATTGATCCACATTTTACCTTCAAGGAAAACTGCTCTTTTGGGAAAATGTGTTTCCCAAACCACTGAGATGTTCGAGTATAAAATCCTTCACTCCTCAAGCATTAAAGCTAACTCTGACAATTTATTTGGTGCTGGTATGAAACTTTCTGCAGTAACTGCAATACAGCCAGGGAGGAGCATGCTTGACTGGCCCCCGATGGTGTCTGGTCTTAACTATTTTCTCTGAAAGTTGCTTGTTATTCGGCATCTGCTGGAGGGAGACAAGGAAATGGACGGGATGTGGAAGGAGAGACAGGCAATTTCTGTGTTCTGTATCACTTAAGCATTTAATATCTAATTTCTGCATTAGACACCCAGATATGATGGAATGTCTACCAGTGCTGGGGTTATGAGTTACACTATACTGTCAGGCTCTGTTAAGGTATGTGAGTCATGCATGTTACAGTGAATCCCTGGAGAGACGGCAAAGCAGAGAAATAAACAAAATGTTTAAATGCATGCAGCATGGGATCATGGGAGTTGTTGTCTTGTTTGGATCCCCGTGTGTTTGCACTTTTGCTTTGGTGGTGCAATGCACAGCAAACGACAATGAGCAACAATCACTGTGGGCCATGAGTGACAAATACACACAATAAAATGAAAAAAACCAAGACAACACACTGGCTGGGAAAACTGCTGAACACCACAGTTTGTTGGCTTCTTACCCCAGAATCCTTTGCTGCACTTGCAGTGGAACATCTCGGCCTCTTTCACCTGGCATGCAGCACTGTTCTTACAGGGGTTTGGCAGACAGGGGTTGTTGCCACATTCGCCTACACCACTGCCGTACAGACTGTGACCACCATTCTCTTGCAAATTGAGCACTCGGTTGTTGACATCCAGCAGTCGGATGCAGCCCACCAAACCTGTGGCCACCGCTGTCCTTTCTCTTACACTGAGGATAAAATGAGACGTGGTGAGATCCTAGAGTGTTCTTACACATATGCCATCACAACTATCACAATGATAATCCTTACTGGATAACACTGAACTTAAGGTTCGAAGATGATCTTTGCCTTCTATTATTGCTGAGTGTAATGAAATAATAAGCCTCAGTTAATGACACTAAAGGATGGTGTTTTATTCAGTTTGTTTTCAGTTATTGGTGGATTAGAATTTAATTATAGCACTAGCACTATGATTGCTTACAGTATACTGAGGTGACTCTGTACAACTACACAAATTACCTTAAGAGCATTTTGTTTAACAATTAGTTCACCTCCCAGACCTTCTAATCAAAAGCAATTTGCAGAGTTAAGATGGCAAATGGAATAACAACTTCACTTATTAACAACAAAATGTGTAACATGTTTTTAGTCAAGGTCAAATTCCCAAATAAATTTACATGGATAATTGGGACAAGGTAGTGACCTAATAAATCTTTGCTTAAAAAACAAAACAAAAAACAATTAAGTTCTGTTAGTAGCAAGTGAATACTTAATTCAACATACGAATACAAACTGAAGATTAGTTAATAGAAGGTGCAGTTGATGGATTTTCTGTGACATTTATTTCCTGCCTTGATTATAATCATAATAACATGCAACTGCAGATGGAAAATACTTACTCCTGCTTCATTTCCCCGGGCACGCCTCCAATGAATAGGTGGGTGTCCAGGTTAAGGCCCTCTGTGCCATGTGGGCTCTGGCCCTCGATGTGTGGCTCGTTGTCAACACTGAGCATGGCGTTTCTGCGATTGCGAGTTACCACGAGCTGGTGCCAGCGGCCCTGACTGATTTGTACTTTGCTGACCACGGTTCCTGTGCCAGAACCTGTGTTGAACCTGGGAAAATGGTACAGGAAAGGTGTTGGATGCTCATTCAAACAACTTCATACCTGTGTGCTTTCACAGTTTGTTGCTCTTTTGGTTATTTATCAAGGGCTTTTAAAGACTTAAAGAAAATAGTGAAAATACTGACTAAAAAATATCTTTCTTGGCCTAAATTTCAAATTCAACATTTTATCAGATGGGATTTGTTGAGAGAAAGATCCTAATATCACAGAAACGAGCTGCTGTGCATGTGCACCCACACGTATACGGTTGTATTACAACAGCAAGACAGCAATTATCTACCACAAATAATTAGTCCCTCTTCCCACGTCTTGGATTTACAGAACTGTGCGTGGTAATATCGCAGCTGTGCTTCTGAAATAAAGGTAGAGCTCCATTTGAAAGCGCAAGTGACTAATGATCTCCTTAAGTTTGCTATTGATTTTACTCTGAATAGAGAAGGCTAACGAGGCCAGGCTGGGAGGAATTTAAAGAACTTTGAGTTGTCAGAGTGAAACACAAAAGCCAAAAGATTAGAAAGAGCTTGGTGTTTCAAATAATAGGTATACAACACATGCTCGGCAGGTGAAGAAATTATGTTGTTTATCCAGGAAATATTTTATTTATTCATTAGACTTCTTCTCTGTCAGAAAAGAGATGAATACTCTGTGTTTCTGTGGGTATCTACATTCAACAGATTTAATTAATCTTTTAGCTGCTGTTGGTTTGAGTCTAAAACTGATAATGCCTGTTATCAGAAAGAAAATTCAAATACTACTATACATCTTCAGTGACACCGTGACCATTTATACAGTACACACCAGTTACTGTTTACCGAGTTGCACTTTGGAACATGTCCAATATTTCTGGTGTTTGATCCACACAAATCAGGACGTCCTGATCTCTGCTGCACTGACTTTGTCCATGTATTTTTGCTAGTCTTGTAAGTATCAATAATAATCAAACACCAGCTGATACTCACATAAAAGCTCAATCACTTGGAAGATATACATAAAATATAATATTAATGTGTATATATATATATATATATATAAGATTATGTTATAGAGTTACATACATTCATTTAAATGTAATCCCTGAAAATGAAAAGCTGCTCCAAAAAACTCTTTAACCATCAAAGTCAATTTCACCAAATGAGGGTGGTTGGTTGATCATTTCTTTTCAATATTATAGGATACCACGCCTCATACTGTGATACATAGATTCTTAAATGTCTTAAAAAAATAAGCATTTTTACATTCACCAGACAAGGTGGTTGTGTATATTTGCCCAGTGTCAGTGCATGTTTGTATAACAGATGCTATTTCTGCTCTGACTGCACAGTTCTGATATAAAACCAATGAGCCATTGCAGGACACATCTCTATGTCATTGATTCCATCTGTAAATAATTTAAAACATCACATTTGTACATCCAGCCATAGTTCCACATATATAGTGCGTCACTATATATAACAAATCAAATACCAGATTTGTATTTTCCTCTGCATATGTTCCCACCATCTGTAAATATGATCAGTTTGAACATATTTTTGAACAGCACAGAGTAACAGCCTTAACCTGTAAAACTGTCACAAAGCATCTGTGTCTTTATTTTCTGGCAGGACTGTTGTTTTTTCTTTTAGCATGTTTAGCATCTTGTGGTAATTATTTGCCTCATTATCTCTAGTGCTCCCTCTGTTTGTTTTAACCTTATCTTTGTCTTCTCTCTGCTGCCCCTGCAGCGACCCCATTTCCTCCTGAGAATAATTACAGCTTCATCAAATCTAAGCAACACTCACTTGAGCTCCACTCTGCCATTGACCAGCGCCAGAGAAATGAAGTCCTTCTTGCCGCCCTGGCCATTGTAGAGCAGGATGCCAGTTGCCTCTGATGCTCTGAACTCCATGGCGATGCGGACTGTGTGGTAGGCGCTCATGGTCGGGAAGGCCAAGTACGACTGTCCTCCGAATGACGGGATGAAGTACTTGATTACTGTAACAGAAAACAACAAGCCATTAATATACGATATGGAGTATTGTGGCATATGAAGTATTTCATGCGAATGATTAAGGGTGAGGGTTGGTGTTACATCACTAAAATATATCATACTTTTTTAAAAGAGCTTTTCACAAAATTCCATAGTCATACACATTCATGTGCACATGCACACATAGTAAACCTTAGTTTTTTGTTCCTGAACATGTATTATTATTAACATCAATTTCTACCACCAAGGCCCATTTTCCTTTGGTCTGTCTTTATGAGGAGAATGGCAGCTGATGAGCCCTATCTCTTCTAATGATTTGACTGATCAAAGAGGCTTGTGTTGTGTGTGTAGATCTATGTGTGTGACTTCTATTCTGCCACTCTAACTCCAAGATACACACTGATTCTTACCAGCTAATCCAATCAAAGCATTTAGTATCAATTATCTTAGGACGCAGCTGTGTGAAGTTGATTTTGTCCACAAAAATCCCAAACCAGTTGTGCTTCTCGAAAAAACTTTCACAATAGATTTTCTGCAGAGAATTGTTCTCTACGTTCTACCAAAGTCTTAGTGAAGATGGCTTTTAAAAGGGAATAGCAGTTGCAATTCTATTATATATTGCATGTTACACCCACAGCATGTCAAACTCTACATCTGTGTAAATCCTATTGAAGCTCAAGTTTTATAACCAAAAAACTTTGAAATTTCATCTGTCTCCGTGTTCTGCATTTTTAGTCTAGTCCTTCAAAAGTCCTTCACTAAAAGTGCGCCTTTTCACCTTCACTGTAAAATCAATTTAAAGTCAAAGTCAGCCAGTGGTGGTTTCTCTTAAACTGTAAACTCCTATATAAACTCTTATAATATAGTACAAGTACTTTATTTTATTACAGGAGTTTGAACTGTTTGGTTTAGAAGAAATACACATTTAAGGATGAATTGCTCACCCTTCTCACACACTGAGCCTCCTCGCCCGGCAGGACACTTGCAGATAAAGTCATTTCCGTCATCCTCACAGGTGCCCCCGTGGAGGCAGGGGTGGGAGTCGCATGGCTTCGGGGCTTTGGGATGAAGTTTGCCCCTGAAGTGGGCGATGGTGGTAACTGGAGGCAGCACTGTCGTGGTTGCAGCTGCCGTGGTGGTGGGAAGTTGTGTGGTAACAGGTACTGAGGTTGTGGTGGTGCGTCTGGTATTGAAGGGCCTGCGGGTGGTGCCTGGCGGGCGGCGGGTGAAGTAAGGGGAGGTTGGTGGCAGCCTGGTGGTTGTTGTGGTGGTGGTAGTGGGAGCAGCTGTGGTGACAGCTGCCATGGTGGTGGTAGTGGTGGTAAAGAAGGGGACGGAGGAGAGGCCTGTCAGTAATGACGGGGAAAACAACCAAAATTAGAAAAAAAACATTTAAGAATGTTGAGCCTGAGGTCCTGAGATTTCCTATTCAAACTGAAACCCTTAAAACTGATAAATCACCTCATGAATAACTTAAAACTCCTCTTCAGTTTAGAAATCCCTACACATTACTGTATTACCATAATTGGTGAAGTGAATATTCTCATCCTCCGGCTTTTTCACGGCGATGCTGCTCTCTCTGGAGGCCTTGAGCTGTTTCAGCAAGGCTCCTTCGATGTCCTCCACTGTGTATCTTGTATCTACAATAAACCAGAGGTAAAAGCACTCAAAACAAAGGTCTCTGAGGAACATTTCAAAGCAAATACAGGACTCAAAACTCTTAAGTGAGACACTGTATATATCAGAGTGCCCTGTATATGACAGGTGGGAGGTCTCTGGAGACCCCTTGTCCTCCACACATTGCCTGTCCGACCATGTTCCAGATGAATTGTTCTCATAATCGTTCACTGCAGATGTTCACTTTACTGTCCGTGGAGGTGTTGCATAACAGCACGCACTGCCACGTATGAAGCCTATGATGGAGGCTAAATGACACTCATAAAAAAGACAGTTGGGTCCTTGAGTGGTCAGTGTTGTACAACATGAACTTAATACATGCACTTGTGACATTAACCACAGCACAGATATCATGCACATTGTTATCAATTACTTGAAGCATAAATCCCTGATTGCACCATTTGTAGAACAAGAGAAAATGACAGTAACGCCGAGTTATTTTGTTGAAATGTAAGCACAAGCCAACCCTCTCAGTGGCACAGTATTTTGAGGAACTCATTGTGGCTTTGATAAATAACTAATACCAATCTGAACATCTATCTACGCAGAGGTAAAATCCGTCTCGTGATGTTTTTCTTTGAGGCAAATCGTTGCAACCAAGAGATTACATTGGCACAGAAGAGAAAAGAGATAAAAATGAGTAAAAACATTTAGTGCCTCGCAATATCATGAGCCAAATAAAAAATAAGAAAACACTCAGACACCATATACCTCTGCCAAGGGTGTATAGCACTGTTAAATTTGTCATTTTAATAATAGTAAAAGTTTTCAACCTGTTTGTGACTCTGCAGCAGTGTACACAGCAATATAAATTGTGATATTTGGGAGAATGTATAACTCCTTGTAATGTTTTGTGTTTTGCACATAGAGGAACTGTGGCGAATTTAAAGTTAGGCATAACCACTTCGAGTTATGGTCATTTAAATTACCCTTTTATAGCTTTAGTGCCACTTACTGTTCAGACAAATTGCCAATTAATTTCCCAGGTTTACTCTGTGTGGATACACATGCAGGTACAGTGGGGCTACACAACTGACATCAAGGATAATGGGAAATCTGTCAAATAGGTCATAAACAATTTTGGTAATATAGAAATAGAATGGATGGAATATTATTATTATGCAATATTAAATAATTTGTTCTAAATATGTGAAGATTATGGAACATAAATTGAACAAATAAGCTGAATGGAAAACATGGACAAAAGAAAAGCGATGCCAAACACAAACAATGCATTTCTCTGTTGGTTATATTATAGAATTTTTGGAAAATTCTTTTTTTGATCTTCAATAACCGCTCACCTGGTCTGAAGTGAGCCTCCACAAAGGCCAGGATGGATCTGCTGGGTGCCAGGTTACGGACACGGACAGTCATAAAGTCTTTGTGCACCTCTGATTTCCTGAACAAGTCATTGAGCTGAAGGAGGACAGGGAGAGTCAGAGAAAGGGAGGAGGGGATAAGGAGAAGAGATGATAAATGAGGCTGGTAATGACATCCATGCTTTCATAGCAGCAAGTACATCATAGAGTACCCTCCTCTAGCTTCAGGGAATACTGAGTGTCTCTCAAATCTGGGTGCAGAGAAGAAACTTATTGGGTGTGGGTGCACAAACTGACATTTAGCTGCAGCTGTGGCATTAATTACTGGAACACATTTTCAGCATGAGCTAAGATAAATGTCATGTTAGCCTGACATGTGCTCCTGATTGGTTTTGCCTCTGATACCCCTGCTGTGTGCATGTTGTAATAGCCAGAGGAGCTCCACATGGAGGTTTGACTAAAATGTTTCTTTAAGCCAACGGCGACATTACATTAGTTTGATGCTGCATTTTTGCCAAACGTAGAACTAGAGCACTTTCATGCTCAAAACATACAGAGTCTCAGTGTTGCCCCAGTTCTGTCCTTGTCAGTCGAGTGGTAAATTAAACAAATTCACAAACAAGCAACAACAAACAAATCCTCTGCTTCATCTCATCTCACCAGCCGGCCACAGGGCCTGCTAACCCACTTTAGTGGAGGGTCCTCTTTTCCACTCATTGTTCCACCACAGTCCTCATCTGCATTTCTCTAAATCCACTCCACATGACACTTTCCACACAAAATTAGTGAAGAGAAATAAACAGTAGAAACTCTTACAAATAATACACTCTATTAGAAAGCCCCTGATCATTTTCCACACCTCCTCAGTAACATTTCCTGAACATTTTAACTAATAGTGGCAGGTTAAAATGACTATAGTTTATTCTTTGTGTCTTTGTACTGTATATCTACAGTATGTCCATGTGTGTGTGTGTGTGTGTGTGTGTGTGTGTGTGTGTGCGTTTGTATGTGTATAAACTGTATGTGTTCATGTGAGTTAAAAGATGAAGAGGGGGGTGTTTGCTTTCAAGTGGCACACCAGGCTTCAGAGACTTCACTGGCTGAGAGCGTTAACGAGAGGAAAACACACACGCGCACACACGCACTCTGCTGTGAGGTAGCAGATTAGGTCCCAGTGGGGGCGAATGACACCGATTCAGCAGCTAGTAGATGTGTACTCTGTATACAGCCACACATACACACGCACGAGGACCTGGCTTGACAACAGAGGCGTTTGTTCAAAGGTCTGACCTCAACAGAGAAAATGGACTGTGTGGCCAGCGTAAAGTGCTGGGACAAGCTGCAGAAGCTGGTGTACTCACAGCAACTGGCTTTGTGACCAGCAACACAGATGGGAGTCTTGAGATGGTGGTGTCTGGTATAATGAAGCATTTGACGAGCAATCAACAAATTAGTCTTTGCACTAAACTGCTGGGAGCCATTAGGATTTTTGTTTTTCAAATTTTAATACAGTGTTTGTACTAACTGAGCTTGTAAGCTTTCTCTGAAAAGCCCATTTTTTTATTTCCCTACTTTGGCCAAAAATAACTATTAATCCCTTTCTATGTGTCAACTAATGTTATTGACTGAAAAATATTAACTTTTTATCAAAAATAAAACACCTGCCAGACAGAGTTGTCTCACTCTGATAAGATGTAATGTGCGTTTCCCTTTCTCAACATAGCCAGTAAATATGTTTGGCTTTTTTATGACTGGAATGTTCCTATCAAATGTCTGAGCAGAGAAATCACTTTTGTCCAGTTTTGTCCAGATATTACTCAGCAGCTTCAAAGGTGTCAAGTCTATAAAACCTGCAGTGAAACATTTGATTAAGTGAGGAGGTTTGTGTCTGCTTTCAAAGTTTCGTCAGAAGCTTTTCTACTCTTGACAAGAACATTCTCAGAAAAGCACCCAATTTGCAGATTTTCATAGAATATTATGTCAACTGTGGTCACAGGTGGACAGTACTTGGACACTTGCAAGCATTTGAATGAGCTTAAATCAGTACATGTACAGTAAGCATTGTAACAATTACAATGTTGTTATCGAGAATATAAAATTATGAAAAAGATTTCTTGGTGATGCAGTATTACTTTAAGCATTCATTTGGATTTGTGTCTCAGGTTAGCTGATAGATTATATTAATTTTACTTGATGACTAACCTCCTTGTAGCTGTGTTTTGATCACCACCAAACCACCAACACCAACATACATGTGTGCTTGTCAGATTTATTTTAGCTGAAAACAGTGCTGTCAGTGAAAGTGACAACCGAAACAAAGACCTGAAAGGTGTGTGGTGCTGGGAAAACCGCAGAGAATGTGAGAACTGCTTGTGGATTCATGTAACAGTGACATCTTTTCATTGCACATGCAATGGTTTGCAGACACAAACAGAAATGGAGTTAGCAAATAAAGATCCGACAGCATTCAGGTGAGGGATGGTGTCTGGGTCTAGGATGATCCTACTTGTTCACTATGAATTTTCCAGCTATATTCTCATATGGGTTTCCCAAAAAAACGCCCATATGACATTTCCCAAAAAATTGACCAGTACTTTGGCGGAAAAAAGTTTTGCATTCAGACCATTACTGAATGCAAATAATAATGTAATCATTGCTTAAGCCCATAATTCTAATTAGTTTAAAAGAGGAAATCATTGCAATTTCTTTTTCTTTTTCTTTAAACACATGCCTTGTTAGAGGTTTGCTCATTATTAACTCATATTAGCCACTGTTAGCTATTGGCTAACTGTGTTGCAGTTAAGGTGCACTGTATTCAATACACTAGCTGCTCTTGCAGTACTTACAGCACTCTCTATGCTGCGGGCTGTCTCTCCAAACAACTCCGACTTGGGGTCATCCATCTCCGGGGTGTAGAAAATCTCCTGGCCCTCCACCCGGTCCAGGTGTAGGAAACCACTGAACCTCATGGTGGCTGGAAGGGAAGGAGACAAGGAAACAGGATGTGATACTGAGACACAACAGCTCAAACCTCTTTCTGACTGCTCTCTCTTCCCACTGCCTTCACAAAGTGCTGGTTTTGGGTTAGTGATGGATTGTGTGTGCGTTTGACATAGTGAGAAGGTTGTGAGTGCGTTGCTGTGTGGGAGTTTAAAACAGGGTGGGGTTTGGCTCTTATAGGTGCCGGAGGGGAGGGTGTGGAGATGAAAGAGATGGACAGTGGGATATGAGAGGACGAAATAAACAAAAAAAGAGGCAAAAGGTAATGTGGGGAAAATGGGCCAGTTTTACCAGACCGAGACGTGTCCCAAAAGCTGGCCAAGGCATGGCGGGCTGGGCAAAAAGACAACAAGTTAGACAGACACACAAGAACATGAAGAAGAAACAGCACGCACACACACAAACACTTAAGAAGAAAACAGCCCACAGCCACTCTCAAAAGTGCTTTCTTCAGCAAAGAGAATGCCTCCCTGTACAACCTTGGGGGTTATGTTGTTCAACATCTATCAACTCTCTATACAGTTTCCACATACTGCTGCCAGAGAGGGGATGACTTGAAATAAAGCTGAAAGAGGAGTGGATTTGTGCGTACATGTGCGCGCGCATAAGCGTGTGTGTGAAGTGAAGAACAGAGGAGCATGCGAGGCACTGACGCCGGACTTTCACGCTGCTCGTAATCAGCAGAACAAATTGCCCAAATCAATCATGGCTGCCCCTGCCTGAGCAACACCAGGGAGAAAGGGAAGAGCACTTGTATGATTATCGTGAAAGATAACTGTAATTGTCTCCGTAATGCCACCAGACCACTGACTGACACAGCCTGGTTAAAATTGCATGAAAAGGACAGGAGTAGCTGTAGACACACACCCCTTGTTTCCTCCGTCCCCTGTGTCTTTACTTTCACGGGCTGCACACATCGATTCAGATGTGATGGCAGCCATAAAATAAAGGCAAACAGATGAGGTCTGGCTGATAAGATGAAGGGTGAAAAAAGAAAGAGAGAGGCCAGAGAGAGAGCGGGAGCTCTGACTTTTAATCTGCAAAGAAGACAAACATCAGAGAGAGGGTGATTTTCTAGCCCACTGCCGTGACGGACATAAGCGGAGTAAGAAAGAGTGATAAAAGTAGGAACAGAGCTATTTGACTATCAGATTCTGGTGAACTGGAACACATAATGGATTTGTTAAGACTTCCCTTAGCATGTCATTAACGTTACATGCGCATTTGCAGGCCATTAGTTTTGATGTCATATTTATTGTATAACCCTGTTTAAATATTACATGTGGAAGGCCTTTATTGATTTCCCAGAGGAAGATGTGTCAACATCCAACTTTCTCAGTCCCAATTAAAATGATGCTCTAAAATGCACTTTTAGAACTTGGGTGGATCATTTAAATGTCTGGTGAGTAAAAATTGATGACATCTAATGGTGAGACTGCAGTTTGTGATAAATTGAGGACTCTTCTGATCAGCCCTACTATGTTTGCTTAGTAAACTTCTTAAATGTACACTCTGGCTGGTTTATCTGTTTGGTCTGCCGTAGAAACATGGCTTAGCAGGACAGTGGCTTCCATAGAGCATACAAGGCTTATTCTTAGCCTAAGAAAACCTCATTATTTTGCTTTAAAGAGATTAAACACTTATATACGCAAACTTATAATTCAATATTGAATTCAATTATAGTTAATAAACTCTAAATATTACACACTGGATGAAGACCTGGCATACTTGACAAAGTATTTCAACAGGTTCTAAAAGTGTTTTATATATATCTTTGTGTTGTTGGAGCATGCAAAGTAAAATCAACCATTAACCACTTCACTGTCTGTTTCACATCTACATATAAAAAAAGACTGAAACAATGAACAATTAGCTGTGTTCGTTTGGGGACAACTGGGTGTATGTCAACAAACTGGATGGCAGATGGATACACAATCATGAAGGACGTGTCATTTCACGTCTAATGAGTGGAGGATTGGCTAAGCCCTTCTTAAGAGAAAAAAGATCCGGTGTATTGATCTGCCTTTCGCGCTGCCTGCTTTTATTGGTAACACTTGAGCTGAATGAAGTATTGATCGCTGGTGTGCCGTCATTGCTTGCTGAGATAAATATTTACAGGCTTTAGGGATTTGTTACAACTGTTGACTTACAGCTATTGCTATCTGGATTTGGGTCCAAATGCCATCAAATCCAACCTAAACAGATGCGGCGCTCCATGTTTTCACCTCTGTTTACTCTAAATTCTGTGAAAGAAATAAATGTCAGAGGGCTGTGAAAGGCCAGAGGTGGCCTCATATCTCCAGCTAATGCTGTGGACAGTGTGGCACTGAATGTGCTGGTTTAATGGGAGGCTATGGAATGTTCATGCCAGAAATGAAAGTCTGCACACCCAGAGCAGATTCCAACAGAAGGATGGCGGGCAGGCGAGATAGAGAAGCCTTTTATCTCTATGAACAGTGTCTGGCACAAGGCACTGATTGGTACACCAGTGCTTGCCGGCCGCTAGAAGTCTCAAGACTCGCTTTCCTCTCAACTCTAAAGAGAAATGAACTGATGCAAGACTGGATTGAGACTGACTGGGTTGAGCGAGAGTTAAGACTGAGATATAGCTCAAGAGGGAGATTGCAAACAGTGGAACTGACTGATAATGAAAATGGCTTAGAAAAAAGGGGTGGGAGATTAAAAGGAAAGAAAACAAGGTACAGTAAGGTGGAAAAAGCAGGGACAGAAAACCAGATGATTCTTTGTACTTCAAAAACACATGGATCCTAACATAATGGTAAGTGTTAGGGTTGAATTAATCGAAATCGTAATACAGCTTACTGCAATCTTCAATCGCAGAAGACGCTATATTTGTTCAAGCCAAAATGTATGTCAAAATATAATTTTAGATGAATTATTATTACCTATATCTTATGATGAAGAGAACATCTTAATGAGAATAATTATGTAAAAAAATCGCCATTCCCCCTGATATCACAATCGCATTTCCTATCAAAATAATCACAACTAGATATATATTCAAAATCCTTCAACCCTAGTAAGTGTTTGAAGACGGTTGGGGAGGCAACATTTAGGCCATAAATAACTCATGAGACAATTTGATCCGCAAGTCCACTCATACATCTTATGTTGATGTAAAAGACAAGAAAGTGAAGTGAAAAGAAAGGTCAATCTTAGACATCATTAAAGATGCAGCTAAACTAGATGAGTTGCAAGGACAAATGTGTTTGGATTAAGTTAGTGCTCTCTGGCTGAGACAGAGGGCCCAACAAACGGCTGTTACAAGATCACGACCTAACAAACTGCTATAAAGGCAAGAGTTAGTGGTGAGTGCGCTGATAGCTAAGACACCGAAAACCTCATTGACCTTTTTAATGCGTGCTTTGTTGCCGCAGTGCAGCTGCAAGCGACAGACAAAGTGAAATTGTCCCTAAGTGTCAGTTTGTCTCCAATAATCATTTTAGAGAGGATTACTTATGTGGACCATGACTAAAAAAAAAGGAGCAAGGCTAGAAATGTATGCGTTTTCTCCGCACTGGTACAACGGATAATAACATCATCACATGCATGTGATCACTGCCAAGATTGATGTGAGGGAGGATTTGCTGCCTTTGTAAGCCATGATGGCTCTCTCAAAGGTAAAGATAGGATAGAGCAAGGTGAAACTGTCTGAATGTATCATCATCATCAACATCATCACAACCATCTACATTTGCAGCAAAGAGAAAAAGACAAGACAAAGACAAGTAGTTCCAGCCACTGGATTAAAAAGGTCAGTGTGAAATATGTGTACAATAACTTCCTACGGGTGACATAGTAAATGGCCCTTGAAAGAAGAAAAGGTTCCCCCTGCCCTGTAATAAACCAAACCTCATTCAAAATTATGGAGAATATCTAGGGGAAAAAATATACTCGGAGTCTGACAGGAAAAGACTAATATCAGAGTCGGAGTGTGAGGTGTTGTCAAATTCATAAACATGGATTAATTATGTCAGACTTAATGTTTCACTGCCTGTGTATTTTGCCAATATGATAATTTAAATATGAGGGAAGTGATTAATGAAAGCAGCACTGCAGAAAAAATATCACCTGTTCAGCTGGGTGTTCAAGGCAGATGGCAAAGTCTTACTATTCCCTTCCCTGTACAGTAATACGATGTAGATTTATATAATATTGTGTTGATTCTCAATTCAGCAACAAACTAAGGTGATAAACTGAAGAGAATTGACAAAGATGAGGAACATCCTGTGCTGTACCACTTAATTAGGACAGTAATGTGCAGATCAGAATAAATAGTCATTGTCATTTCAATATAGTGAGAAAGCCCGGTTAGAAAACTCAATTTAGGATCACATTAATGTTTGTATTAAAACAAACTACAATAAAATCGGCCTCAAAACATGATAAAGCGCAAGAGGAAGCTCAAATTTGTCATTACATACATATATTATATGTATGTAATGACAAATTTGGATATGGATACGCAATGATATTATCATTGCGTATCCATATCATCTCATGACACTAATCCACCAGATTGGACACACAGGAGAAACAGTAAAATCAACCATTAACCAATCAACCATAATCCACTTATGTTTTCACACACACCAATTTGTAAATAAAACCTCTGAATTTAACTTGTCCTTATTACACACCAGTGGTTAACATACACAAGTCGGGTGCAGAAGCAGTGGGCAGTGCTTATCTGCACCCTGGGAGCAATGGGGATTTGGATCCTTGCTCATGTCTACCCAGCCCGGGATTTGTACTGGTGGTTACAAGGATGACCGCTTTCCACTTGGCCATGGGCTGCCCATTAATGAGATAATAGTCCACTAGTCTTTTTAACACAGTTGAAGATACAATGACCTAGATGAACGATAACCTTCAAAGACATGATACAGTTATGGAATGTAAAAATTCAGGTAATACTTACAGGGGCAGTTGGTGCCCTCTGGAGTGTTGGATGGTGTCTTGCCATCCGGACAGCAGCCAAAATCTGTGTTGTCACAGGATGACCTTTCCTCAGCTTTGGGGACAGTAGTGCTTGACACTGTTGGACCTGGGGGGTGATACACAGGAGCTCATAATAATTATTAAAGCTAAGTTAAAGCCAGGTTATATCAGAGGGCAGATTTCACGATTATGTGTGTTGTAACCATTCGGCTACTCCTTCTGAAATGTTGTGTTTCCTAAGTTAAAACCTACAACTTACATTGTTTTTTTTTGTTTTTTTTATTGTGTGGGTCTAAACAAGCTCTTGTTTTTGCAGATGGGCATGTGTTTTCAGTCTGCTGACCAGTGATTGGATGCTAATAGAGGCATTGTCAGGAGTGATTATATAGCATTTGCATGGGGATTGATTTTACACCTGGAACTCATTTTGTCAGGCAGAGAACACATAATAGGCACAGTTGCCAGTCATGTCACACACAGAGCACTTTAAATGAGTTGGGGGGTAGGGTGGAGGTAACTGTTCACTGCTGATTGGGTGGCTGACAGTAGCCTTCAAGGCTTGCCAAGAGGAAAAATATACTGTCCTTTGAGCTACAGTCACTGTATATCTGGCTATCTTGGGACATAAAAGTGGCCGGTGTTTCTCATTGAAGAATGAGAGTGTGTAACGGCAAACCGTCCTCTCTAATAGTGTTGCTGGCAAACGGGGTGTCTTGGTCGAGGCGGTGCAGTTTATGGCTATATAGAGATTAGAAATAATTGCGGAGGCAAACAGCTATAGAGGCTAAACAAGTCGTAAAGACGTCAGAGGCAAGGGACGTTCTGCTCAAGGACTCCCGGTCAAAGGGAGAGGAGAGAGGAGGGAGGAGGGAGGAGGTGGTGGAGGGGGCTCTTTATATGGCATCTGTTAGCGTGTGGTCTGCAGATTCACAAATGCCGGGCTGAAGAGGAGAGTGGTGGTAGAGTTGGGAAGAGGGCCATGCTCCACCAGGAGCCATGAGAGCTGTCAAATAAATACACAAACGCGCGCACACACACACACTAACACTGAAGACCAAAGATAAGTGCAAATTTCATCAGCACATGGATACGCATTCAACCAACCACCTTTGACCTGCTCACATTTATATGCTCAGGCAGTGCTATAGACACTCGGCTTTGGTCAAACTGATTGACATGAAGAGGTGGAGATACACACAAACACACAACTATTCTTTCAGGACACTGCATTGACTTCCATTCATTTTGACAGCCTAAACAAAGCATTATCCCTAACTTAACAATAACCAGTTAATGCCTAATGCCTAATCCTAAACTTAACCTAACCACAATTGAAACCTAAACTTATCCAGCTCCTCAGAAATGAGATTGCACCTCATTAGGACCAGGTTTTGGTCTCCATGAGGACATGGATTTGTTATGTACATAACAAATGCCATGGCCCACCACATACATATGAAATCAAGAATGTGTAAATCTATACTTGCACTGTATTATCCTCTGATCTGCTCATACACTGCACACCATCAGAAAACTTCAGCACACACACTCACAGTATACACGCGGCTACACCACGTCGCCTTAGAAGACAAGCATTATGCTTCTCAAGTCAGTGAGCACTCTGGTCAGTCTCTGACAAGAAGATAAATCTCTGGGAGAGAGAGGGGGAAAGATGAAGAGGATGAGCAGAGGAAGAACACTTTGTGACCATGCTGTTCCATCCATCCTATCCTTCTCGGGCAAGCTGTCAGCCAAGGTGGGTGTAGATGAAAAACAACAACAGAAAAAAACAAACTTGTGATTGAAAAGTCTCAGTCAAACCTTTTTGTCCAAGTACATGTCCAGAAACCGCAGCTGGTGGTTACAGTCAGGAGGGCATGTCGTGATAGATTTGAGACTAGTCATGTGACAAGATACACAGCCTCCATATACACTCACACCTCAATCTCTCAGTCACATCCGTCTGTCAAGTAAGGCTCCAGAGATCCACAGATGCGGGCCAACAGTTGCATCTAGCCTGTCGAGAGTGTATTTTACAGAGCCTGGATTTGTTTTGCTAGCTGTTGAGAGCGAGTGGAATGGAAGAAACGAGCATGGGGAATGTAGCAACCGTGAACCATGCAAATACATTTCTTTGTGTCTGAAATTGAGATATACATCTTATGGGAGATGAAATGACAGATCAGAATGCGTTTACATAGATCTGCCTGCCTGCGTGTGACATTTCTCTCCTGCAGCTGGTACCGTCAAGAGGGAACATGGACACATACACCGACTTTCACTGAACTTTCAATTAACAGCTGATGGCATTGATGTGTTATGATGTTAGCTAAAAAAGAAACTGTTAAAAAAAGCCCCTTCAACAAAAAACACAAAGCATTGTGGGTAATGAAGTGAAAGAGGAAGGATTTACCGACAGGTTCCTCTGCCCCACTGGCCTCTGCTGGAATGCCGCTACCTGCTTCCTCTTCCTCTTCCTCTTCTTCAGGTTGGTCATCTCCACTTGGCTCCCCACTGCCTGAGCCTTCGAAAAAGGTCACTGCGGCGGAGGGGGCAGGGCTAGTGCGCAAGGTGGCGGTGACAGCAGTTGAATGCGGCGGCTGGATGTGGATTGGGCTGTGGTGGGTTGTTCGCACACGGTTGTGGGTAGGAGTGGAAAAGGGGGTGGTGGCCGCGGGTCGCTCGTCGTTCTCAGGTTCGGCCATCCTTGGAGGCGGAATGGCCCACACCATGTTAGGGTGAAAGGGTGCTGGGGTGGTGATGGAAGCGGCAGCGGAGCTGGGGATGGTGGTGAGGGGATTGAGGGTGGGTCGCTCTGCCAGTTCAGAGATGGTTTCTGGTGGAGGGAAGGGCAGGAAGCAAGGAATGATTGAATGACTGAGCAAAGATGGAAATGTTTGATTTTGCGCTATCTAACCTCATTAAAATACAAAGGAACAAATTACAAATTTAGCCAATAAACCATATGAAAGCCACTTGGTAGTTTCATCCTACTGCTGACACCATCTTTACCTCTGTGTTTACTGAACAATAATGGCCTTTTAGATCACTCTGAGGAACAATATTATTATGATATTACATTAAAGAAGAACACACTCCCATTTGTAAACACAAACAAAATTAAAAATATATTTTTGACCTTTTTTTTTTTTGGCAAACCTTAAGAAATGAAAGGATGTCCATATACAGAGTGAGTATGAGGTGTACCCAAAGATGACACAATGCTTTTATAGTAAAATGCAATGAAGTGTTTTTCAGCTTGAGATGAGTTATGATTTCAGACAGGGTTAAAGTACCCTAGTTGGTGTCAATGCACAGTGTTTTGCAGTATGTTTTTGTGTGAGCACATATGGAATGCATTTGTGTATTGCTTGCATGCTGTGCCAATGCCTATGAATTATATATCCATATTCAAATGCTGCCTTCCAGTTGCAAAGCTTTAATCACCAACAGCCAGCGCCTCCGGTGATGAATGATTGATAGAAATGGGGCAAAAAAAAAAAAAAAAACAGCTTTAACTCTGGCTTCAAAGACGGCAGGCTGCTGCTTGCAGAGAGCATGAGCATCCATCAACGCCACCACAAACACTCTGCTGTCAACAGACGCACACAAACACACACACGGCAGAAAAATAGAGGGAGAGAGAAGAGGCTCTCTGCAGAGACCATCATTACCAATGCAAAAAGCTCTGGTGCAAAAGGACAAACTGTCTGCGATAAAAGAACAATAAATAGGACAAAAACTCCAGAGGGGGAAAAGTGAGTTGGCGGAGAGATACTACCTAAGTCCTTCAGATTCAGCTGAGGCACGAAGGCTTGACAACACTCCTCTTATACTTCTTTATGTCCCACGAGTGCATATTTGTCAGCATGGATTAAAACAAACCCTATACTGTAGATTTGCGCTTCATTAGGATTCATCTAACATTATGAGTAGGCTTTAATTACGCTACTATAATCGCAGCGTTGATCTACAATTATTCACCGAGGTGTAAAATGTGATACCTACTGAGACGGCAGAAAGCTTGGGAGACGCGCACGGTGTCAGCTTAAAGCATGGCGGATGTTTGTTGAGGGAGAGATTTGGAGTGGAGTGCATAGAGCAGTGATGTTATCACCTAGAAGGGTGGCATGCATTGCCTTTCCTCATGGATACACCTGTCAGTCAGGCACCAAGCTTAGAATCAGACAGCTTGCTCCTGGGAAATGCCTTGTGTACTTTATGTTTGTGTGCACTTGCAAATGTTGAGTCGTGAGGTCCTATGGCATGGAATAAGTAAAAAAACAAAAACAAACACACATTTGATGTACCACATAAGGACCAGTGGCACTGATGCTTCTCTTAATCAGGTTTAACCGTCCATTTGCATGTGTTCCTGCTTTTTTCCTCCTAGCAAAGCAATGGAAAGCCATGTCATAGGGTGGGAGGACACAAAAATCCCTGACATCTTGGCTTGTCTCTGCTGTGCACTTATTGTTGAAAAGTGCTTATTGAGATTGTTGTAGGTGTCAGCCAAGCTCAGCGAGGAGGAAACAGGACACACAAGACCAGAGCAGACAACAGAACCACAGTGCCAAGAAAAAGGAAATGATAGGAACAAACTGCTGAAAGAAACCGGATTACATCAGCATGAGAAAACAGGTTAACAAAGCAAGGAGTGGAAGACAAACGGAGTGAGGGCTCGAAAAATGGGAAAGAATATCTGAAAAAATTGTGAAAGCAAGAACCCTGACTAACATGCAGGCGGAGGGCTGCTGGGGCCATATGCTGACACTCGTTGCCAATTTGCTGCAAACCTACAGGTGATAGCACCATATGGGAGAGGCAGGTCTTTGCCAACTTGGTGGTCATTTTCCTCCAGATTCTAGAATTTGCTCATTGATCCAGAAACCCTCCCTCTGGTGGTATGGTGCTCTTCCTACTGGATTTCGCAGATACTGCTTCATCTTATGCAGTAAAAATGGAAAGAAGCAAGGAAAAATAACTCCTTGCACTCTGTGGCTGTGCTGCCTTTTAGTTGAGAGACTTCAGAAAGAGCTGAGTAACATCAGTTAGTTGGTAGATCTCCATCACAGGCAGCAGGATTTGAAGGAGCTTTTCTTTCTGGATTGCATTTTTTTCTCAGCTGTGCCCATTAGTGGCAGACTGTGCAGCAGCAGTCACTCTGTGCAGTATTATAAAAACTTGTAAGGGATAAACAATAAAAAAAGATCAATATTCACTCATATTCATTTATATAAGCCCCTGGTATTGCTCTCTTGTCAAACTACATAGCAGCTTGGTGAGCATTGGCATGCCACAGTGCTAAGGCAGGGCGTCTGGAAGCTTTGCATGTAAGCAGTGGGAGGGAGGGCAGGTGGGGCTGCAGAGTGGTGAGGGGTGGAGGCAGAGCAAATGCTAATTCGCACCCAGCCACACGTGAAATGAGCTTGAGATCTAACCCCTGAGCTGGCAGCAGCAGCACAGCCACTACCTGTGGTGCGACCATGTTTGGGATAAAAATTAAAAGATCCTCTGTGGCTGTCGGTGGTCCCGTGTGATTGTCTGTCTGCTCCTCCCTTTAGGGTTTGATAGCGAGAGAGTTGAGATAAGGCATCTTCTTTGCCTTCTCTGAGTAGTAGTATTAGGTTAGGGATTACATATAACCTACATCCCTATTGCCAGGCAACAGAGGAACATGAAACCAGACTGCATTTTAACTCCTTTTGCTGGTAACCTACAGCACTGAATTACTAATTGCCAGATGTTCAGGGACTTATCAAAGCCTTGTTGATCTTCTGCTGAGTATAATTTCAATTTCTTTATTTGGGCACCTGCAATTCAACTTGTACCATATCACCAGTCTTGTCTCCTTTGAATTTGGCAGTAAAGCACACACACGAGATGGATAAAAAGGATCCTTTGCTTTTCGTGACACAGTATTAGGTCACTTGATCTGTGCCTACTGAGCAATGAGGTGAATTAACATTTCTACACCCAAAATTGCTTGACACCTGGCAGTGGCTCATAGCCAGAATCACACAGCTGGCACTCTACTTCCCCACTGCGCTTGCCGGCGGCGTCTCTAGAACCCTGTTGTGACGCAAGCTGGCAGACAGCACAACAACTTCACTGTACATGAAATCCATGGCCTTGGCACATGTCCTAGCGCCTATTACACTGATCCAAACATTGTCCATCGGCATCTGGACCAAAGGGCAGGAGCTGCACCTTTTAATCTGTACATATGCACATACACACGTGGCATTGTGTGCCTGGCAGCATGCAGCTGCAAGATGACTGATGCATTTGCCAGCAGGTGGGTTTGAAGATGAAGCTAAATCCTGACAGAGGTGCAGCAGAGCAAAGAGGAAGTGTCATTGCAAAGCTCAGACTCTAGTCAAACTGCAGAAGCCTTGGATTTAAAATGCTTCAATATCACGCTCTTTGTTATCCCAACATTTCCCCAACTCTGCACATGATATAGCTCCCACCCATCATTTCATGGAAAGATGGCAGGGCTTGTCTTACTGTACTTTGTGTACTCAGTGAAACAAGCTGAAATGTTTTCCGGCTATAAATCAATTGAGATTTATAGAGAAAAGCAAATATTCTCACAGAACTTGAAAGAAAAGGAGGGCAAACATGTCACTTTGATATTATTAACTAATCAGGAATGTGTCATTTGCAATGAAAGACTTAAAGTTGGCTAATCCTTTACAAGAATCACTGCTCATACTTATTTTTGTGCAGGTCATTTTTTGTAGACACACAGTTGAAGCGAAATATGTTTTCCCATCACTGTCCTTACTTTCTGGGAAAGAGACAGAAAGATGAGAAACAGCAGGAGAGGGATAATTTCAGGCTCACAGCACTGCTCATTATTTTGTGAACGGGGCTTGACAACAGTTGGCCATTCGTTCAACGCCTGATGCATGGAGGCAAGGATGGGGCTCACCTGTGCACTGTCCAAAATTTTGCACTGTGATGTCCTTGTCTTGCCTGCAGGCTATGGTCCTCAGATGGCACTGGTCGGCATAGGTCACCCTATCTGAGCCACACACCTGCTCCATGGTGACAGAGATAGAAAGGAGGGCGTTTAGAACACATGTTGCCTTTGGGCCACAGAAACAATGACTTCCTATTCATGCCCTGTTGGAAACTTGTGTATCAAATTACATATTATTTCTTCCCACCTTTGTTTTGTTTCTCTCATCACAGTCAGGTGAGGGGCACTCGCAATGAGCCTGTCCATTAACCTCAATGCAAGAAGCTCCAAAACTGCACACTAACTCTTCACATGAAGTCGGAGCCTCAGGACCTGTGGAAGACATGGGTTCCTGCTGTTACATACTCTATGCAGCTCTACATTCACACAGTTCATGTCAACGGTGGAATATGCAGTGATGTGAAATGTGGAGTTCAATCAAAGGTTAGATTTGCATCCAGATTCATTGTGTCACCATTACAAGACATTTGCTTAGTTTTATTAATCAAGCAATTTTCTGCCTGTATAACAGCCATTAAATGAGTTCTCTCAAACTCTGCAATGCGTGATGAAGTATGAATGTAACCATACAAGAATGACTGTGTCTTTAGTTCAAAACACAGCATATTACAAGTGCAGCTGTTATTACTTTAAAGCAGGGGTCACCAACCATTTTGAGACTGAGAGCTGAAGGGTACAGAATAATATGGAGGGCTACCATATTAACATTTTATGCAATTTACCATTTAAATTATGATTATTATTCATTCAATTGCATACACATTCATTCCAGTGCTTACTCGACAATTATCACAGTTTTTATAAACAATATTAATGATATTTTACTGAGTGATCATATGGATACATGCAAGTGAAGTGAAGTGAGCGTGTGGGCACCTTATTGGCTGCCTGCGGGCACCATGTTGGTGACCACTGCTTTAAAGTATGATAACGATTTAAAATCAGATAAAGAGAATGCTTTAAAGCAGGGATTGTTGGCCCGAGTGGGCACGCATGTGTGGGTGGACCTCAGAGGATTTTCAGATTTCAAAGTACTCTTCAGTTTGGGAATGGCTGCTTTAAAGCATACTGTTTATCTGACATCATACATGTGAATCTTTGGGTGGCTCACGATCCAATTCGATTCTGATTCTTAGGGTCACGATTCGATTCAAAATCGATTCAACCGATTCGATTCAACCGATTCTTGATTCAAATGATTCTTGATTCAAAAATTGATACAATGCATAGTGTGTTGAGGCAAATTATGGCATCTAAACAATACAATTTGTATAAGATAATGTGATAATGTGATCACACAAAGGCAAACTTAAGACAAAATTAACATTTATTCATTCAAAAAAAAGAAAAACTTACTTACTGTACAAAATAAATAAATAAATAAATAAATAAAAGCTTAGGCTAGCTGCCTTGTTCTCCCAGAAGTTACAAAAATAGACTGTACACAAATAACACAAACTGGTGTTTTGTGTGTTTTTCCAAAATAGAAACTTGATCATTTATTTCACTCTAAATTGTAACAAAATTGAGTCATGTGGTAGCATGAGTCGTTAGGGGACTCAGGGATATTTTATTAGTAGTTTCTTTACACTATGTGAGTGACATGTTTTTGCTTCTTGGACGTCACAATACAGAAGTAGTAATGTAATCATACAATTGTGAAGTTGCCTTTATGGCACATCGTGCAGCTTATCTGTGGATTCATCCGTGCATTTTCTGTGAATTCCTTTGCTGAGGTTAAGAAATGTACTCTTCCAGTTGTGCACTCAGGATCCTTTGGCTTTTATGTCTTGAAGCCTTGGAGGTTGCCATGCAAGGAGCTACAGCTGGGGAGCTCAGCAGCATCCACTGGCCAACCTTGAGAGCAGGATGTTTGCATTGTTGCAACATAAAAGGGGTTTAGAGAACCCCCCCAACCCTTGGCTCCTTCTTTCATGTGCTAGCACCTCTCAGAATCAAGTCGTTTCATCTGGCAGGGTGTGTGGCAGAGTGCCCCACCACTGTGCCAGGATTGCTGGCTTCATTAGGCGTTTGACTTCCTGTCGATACCTGATGGTGCATCTTAATCAAGGAGCTACAGGCTCCCACAGCATGAACTAAACTTTCCCTCAATTGGATTTGTAGCTTGTGCAACCACTGGGGTTGTTTTCATTTTTAATCTAAGTGTAATCAATAGTCCTTATGTTGGAGTGTAAACATGGACTTTTAAGTAAATGATTCAACATGGTGTGGAGAAAATAAAATATCAATGAACAACATGTCATACAGGTGTCATTTGTACACTCAGATATTTTACTAATCACTATTGATTTACTGCCAAGCAGCCATTCACTCCTGAGCCAATAAACCAAATGGACGTGAAGAGCAGACAGGGAAACAACTGGGCACTGCAAGGCTGATCCACGGATCAGATGAGTGACAGAAAAATACTTTAGAATAATAGAGGGATGGGACTTAAGTGTGTGTGTGTGTCTGTGTGTGTGAGTGTGTGTGTGTTCTACTAACACTCCACTGGTTGCCTCTCTTATTACCTTTGTCGCAGCCGTTCATGCCCATCTTGCTTCCATCTGGACATACGTTGCACTTCATGCCTTTCACTCCCGTCTTGCAGGAACACAGACCTGACATCTGCTCACAGTCGTCCCGGACTGAGCCTGTGGCGTCACAGTTACATGCTGCCATGGAGAGGAAGAGGAGACGAGGGACAGAGAGCTTGATGAGCAAAATATTGCAATTCCAGACGGCGACAGTCAGGGAAGGATTAGCTTGCTTTACATCGTGTACACAGTGTTTTTTTGAGGCGATTGTAGTCTCTAAACCTTATTTTGGGTACATAGTTATCTGAGTGTTAAAGGTTGTGAACAGTTCATCGGGCCTTGTGGGCATTGAGAGAGGAGACGAAGGAGCACAAGGAGGAGGTGGAGGAGTATGTAACAGAAACACAAGAAAACAACCGCAGGGAAGGACATCAACCCCATCATGTTCATAGAGTCAATGATGTGTTTTTCCCCCCTCTTCTGCTGAACCTGGTATTGGTGCGCAGTGTGCCGCTGCTGCTGCTCGCTGTGTGTGTGTGTGTGTGTAAACCTTGTTAAGGTCAGGCCACGGGTGAGGCACCTGCAGGCTTCCTGCTGTTGACTGAAAATACCCTGCAGCTTTGGAAGCGAATGTCCTGTGATACCTCAGCGGCAGGGTACGAGCTGGTCACCATATTGCATTAGACCTAGACAAACAAGGGGCCCTGACCCCAGCACTCACTAGAATACAAATGAATGCAGTCTATTCAGTACACTTTCGATATGACTGAGGGACTTTAAAAACAACTGATGACGCAATTTTTACTGTTTACTCCACCTTTAAATACATTAGACTGACCAAACTTAAAAGTATCTTAAAACAAAATTTCCCTTTGTTTCCTTGGAAAATTTTTCTTCATTAACTTTTCATTTCTTCTGTGCTCTTTTCTAGCAATTTGTGATTGTACAGTGTAATCTTGCCATTGTCCATGTAAAGTAATAAAAATATCTCTCTCCCACAGGAACACAGGTGTTCATCTTCATTGTCTGCTCTGAGACGTGGCCACACGTACACACTATTCAGGTCTACCTGTTCAAGTGGGGACCAGAGTCCGCAAACGTCGTGGTTCATCAGTGTTTGTACAGAATATTAATGGAAACACTCCAATAACATGTAGAGAAGTGACACTTTCACCATATTGGTGGTAGTGTAACATCATTTTGCATAAAAACAGAGTTAGTTTAGCAGCAGCCGTCCACCCTCTCTCGCTCTCTCCCTCTTTATCAGCAGCACCTGCAGCCTCACAGCAGGAGGCTGCTCCTCTTTCTGTTCTTCTTCTCTACCTCATTTCCTCATCTGTAGGAATTTCAGATAAAGTGTCAGAGCTTTTTTTTTTTTTTTTTTGAAAAGGTTACATTTTAACACCATCACTTTTTACTCTACATGAATATTGTTTCCCACATGTTCTCAGCTCACTATTTTTTGACACATACAATATGTCAAGACACCAAATTCTTTAATGCTTCTGTGCAGCACCTTCAGTCAGCCTTTGAGTATGATATGTGATTTACATATAATTGCCTTGCCTTGCCTTAATTCAACATTTTACAGAACCAGTTTCCCTGTTACTTTGGATACAGTAGTTTTACCGGAGACCACGTCTGAGAGATAATGATATTATATTATATTATTATTTTGTTGGTGAGTAACGTTATAATAGGTTGAGTACACTAGCTCATTGCTTACGAGTGCAGCCGCTCATGTTCTCTGTCACGATGCCTCTGAAGTTCCAGAAGCCTGGCTCACAACGGTCACACTTCTGTCCCCCAACACCTGGCTTACAGGAGCACTGACCAGTGGCTGGGTCACAAGTTCCCTTATAGGAGCCATAGATGTTACACTGACAGGTACCTGAGGAGAACAGAGGAACATAAAATTAACTTTCAGCATTTACTGGACTTTCTAAATAGAAGAGAAAGCTGAAAACAATTCATGTCTACTTATACTAAGCTCAAATGTGGACTGAGCCTTATTCCACAAAAAGGCTTGGTAAAGTGTGCTTCGGTGTGATTCCTCTGTACAAAATCTTTCTCATCTCATACACTTCTCCATTCAGTGTATGCTCTAGCTAACATCTAGATACAACATTTTATCCTCCAACCGCTATCATTATTCAAGATCATCGGATGAAGAGATTTTTCTGTTGATAGAGGGAAAGATTATTCCAATTATTCCATGGATTAAGATGAAATGTTTTTAGTTCTGCAACTGTGAAAGTGGAACCAAAGTCAAGGACAATAAGACCTGCATGCTGAGACAGCCTGATGCTATCTACACTTTTTTATTATTATTATTATTTTAGAGGGCACACAAGAACTCAAGACACAGGAGGGCTAAAAAGGTCAGAAGGGAACATAGAACTTACTGGGACATCCAGCCAGACCCACTCCTAAGGCAGCCGTCATGTTGTCCGAGCAACAGCCGTACACAGACAGACTGCAGTGCACTGTCAGCTCAGGCAGAGAAGTGGCGGAAATCACTGATGAGGTAGAAACAAAAGGGGAGGATAGAGGGAAGCAGAGAAAGAAGAAGACTAACATCAGAGAAGGATTTAGACAGCACAATCTCGGCGGAACATGAAACTTTTTTGCTAACAATGAGTTTGGCTTGAGGGGCAGAGGTGGGGAGGCTGGCAGCCGGCTTGTAGATAACAATTATATTTTCAACTTTTTCCACAATAGCTGAAAATCAGGGGGAAATGATGCTATTACCTCTAGTGAAAACAAACAATGGCTCTGCTCGTGAATGTGCGAGCTGACATTTGCCACTTTCTAGGAGGCATATTCTCTTCAATTGTTGTTTTCTGCTATTATGGAATTGTGGTTGTTGCCCTACAACCTTCCAGAAAACAAACAAATAAATAAATAAAATCCCACAGCATAATGTGAAGGAATCTTCACATTATGCTGTGCACAAGGAACCTGTGCACAGTGTATGGAGACCTCCTTTGTCTACGGACGTGTCGCACTACAATGCGACAGCTCTGCATACAAAACTACAGTGAACAAAATAAAAACGAATGTGTTCCCAAAACCTGGTGTTTCTCCTGAAATTGGACCAGAATAACAAAACATTCAGTGGGAGGAAAAGGAGGTGTCCATTTAATGGCAGAGGCAAATACATCATTGTTCACATTTTCTCCAGGCTTTGGAGTGAAAAGTAAAAACGCAGATATAGACAGTAAAAATCTGTTCCTCTCTTTTTTTCTCTGTCTTTTTCTATTTCCCTTCCGATCACTTTCTCTTGTGTTGCTCATTTGGAGTTTGGAGGCTGGAGATACAAGGGCCATAAATCACAATGTTACTGGTGTGGATATGAGCCTCAGCCTAATGCTGATGGCTCGGCTCACTCTTTTTTCCAGTGCTTTCCCACTCCAGAGATGGTCTTTGGACACAGTTCATTTAACTCGCCACTTTCCAGAGCTCCGTTCTGCTATCTGTACTGAGCCTATTAGGACAAGAACTTTTAATTTCATATGTTCTTCCACCCTTCAAGGGTTTTTTTCCTCTTCAGTGGCGATTGTCCAGCACAATGGAAACTCACTGTGATGGGCAATATTACCCTTGTATTTTCAAGGTCTGCTGCTGTGCTTTTTCTGCTGCACTGACTAGAGCAGTCCTGTTTTATGCCGGCAAGGGAACATCTGCGTGTTTGCTTGTCTAGTAAACCTATAAGTACTGCATTTCTTTGGATTTAACCACAATACTTAACCCAGCTGTTTACAGTCAGGTATAAAGGATGGTTTGAGGTGCTATACAAAAACTGTTGGCACAATAAAACACTTTCTATACTTTTTTATTTGTTTCTTTTAATTAGAAACTTTTGAATGCACTGTTATTGAGATTTAGCATGTTTAGCATGAGGTCAAATCAAGTTTTTCCTTAAATAGTTAATGAAATTTCCAGACATCACTAACAAGTTTTTCTTTTATTGGTTTTCTTGCATTAGCCAATAAGAGAGGAGAGCCCAGAGGTCTCGTACCAATAGAGAGCTTACAAAAAAAGATTGATTATCCACAGATGGTAGAGAAGCGTGACAGTCAGTGCCCAAGGAGGTCAGATTAGGAAGGAGAAGAATCTGGAGGGATGTGTGAAAACAGCGACAGCTCCCTCATTCTCACTTTTTCTTTAACTCTCTCCATCCTCCTCTCTTTCAGACCCAAAGGGAATCAAAAAGGCTGGAATGAACACTCAAAATCCCATAAGTGCATTTTGCTCTGCTCTCCAGCCTGAGCTAGTATCAGAGGCGAAAAGCTTGAGAGGAAGAACTAACCTTTACCACTCAACTGCTGATCTGACAACTGTTCTGCCTGATAGATGGCATTCATTTACATGCAGCAAGTGTTTTTTTTCTCTTCTTTTTAAGTAAGTGGGTAAAATGGCATCCCAAGGGTGAGGAAACAAGCGTGTGAGCCCAAGTTTAATGGTTTAAATTGTCGGTGTCTGGCAAGGAAAAGTGAATCATTATTTTTATCAGTACATACGGGCCTGGGAGAACGATATTGAAATCTTAAAGGCTTATTTTACCACAAACTTCTTTAGTTCATTTACTAAGGGCTCCAGTGATCACACTGCAGAGGCGGCAACAGCAGCTGTGATGTCAGAAACTTACACCGTCGACAGACTATTACTACCCCATCAGTGGATGAAATGAGTGAAGAAATGTGATGTCAATGACAATGAGTCTTAATGAGCGTGCTTCTGTGCAACGACATCAACTGGTGTAATGGTGTAATGTACCGACCTGCACATGGTCCCTGATTCTGAATCAACAAGTGCTCTTGTTTCTCACATCTGGCCTTCTTCAGCTCACACTCGTTGCTGTAGTTCTTCCCATCTGAGCCACAAACCTACAAAAATAATCACAGAGATGTAATTTGCATGCTAATAAGCAACGAATTAATGGTGAATGTGTGTTACCCTCAAAGTGAAGTCATATGATGACAACTGATCTAAAAACTGAGAAAAATGCTGCTTATTACATTTTTAAATGAGATCGCTCGCAGTAAAATATGTCTTCAAGTTGTCTTGTCCGTGTGTCCACAAGTAAAATATCCTGTATCCGAGTTGTTAATAAAGTAAAATGAAAATAAAATGAGTGGTGTGTGTGGAGGATTCTTACCAGGTTGTCAGGCACACTTTGGCAAGTAAAGTCACAGACGCAACGGTCCTCCTCTGCATCCTCATCCCACGAGCCTCCAAACACGCGACAACGATCCTGCTCACAGCTCTCCACGCCTGAGCCTGAACCCCCTGAGCCACAGTCTGCGTTAAGACACAATAAAATACACAAAATCATTAATCGAACAGTCAAGCACACGAGGAAGATGCAGCTTTATCAGTACATCAGAAGCAATGTGGCTGTAAGTCTATGTTTATGTACTAGGAGCATCACAAATTTTGGATCGTTTACATTTCTCTCACACTGGTTGTAAAGAGGGAACTAAAAGCACCGCTGGTAGAACATGATAATGACCCAACACTAGCGAGGGTGGGAGGATGTCTACATAAATTAGGAACAACATCTCTGCACTAACACAGAGGCATCCTTTTCATTTCAATTAAATCAGCAGTGGAGGGAGGGCTGGGCCGCATTTCTGGGTGCCTGCTCCCTAATATGAGAATTCACTTAATTGCAAAGCGTTCAGTGGTATCTAATTACCTCAAGGGAGTTTAAAGAAAGTTGTTAGAGTAAATATTCAACTGCAACTCAGACACAGACAGGCTTTCTATTTGTCAATGTATACCTGTAATTTTACAGGGAAAAAAAAGGTAGTAAACATTAATCACTAACCAGGATTTATGGTTTCACGAGGCTGTTTTTATTGTCAAACTGGAAATATGTATTTATATATATATATATATATATATATATATATATATATAAATTGTATATATGTTCAGAAAGAGCTTCGCCGACTATGAACTGGAGGTCCCAGGATCGAGATGGAAGAACCCTCCAAAGGTAGTGGAGAACAGAGCTGAGATCCCATGGGACATACATTTCTGGTGGTGGTTATTAGTGGTTGCTAAAAGCTCCCAGCATAGTTGAAAGGAACATGTGGTAATCAAGGTGTATCATCCTCTGCCTCTCTACTCTTAGGGCTCATTCAACTCTATTGATGCACCACTTCTGGTGGAATCAATGTCTTAGTGATGGGAGTGCCACTTAGCATAACCCATCTTCCAAAGCAGATTATGAAGGAGGTCACGGTGCAGGGGAGAGGCTGTGCCCAATTAAGCTCCGGCCTGTCCTGTGATATAGGTCATCAGCAATAGGCTGTGACAGCTCCGAGTGGTCGATACAGTGGTGTGGGTTGGATGGATAGACCAGGCACTATGCAACAATACATTACATTAGTTGTACAACAAAGTAACTTGAGCTTTGTGTACGGGGCAACATTCTCCACAAACATCAGAACCTATTAAAGATTCGCTCCATCTCCATTTTAAACTAACAACACCACTAACCTCTAACCAACCCTAATCAGTTTGTTTTGATGTTGTTGTTACAGCCAATCGATTGAGAACTGCTGTCCGACTGTTAAATATACCATTTTGTGATGAGGCTAATGTGCTGGTTAATTGCTTTCAGCTGCCACACACATTAACAGAGGTATTAAAGTTCTGATGTCATTTGAAAAGGAGAAGTCAGCGGACGTCCACACAGATCAGAAAGACACAGTCAAAGGGAGATGCAGGAATAGCAAATTCATATTCTGCTCAGGTTCCCTTAACAGAGCCATGATAAATAAATAAAAGAGGTAAGACATTAGAATGGAATAAATAAAAATGAAGGGAGAACAGGGGTCCTAATTAGCGGCTGCTCTTTCATGTGCTCACCACCCGCACTGCCTGTGAACCTTTCAATTAATACATCCCCAGCTAAAATGGCTGTATCAGCTATTCTCTCTGCTCTGCCCATCGACTCCTTTTTAGCCAATCATGTCAGAAGCCAAAGTCTATTTAGTCAAGGAAGCTCCATTAAGAAGACATAATTCATTGGCATGGAGAAGAAAAAAATTAATAGCATTAGATTTGTGTTCATAAAAGAATGAGGGGAAAAAAATTGTTACAAGAATTTGACAGTGGAAATAATAGAAGGAATGAAGGGAGAAGATGCTCTTGTCAATGCTGCCTGTGAGGTCGTGTTAGAGAAAACAGAAAGAGAAGAACAGATAAACAGGGGATGAGTGGTAAAAATTGTATCTAATGAACGGAAAACCTGAATATGTTTGGTAAACCAGATGAGCCACAACTCCACCAGTGACTCCAGGAGTGGCCAGTCTTATTATGGTATGCCTTTCTCATCCTCACCGTTTTGATTGTAAACTCAGAAATGTATCTGAATGTAACTGTGTTCGTCGAAGGGTGCCCTGTGACACAATTTGCCTTTTTTTCCCCCATTCCATCCGTCAGTCTCTCATATCACCCACCCAAATAAACATTTCCATAAGTTAGAGAGGTATGGATCGTCACATTTGATGGGGGGAATGTGAGGTTCCTGAAGATGGCAATGGTGGGAGAAAAGATCCTTTGTTGCCTCAACAGAAGGTTACAAGCCCTGTGATGGATGGACCATGCAAGCGAAATCTGCTGATCTCACTCCACAGAGCTCTTGCTCCACCCAGCCACACGCTTTTCGTGTCTTCAGGCCCCTTACATTTTTTTCAGAGGTCGCTTTATTTGATCAGTTGATACAAGGAGCAGGGCACCGGCTGTGCATCATTGTGTGATCCTGAGCTCATAATCTTGTTTATTAAATGTCTATTCAATTAAAAAAGGGCTGGAAACCCCTGTAGGTGATACACTACTCTCACTTGCCACTTTGTCAGTGTCGAGAAAAGGAGCTGAGGCCAGGCCTACCCGAGTGTGAAATTAAACAGGTGATAAATTTCCCTGTATGGCCAACAGTGGGAACACTGTCGTTTTTCATTACCACTAAATAAAAGGCAGAAGAAAACAACTTCCATTTTTATTCCCTGCAACCCCTCCCTCCCAACCTGACTAATGAGGATGGTTTTTAAGTCAAGTAAGAAAATGCGTAAGAGAATTAATCACATGTTCACTTCCTCCCCTGGCTTATCTTAGATATGAAGTATGGACTGGGTGTTTGTGCACACTGGTGATACAGAGCTTTATGCTGTCAACACCATAAAGCCACAAAATACAGTCTTTAGTATTACAGTTTGTGACAGGGTGCTGTAGTACACAATATATACTCCTAATTTTGCCAAAACCGACCCCACAAACATCTCAGTAGCATAGAGTATCTCAACAACAATTTTTTTTTCTTTATGTAATGTAGCTGAAATGAAGTATCCCACAGCTAAACACAGTTATTTCAACTTGATTTTGATCGTTTTACAATCACACCAGACTTCCTGTGGAGGGTCTGCTTCAGATTCTGAAAGGACTGCAGACACACACAGTGGAAAAAACCCCCACATGACTAGTGGACACCCCTAGGGTGAAATTTATTGATTTCAGACGATCCCATCTCCACTCATATGTGAGAAAGCATTGGTGCCCCTTTTGTCAAGAGGCACAATTTTGATGGAGGAGAGTGCAAAATGGACGGATACACGAGTGGGTCTGTTGGCAGGGAGCAAAAAAAAAGGCAAAAAAAAAGATTCTATTGTGTAAGCCCAATAGTTTCTCTGAATCAAAATGAGCAAGTGATGGAAAAAGGGAGGATGCTCAGAGACAGTATGAGAGGGAATAAAATAGAAAAACTAAGCCATCATACCCAAAGGCATCACAAGCAATGTGATGCCTTTGGGTAGGTGGAGGGGAGCATTTCTGCCTGATAACAGACAACAAAAGACAATGAGGACAGAGTGTGGGGATGCATGCGTGTGTAGTGACAGTAAGTGTGAATCACGGTCATACAGTCTCATGTTTCCTCATGCTTCACATATAAAAAAGGTCACTTGTCTCCGTCAATGAAATGGTGTTAAATCGACCACAAGAAGCTTTGGCGGCGCCATTCGGCTCCCAGGCCCGGGGCCAATACGACAGACAATGGTGGAG
The DNA here is from genome assembly GCF_963457635.1 of Microchirus variegatus. Classification (NCBI taxonomy): domain Eukaryota; kingdom Metazoa; phylum Chordata; class Actinopteri; order Pleuronectiformes; family Soleidae; genus Microchirus; species Microchirus variegatus. The sequence goes on from NC_139810.1 coordinate 13,430,631, forward strand.
GGGAAAAAAATGAAACGTAAGAAACACCCCCGGCTAGCAATCAAAAAGGAAGTGAATTCCTCTCATCTCTTTTTGCTGTGTCCTCCATCTACCCCCTCTTTTCTCCTCTCCAGCCATCCCTCCTGCTGGCAGGTGTAATCTGCTCTCCTTCACACCTTGTCAGAGGATGACTATGTTCGCCGTGAGGACCCATAAGCCACAGGGGAACTGGCATTGCTGCCGTCTGCATGACAACCAGCGGTTGGCATGCTGTTCCCTCCAGAGTTGTGCCCAAGACGGGCTGAGTGAGGGACTGTGATATGCTGCCTTGGTCTGTCAACGCAGATCAAGATATGATATGATTTGCACGGTGAATTAGATCTCATTTATTCACAACGTAGAGGAACGACAGCGCTACAGGCGTGGAAATCAGGGACGCTCATATTAAATGCCATCGGTCACACGCTTTAAAGCATAATTAGATTTAAAGGCTCGATGAAATACATAACATAAATTCTCTAATATAAGCTGGTGATCAATAACTGTGACAACAGCTCCTAATGAAAGCCAAGGAAAATTACTTGCGCTATCAACACTCAGATGGTGTGAATTCTGGAAAATGTATATGTGATTTATTTCAAAGAAACGCTGTTCTCACTCACTGATGTAACTTAGTTATTTTGAAAATGTGGCACTTTAGAATAATTGAATTTATCTGTACAAAAAGGTTACATTTTCATTGACAGGAGATGATTTATTGAGATGACATGAAGATGAAAAAAATAAATAAAGGAAGCATCAAGATCCATGAAAACACACAGCAGCTATAGCTAATATAAGTATAGGCTTATATATAAGTATGGGTTTATGTGCTGTTGGGGTAAATAAATAAAGAATCTGGCCTCTATCTCGCCTCAGTTTACAGCAGCTGAACGAGTGGAGTCGGAGATGCACTAATAAACAAACAAACAGGCAGACAGGCAAAGCATGAAGATCATCATCTCTAAAATCTACAGCTGACCTGAACTTAATCAGCCAGAAGTTTAGTTCCTATAACAGTTTTTTTCCCTCCTCTGTGGCCACACAGTGTGATTTTTCCCTTCATCATTTGCTGTGTTAGTCTGATGGCATCCTGCTGGCGGCATATGCAACCACTATGAAAATCCACAGATGACAGAATACCATACTATAGGTCAGTTGATAAAGATAATTACCCCCATTTCAATGGCCGAATGGTTAACATAATTACACCATTTTAAAGTCCATTCCGTACCTTCATCGCAGCTGCCAGGCTTTGCCACATCAATTCTCCTCTTCTGCATGCAGGACGACAACTGGAGTTCACACTTGTTGTCGTAGGTGGTGCCATCGCTGCCGCACACAGGTGAGAAGGCCTCGCCTAAGCACTGTGGGCACTCACACTTACTCTGAACACAGCGGGCGCCCCAGGCACAGACAGTGCTGCCACATGTTTCTGTATTACACACACAGGAGAGAGAGGGACGAGTCAAACCATGATGGGTCGATTCACAATTGGCAACTTAAAATGCAGCACTATTTTGCAGATCTCTATTTTGCTGTCCTGCAGACATGTTTCCTTTGTAACTCCCCAGTGTATCCTACAAGTGTGACAAGTTTGTTAACTAATGGCCTGTCTGCCTGCAGCCTTATGAGTGTCCTTACTTAATATCCACATGTCATTCAGAGTCAGAGAAGAATCATTTACATGAAAAATGACAGTATAACACATAACAGACATACAGTATTACATATGCATTACTTACTGCATTCCCCTTGGCTGACCACTTGCAGGTCCATCTGTTCTTTGCAGGCCCGCACGTGCAGCTCACACTCACTGTTGTAGGTGACGCCGTCACTGCCACACACGGGCTGGTGGGACTCCACACACTCTGATGAACACACACACTGCCCACTCTGGAAATCGCAAATTGCCCCAAAAGAGCAGTTGGCACAAGACGCATCTACAATGGAGAAAAAGAAGAAGGTGAGGCCAAATTCACTGTTACTGTATGTGTGTTCATGTTTCAGGGTTTTACATGATTAGCTTTCGTAAAGTCCCTTTTTTATCCTTTTTGGGTGAGCGATTATTGCATTGTATTTGAAACTGATCAACAATAAATGTTAATAATAAAGTTGAAAATGCATTTTCTTCTTAACTTAAACATTCTGAGGAGTGCACAATATAGCCAATGGCCATAATAAAATTAAACAGTAAACATAATTTGTATTTTCTTTATGACTATCAACAGCTGGCGGCATGCTTAATGCGCTTAAGCTGTACAAACACAGGAAGTGCAGAGATGCAAAGTTTCCATTCTCAGCTCCAGGACTCCACTTTGAGCTGACTGAATCAATTTCAAATACTTCAGAAAGCTACACACCTGCCTGTTACAGTTTTCCATGGTTCACATGCATGTGGGAGCTAAAGAACAAGCCATGAAATTCAAATAAAATCTCCAAAGATAGAATTCTACTGAGGCACAGATCTGAGCGAGAGGATAAAAAAAAGAGAGCTACTAAAGCCCGGGAAAGTTCCCAGGAGCTGCTCATCACTGAAGGAACCACCCCAAACTACTTTTATTTCAAGAGCTCAAACTGTATCACTGAACACAAAGTGCTTCAGAGGTTCTCTGCAAAAACAGGGGAGGCTGCCAGAAGGCAACCATCTCTGCAGCACTCCATCAATCGGGAATTTATGGGAGTGTGGTGACAACTGAAAGTACACCCAAGAAAAAACCTCATGACAGTAAGGTTGTAAAACAACATTTACAGGATCCCTAAGCATAAAGGAAAAGATAATCTTGTCATCTGGTGACCAGGTACTGCCAGGTTCTGCTCATCACCTGGCATAAAGTCCATTTTAGAAGCAGTGCCAGCATCATCTTTTAGAGAAGCTTCCGAGTCAGAAGAATTAGTCGAAAATAAGAAATTAATGTTTTACTTTCCAGGTTGTATTCATTGCTTTCTTGTCTAATTGAAACTGTGCTATTTTACACAGAGAAAAGGAGGCAAATTATTATCCACAGTAACTCTGCCTTAAGAAACCCAAAACATTGCTGGTTAGATGGTGAATTCATTGGTGAATATCAGGGAACTGCCTCCAGGAGACAGCAAAGCAGGATTAGACACATTCATGGTCGGAAACGAATGAGTAAGTAAATGCAAGGCCTCAAAGTGAGACACGGCGAGCAATAGATGCACCTCTCCTTCTGACACCAATTACCCTGGGAGGAGTGCATTAGCACAGCTCACTATCACATTCAATTAAGGGCAGGCTAATACCCGCTGCTGATTTCGCACTAATTGAGAGAGGCGAGGCTGGCTGCTGGAACCTTCCACATTATTAATCTGTTTATTACTCTTTTAGAGTCCTTAGTTTCATTCATCTCTCCATCTAGTGCTGACATCCACTCCCTTCTTGGATTAACAGCCTTGACTGTGAAGTGAATAAGCAATTGACTGTATATTAGCATAATGGCAAATTTCGATGTAGTCAATCCTGAACACTAAAATGATGAGTGGAGCATGCATGATCAATGTTTCCCCAAAATCAAGTTGTATTTCTGTTCTGGGCCAGTTATTCATGGTTTGGCCGCAGTCAATTAGCTATAATTATGGCACATTTTAAAGCGAAAGCATGCAATGATATCTTCAACAATAATATGCTTTGTGGTTTTGGGACACTGCCTGAATGCACAAAGTCAGATCCATAAAAATTTGGCAAGGGCTTTCTGTGACAGAATAAATAAATAAAAATATGTGTGTCTTTGAAATGGGGGATGTTGTGGTTTCTCTGTAGTTGCTGCAGTTATAAATCAGGAATTGGCGATAGTGAGTGTTGTCCTTTATCAGGCACTGCATTCTGATAGCAGCCTCGCTTCTTTATCAGCTCTTGGCCCTCGCACCTGGCTCTCCACACTGCCTGATCCTCCAGACAGCGTGCATCACAAACCGACAGAAATGGAGTGGAGCTTCAGTTCAAAGGCAGGAAAGAGGGAGAATTATTACTCATAATATGAAGATGTTCACTTTCTGTCATCTTATTCAAAAATGTCCACCAATGCCAGATTCTTTCCAGCTGACAGAAAATATAACCTAACGTTGTGTGTGCAATATCAAGTTAAGAGATCTTAAGGGCTTTTCATGCTGAGTCTAATTAAATCTAGAACCAACTTTATCCAAAAATAGTAGTTTGAAAAGTCCATGGAAATACAACACCATTATATAGACATAGCAAATGGAAGAAAGGCTGTACTTCAAAAATGAACTCCAACATAACTTCATTTAACACACACTGTGATCTTGAATATAGCTTTCATATGAACATTTCAAATGTCATTAAACTCTTATTGTCTTCCGTTCTTCTAGCAGAGGTTATTAGTGGGATTGCTGCAAATAATCACACTGTATGTTGTTCAGCTGTGGCCAGTTTTGACTGATAGAATTTGAACTGCAACTCTTTAAGTGAGAGGAGTATCATCCAGCTATATAAACTGACCTCTCTTACTCTTGGGCAAATACACAAATCCAAAATGCAAATTTTTAGCAATTTTGACTCTATCTTCACAAAACCTCAAAAGCAAAATATCAGGGTCTTCAGGCCAAGCCTTGTGACACTTGTGAAGACAAAACTGCCATATGAACTACATTCTTCGCTTCAAAATGAGTAGTTTGGTAGATGCATCAATGGCGCTGTCTGGGTGTGCCATTACTATAGTAACCACTAACTGTAGGTGCTTCAAACGGCTAATTCAGATCAACAGATTAGACTGCTCACTCACAAGTGAACACACACAGTAACATCAAATATTCTGCTCATTTAGGACATGATTGCGTGTCCTGAGTCCTTTTTTACTCCCTCTGTCTTCCGTCCGTCTCTAATGTCTCCTCCTTCATGTAACCTTCACGTAACAGTGGCTGTGATGTATTAATGACATTCACTTTCACAATTGTGTTTTCTCAAAGCAAAATTTGCCAGTCACTGAGTGACATATCGCAACGTCACAGCACTTCACGCACTGATGCTGTCAGAGCGACACAGCACCTGTTTAGCCACTCGTGCATTGGTCATTGTTTCTGGTGTGCTCAACTTCTTTCTTAACATTCAGACATTCAAAAAGAAACTTGAACTCGTCATTTCAACTTCTCATTTATTTCAATCTAATGCAGCATGCCAGACTGGTTTCAGCTCAAGGAGAATGCAGCATTCTTTGTTTCCTCACAAATCTAGTTACACATTATTACTAGTAACTGCATGATGTACTTGAGTAATATTCTACATTATGACAGGATAACATAAAAATGGTATTAAATAATGTGGTGTGCTGCCATGTCACCTTTTACGCTGAATTTAGCCACAGTCACACCGACACTACAAATGTGATGGTGTGTCTGATGTTGGGTGTTGAGCTGTGACAGTCTCTGTTGCATTTGATGGCACTGCTTATAGCTTTGCAAGTGACTATGAGGAACAGAGCCAGGTTGGTATGAAAAGTGGCCTTGAAAGCATAAAGGATTAAGTCACTGAGGAGAAAAAGAACAAAAACAGATACCAAAGGCACTAGCTTTTCAGTGGTTTGTTGATATCCTTGCTGGGGAAAACTCTGAATTGTGGCTGAGGTGGCCTGGGTGGAATATTACCTCAGGATTAAGCAGAAAAAAGTAGGCTGGTTTGTGTTTTGAAGGCTTGTGAACATGCCTGGATGATAACAACTCCCCTGTCGATGCCTGCCTGGACGACAAACTATTAACTCTGCCCCCACTTTCTCCGATCCTCCTCATCTTATTTACTTCCATCTTCTTGCCTGCCTCCATTTATTACTTTCCCCACCCTGTTCCCTCTGCCCTGGCTTTACTGTCTCTCTACAACCACTCTCAGACCGCTGGTGTGACCTATATATCTGAGTCAGTTGTGTATATCATTTCCATCTCCTGTGGGAAGCAAAACTTTTATTGATTGCTAAATTAATTGCTAACTATTTTGATAATCAATTAATGAGTTTGAGAGGTTTTTTTGTAATAATGAAAACATGCTTTCTGATTTTGACACTTGATGGACAGAACAACTAATCGATGAATCAAGAAAATTATTATCAGATTAATCAGTTCTGAAAATAATTGTGAGCTGCAGCCCTATTGTTTTTTCTTCAAATGATTCTTGCACCTTTGCTTTCATCTATCTGGCTAAAGCTGTACAAATGGCCTTTTTACAAGACAATTGATATCCAGCTGGGGGATCTATTAACCGAGTACACCTCCTCCAACCCACCGTACCTGGTAATCAAACATTACAAGAAAATAAAAAAAATCTCAGTATAACAACAAATGTCTCATATCGCGACTTGGTTGCACCTGAGTCATATAGATAATGACAATTTTTCCAGCCCTGAGGGCGGGAAATGAAATTACAGTTGGGCCCATGAGACCAAAGTTAAATACACAAGCACACACAGTTGTGCATGAGAGCAGTGTATATATATATATATGTATATGTATATATGTACATATGTGCATATATACATATACATATACATATACATATACATATACATATACATATACATATACATATACATATACATATACATATACATATATATATAGTGGCACCTCTCACATCTCTTTTGCCTTCACTACGCTCCCTTTTGTAAACGACAGCTTACATTTTATTGTGCATTTGGATGGAGATTAAAAAAAAACAGAGCCAACAATAAAATTATTTGAGGGCTACTTGAAAATTATGGAAAGAAACATAAATGTAATGTAACAGAAAAAAACAACGAAAGCATTAAAATGAGACTTGAAACAATGTCAATTATAAGCTAATGTAACTGGGTGTCCACCACTTTCTTCTACTGCCTTTTCTGCCAACTTTCAGTTCGACCAGCACTTAAATCCAGCATATTTTCTCCTCCTCTCTCATCATTTCTGCTCTGTAAACACATATTAGTGGTGGCAATAGCTTGTGATAACTAAGTGAGATAATAGCTTAAGTCAGTCAGTTGTAAGGCTGAATAAAATCTTGTAAAGCTGTGCAAACAGCACAGAAATAACCTGCATAATCATTGTCATCATTCCTCTGCTGGCTCGAGACTGGCAAGCTAGTGCCTCATGATTTTATGGCACCATTGCATTGATGCAGGCCTGTTCCTCTGGGAGCTAAAAACCATTCATAGAGCTAGATTACAGACAGGGCCCTCGACTCCACCAGCTCTCTGCCTGCGCTTTTTAAAATAAAGACTATTCATTACTGCAGAAGGATCCCAGGATGACAGACCTGCCATCTACCTGCAGTACAGCATACAAAATTGAGTCTGCACCCCTGCCCAATGGCTAAACGTGCTCTTGCTCCATTTCCTGTTGGCATACATCCTTATGTGCTATGTTTTAATTTAGAAAAGGCTGCGAGGGAAAGGACAGATGCAATACATGACCTGGCAGGGAGGAAAAACTAGTCTGTGTAGGACCTCTTCAAAAACAAAATCTGTCTCTGACGCCATACTCAATGAAACTCACCTAAAGCCTTTCATCCACTGTGTACCAAAAACAAATTCACTACTTATCTTCTGAAACTATCAGAATAGCTTGAACATAGACACTCTACCCAAAAACTGTTTGCAGACTTTAGAGTACAATTTCATACCAGGCAAAAGAGAGATGGGTTCATTTGTATCGATCATTCTGTGAACAGCTCAGCTCATCCATAAACACACCATGGAGGCCAACTTTGCTTTTCCTTTTCATTGTCTTAAAATATGAGAACTGAGTGAATGATGTAACCAAGGGGATAATAGCCACTTTACTTCTGCATGTGTGTGTGAATTTGTGTAAAAAGTGAAATGAAAAAAGTCTCATTCATCACCAAGTACAAATTTAAATTCAAGGTAAACGTGGTGATGCAAGTTGATATGAAGTCATTGGGAGTATTCACCAAGCTTTAAAATCAGCCCAAATGGATGTGTGCTTACATAGTGGAACATTTTTACTACTTGAAGCTCTGCTGTCACTGGTTTACTAATGACTAAAGCCGATACTCCAACACTGCAAGACAAAGCCAAGTGACTCATGTAGGCAATTACAGACGAGAATCATCTGCACTTTCTGCACGAGAAAAGCGCATCTTCACTTAAAGGTCAAAATGAGCAAATTGGAGTTGCGGAGCTGGTACGGGAAAGCTGAGGCAGGGCAGGAGGGAAGAGGTGAAGCGTAATGAAGGGATGAAAAAATTCTTTAAAGCTGGAGTGTGTAACTCATGGTGATTTTTGTTGTCGCTGTTATTAATCAGCACGGGGGCAGGTGGGAACAAGAAGAATGTATCCTGTCAAACGGATCAACGACTGTATTCTTAGAATAGTGCAATTCACTTCTGAAACTTCTTGTAGGTCTCTTTGTGTTCTCAGTCATACTCTATACTGAGAAACATAGAGAGAAACAGTCACACATTATAGTTTTAAGGGATTTGCTTTGACTTGGACTTCAGGTAATTCTACAGGTAACGTAGCACTACTGATTTATTTAACATAAATAAGATAGTACAAAGTGAAAATATGTACTACCTGTGAGCTATGGCAGAGTGAATTCACGACAGCACTGGTAGTAATAATATCATCTAATGTGACAGAATAATGATAGTGATAAAGATGAACATTTTAAACAGGATGAAAATAACAGACAGATTAGCTTAGCTTAGCATACTTAATTTGTGTTTCATTGAGCTAATACTTACTGCAGGGTCCTTTGTGCTGGATGCGGATGTCCTTCTGAAGGGCACAGCCCATTGCTCGCATCTCACATGGGCTGCCGTAGCTATGGCCATCGATTCCGCACACTGGGTCGTTTGTTTGTGGGCAAGCTTCTGGGCACTCGCACACTGGCTCATTGTTCTTGACCACGCACATCGCCCCATGTTCGCACACCTTGTCCAAGCATGGGCTCGGTACATTGAGATCTGAAGGTCGATCAACCCAAGAGACAGAAAGCAAAGTTAGACACTCATGGCAGCTGTGAAGTTGGACAAACTTAAGAGTAGAGGTTGGAGAAAAGTCTGGGGCTGGAAAGGGCATAGGTGATCGGGAGGTAAGTCAAGAGTATAGCTACATGGTGGACAGATGGTTTGTGTTAGAAAGGGTTTGGGGAGGATAAAGGATAAAGGAAAAGGGATACAATGAAATATGCAACACAGCCCTATTCCTATAACACCTCAGCTTCCTATGTCATTTCCATGCCTGGTATATTCTGATTCTTTGAAGAGTCCGACAAATCCGGTGGCATGAAGACAGTGGATAAAAACACATTCCTGTGGCAAAATAGGAAAGAAGCAACCTACAAAGAATGGTTGTAGAGCCTTTCTTTTCTCTCCAAGCAGGTAAACAGCTGGATTAATTGACATACCCAATGTACCCCTTCAAAGGGTGCCATTTGCATCTCAGTGAGTGCCACTGGTTCTGCTAAAGCCGGTTGAACTGACATGAAGGAGCAAGAAAAGGGGGAGGGGGAGGATGACAGTTTGAGCGAGAGAGGGAGAAAAAAAGAAACAAAGCTTGAAGAAAAAAGAGCCTTCTGCTTAATAATTCACAAAATGGCAAGCTCCTAGGCAGAGGCAGATATGAAATTCGAACATCACACAGAGGTGTCTGTTTCAGTCTCTTCCTCTCATGCTCTACTGCCAGCATGACTTTATTACAACCAGGACTAGATTTTACACCTATGATCATCAGTTGCAGTGCTAGCTGGGATATATACGTAGAATATAACGTCAACTGATGAGGAGAGCGAAGAAACTTGAAAAAACTCTATGAACAATAGCTTTTCACCATCACATCTCAATATATTGATAATGGTTTTATGTGTCAATGAACATATAACATGGTATTTTGTAGACTAAAACAGGGTGTCAATGTGAGTATGACCGTTTGGAGAATTTAGCTTTAGGGTTAAAAATGGACGTCATGAGATTTGATGGTGTGCAATCTCTGGAATCAAGATCAAGCAAAATACAATCTAATCCACAGGGATTCTCAATGCAGGTGGGAAAATGACTCAGCTAAATACAGAGTGTCTAAGAATAAAATAAAAAAAAGTTACCTTTAACAACAAAACTCAATCAAAACTTCCATCTCTTAACTGCTCTACATCTAGATGGGTGGGGGTGCTGTCATGGAAACTGGCCCCTGTAATGATGCCACCCATGGTGCCATCATTATTGTGACCATTATGGGATTAGATTACATCACAGGGGGGCAAGTTCAGCATGCTCAGAGCCCCGTGATTCATTTATCAGTTTAGAAGCTTCTCTATGTAATGCACTAATGCTGGAGGTAACTTATCCAGTGATAACACAGACTGAGGTAATTAGCTTGTTTCTTTCTAATTAAATAGACAATAAGTACAGCCTATATGAGACATAACGATCACCATCACATGAATGTGGAAGGTCCAATACTGATCAATGATGATATTAAATAACAAAAGTGATTGTATTGATTCTCTACTAACTACTAGTGCTTTTTTCCCAATAAACTGTGGCTATATTTAAACAAATCATGATCAAAGAGACAGGTTTTCGATTTGTGAAAAGTGAATGTTTCAGAATAGAGGGAGGAACACAGTTATTGATTTCTGTGTTTGGATGCCAAGCTGCTGTTTCAAAGGAGCTTGGAGGTGCCACATAAATATGTAAGCTATTCATTGCTGCTTCATTTGGCAAAGCTTCAAAAACAATTGATTCCTCCAGATCTTTTTCAACACTTCCTGTGTGTGTGTGTGTGTGTGTGTGTTTGTGTGTGTGTGTGTGTGTGTGTGTGTGTGTGTGTGTGTGTGTGTGTGTGTGTGTGTGTGTGTGTGTGTGTGTGTGTGTGTGTGTGTGTGTGTGTGTGTGTGTGTGTGCGTGTGTGCGTGTGTGTGTGTGTCTTTGTGGATTTAACACTTAAAGGCTTGGGATCTGAGCTTAACTGTACAACCTTGGCCTCCATAAAAGTTCAGCAGCCCAAGGACGGGCTCCTAAAACACAGCTGCAGTCTCCGATAACGCCTTTGTCTCCCATTGTCTTTGTCTCACACACATAAAGAAAGATGAAAGAACTGCCCCCGAAACTAATTTTTTTTTATCATTCTTTACCTCTAGAGGGCAAAATTTCTGCCTGATTTATTAAGTGAAGAGGGTGTAACGGAAAAGGAGACAAAATTCTCCAAGTGTAAAAATCTTTTGACACAGTTAAAAACTAAGCTGTCTTTTTTTAGTCTCTCTTGGATACTGGCAGACGCTTTGAAATGGCAGCCTGTCACTACTCAGGCTTGTGGGATGGTGTTCACAGGCCTGTTCCAGCGCTCTCTCTCTCTCTTTATCCCTAGTCTTCTCAAAAAAAAAAAAGACTTGTTGCCTGTGGACTATATATAAGAGGCGGACATAGTCTTCCAGTTTGAAGACAACAAAGTCTTGATAATTGACTGGCACCATGTCGGTATTTGAAAGGTAGTTCACAGTTCACAGATGTCAGGCACCACTTTCTATTTAAGAAGACCTGAACCTATAGTGACTGAGACCATGTATACCGATTTAAGTGAGAATTAGGCAAATTTTCCCATAGACGGAGTTCTGAGTTGCCCCTGGTGGCTAACTGCTCCTGCCGTCCTACTTTCTAAACTTCACTTTTCAAACCAGAGGACTCATCACTTTCTATATAGAGTCTACTCTGGCAGCTGGGAAAAAAGTCAGGAGAAACAGCAGTAAATAAATAAATAAATAAATACATAAAACATAAATGAATAATTCTGTCTAATCAAGGATTCTGCTTGGCTGGTGTGTACTCGGCTCTGTTTCTGTACCACCACACTCAGAGAACTTTAGATTCTAGCTGTCACCTCGGTCTGTATCCTCTCAGTGGATGTGTACATTTTCGATTTTAATTAGTGTGGTGTTTTAAGAGCACGGTGCAGCTTCAGTACTCAGAGGGGATTACTTCAGGCTGGGCCACTTTGGGTCAACTCTTCACAGTAGAGGTCCAGGTCGATCAGGTCAAACACTGAGAGGGACATGTTACTCTGATGTTCTGATATCTCTCTGAAGTATCACAACTGCCCACTGACTGCTGTTATCTGATTAAGTGAATAAAGCAGCAAGGATGCGACAGAGTAACAACCCCTTGTTAGGTTGGTGTGATGGCACAGCGTCCTCTGGGAGGACTCGGCGAGCAGGCACACGCCGTTAACCCCGCGTAACACGTTGGTGAAATGCTCGGAGATTATTTTGGCTGGAGCTTCCTCCCATCTCTGCTCAGCTCATACATATGCTAATTGCACTTTTTCCCCTTGGGTCCACGTGCAATTCCAAATCACTCCCTGTATTATGCAGGGCAGTGAATCAGTGTAATCCAGGTAATGCTCGCAGTAGCCAACTGGCAGGAAGATCACCTACAACGGCAATTCATTATAACACAGGGGCACAACCAATCTGCAATAAGCTCCGCCTCCTGTTTTCTTCACCTGCAGGCCTGTGATCCGACTCCCTTTTCCTCCCCCACATTAAAAACATTTATGTATCATATTAGTCAAGGGAAAAGGAGGTGTGGGGAAAAAGGGCTATATTAGCATACAGCAAAAGGCATACCCACGGGCTGTCTCTGTCTACCAGTGAATACTCATCATATGTTCAGGGTAAGTCGACACTTCTTTGTGCGTTTACACCCAAGAACGTGCTGTGGAGACAACTTTAAAAAAAAAAAAGGTAGGCAAAGAAGAAAGCCAAGCAGGTACTCCTGATCTTGTGACATGTTTCTATCAGAGGTGACATGACATCCAAACATTGTTTGTTTAATCCGGGGACGTGGTTCTGTCCTTGGGTTGTGTAAGCCACAGTCACAAAACAAGTAAATGATGAAAAAGCTCAATGTTTATTGAATCTCCAAAGGAGAAGAGCAACAGCTTGGAGACGGGCTCAGAGGAAACACGGAATGAAATGAAAAATGCATCAATTGAAAACACTGCGTGGATGATCACAGCCCATTGGTGCGAAACACCCACAATGCCTTGAGTCACTTCTGGCACCCCTTTGACCCACATCGCAGTACGATTTCTCCATGATGACAGCCTGCAGGCAACACTAAGTGGACCAATGGTCCCTGGCTGCTGTCAATATGGCTCCCACGGCAATTCTTCTAATTAACTTGATTAGGAAAAGAATCTCTGATGATCCCAGGCTGACGACTCCAGCAGCACCACTGTTTGTGAGTCCAATCACTGCAGCTGCATGTCAGCGTGCAGGCAGAGATGCTCATCAAATAAACATGCAAATGATAAAATATTCGGCACAGAAACTTGACACCTAAGGTGACTGATTTTCCTTTTCTGCTCTGCAGAGCTCTTTGTCAATGACAATGTGTGTGCCGCTGAGTGATTCTGTGTTAACCTCCGAAGGCGACAGCCGACACTTTTTTAACTGGTGCAAGTTTTTCCTGGGCTCGCAATCACACAAACATACACACATCAACACACACACACGTTCCACCGTACACACATGGAATGACAAAAGAGCTGTGAATAAAGAATTTGTGTCTGCTACTACCTCTTCTATTTGTTCACTCCCAGTTTGTCCCCAAATTAATTCTGTTTCTTTTGTATGATTTCACAGAAGTGTCCTCCTCTATGCCCCACACTGCTTCTTGTGTTTCTACTTTATGAAAAGCCTAACTACCAATTTAAACACTCCTGTCTACTTTGTATTCTTCTAATACCAGACCTTTACGTCAACAAGCTCCAGGGAGTTATGGTGAGCCACTTCACACTCTACTACTGAATATGCAATTAAATAGCTCCACTCCTGGGCACAATGTGAGCTGTGATACAACCCGGACTAAAACTGGCAATATCAATTTTCATTGTAAACATATTCACTCTCTTTTTGTGTTAACAGTTTAACAAAACATGGTTATTGTGAGATTATTTTGATTGAGCCTCTCAGTGTTAGTCTGGGTGAAGTCTTCAAAACGACTCATGGTCTCTTTACAACTGTAATCCTTGTTGGGTAATGTTTTGGCTTTTAATATCAGATTAGATTTGGTCTGAGCACCTTCAGGGTACTGACACCATGCACTGCCTTTTGCTCACAAACACATACTCTGCAGGAAACACTCCTAACACAAACTAATCTATGACTTTACAGCTCAAGAACTCAACAAATACATTTTCATAGCAGTGCTGGCAGTGAATTTGTAGGGGCAAGCAAAGTCTATTAGTATGTCAGACATAGATGCCAAATTCATCATGTCATAGATATTTACTTTCTGCTTTTATTAAAGCATCCCTAGTAAACTTCATTTTGCATAATGTGAATAATTATGAGTCATCTCGATCCCACACTTCACTCATTCTTTACACGATGTAGTTTACAATGGAAAGAATGAATGCCTTTGAAATCATTAGGGTGACAACATACATTTGGTGCCTGGTCCTACAAATGCACAGTGGCAAAACAATTATCACAGTTCCGCCACAAGAGCTCTTTCTCTGCACACTAGTTGTTGTGTAGTTTGCAGTAGCAGCCTGCTGTGCTGACAGACCCTGGAGGAGTGAGCAAACACAAGATGTAATCGCTTCAGCCTAAAAATATTCTTTGTGTTCCTCGCTATGAGGTGTTTAATCAGGACCTCTTGTAAGGATTTACTATCAAATTAACCACCATCAGAAATCTTCTCAGGTTTTAATCAAACACGAGTTGATGGCAGTTTGTGTTGGAAGTGTGAAGTTGTAATAATGTTTTGTAATGAATTTTGCTTTTTACCGTTTTGTTGTGCGTCTTGTAGAGTCGCAAAATGGCTAATGCTGTGAAGTCCTAATAGAAATTCCAACACGATCAATCATTATGATGGTAAACATGATGAAACAACAACAAAAACAAGTGAGAGTAGTTTTTAACAGTGGAGCTGTATCTCATCGGACTCCAGCACTGTGGACGTCCTCTTTCTTCCCAGCATCCCGCCCTACTTCGCTTCTAGGAAGTCCTTCATCGACTCATGTGCTCTCAGATATCTTAAAGATCTGTGACTCTGCCCAGATATTAGTTATTCAATTAATGCAACTGTGTTGCTTACATGTCTAAACTGAAAAGCTCCAGATATCAATCACACTGGACAGTGGTCAGGACATGACAATCTGCATGACAATCTCTTTGTGAGTGTGAGTACTGACAGGGATTGGGGGGCAAGAGGGAGGGGTGTGTGCATGACGAGATTTACGACGGTGTCAAAATGAGGGAATTTTATCTGTTTGACAGCTGGCAGGACAATCGATCACCCTGGTCCATGCACCAGTCAGCCAATGAAACACGAGGAGATCATTATTTATCAAGTAATGATAATTTCATATATCAAATGCTTCAGACTTATGAAAATTTGCCTTGAGTCTGTGCGCGTGTGTGGGTTTGTATACACTTTGATGACGCAGTTCTCATTGTGCAGTTTTTGACAATACCATTCACTGTGAGAGCACAAGCACAATGGAAGAGTTATGTATAAATTTTGTGTATGTGTGTTCTCGTGGAGTGATCAATGGAGGCTATTGACTGAACTCTGACAAGTGAGTATTTTCAAAGACAGGAAGACAGGAAGACACACGCACATGCACACGTGCGCACACACACACACACACAGTGCATACCTCCACCAGGTTATCTCATAAGTCTACGAGGCAGTGCTTTTTTTGAGTCAGCCCTAGAAAATAAACTTCAAAAGAATACGAGAGACAAACAGAAATAAAGTTCACACACACAAACACAGACACTTTGCATGCATATCATCTGTCTGACGAAACCAACAGTCTCAATGGGCACCTGCTTACCTCTTTTGATGTTTAATTAAAACTGAATCGAGTGGGGGGTTGGTGGGTGTTCGTGACTATCTGTTTTGAAAAATATGCAAATGTAAATAAAAATGCACATTAAAGAAACATGCTAGCAGTCCCTGACGGCTGGCTGCAATCCGCAGGGGAAGAGCAGAAGGATGAGGAGAGAGGAAATATGTATATAAATACTGCATATATTACTCCACCAATGAGGCAGCAGATAGACCTATTCAACAGAAATACTTAAATTGAGCAAAACACATAAGTGCTCACATTTCCATCCCTTCAGTGCTCAACAAACAATTATTTGGTTTGCATGAAGTGTGTGCATCATAACGCCACACGGTAACTAGATTGCAAAACTAAATAAGTCCATGGAGAATTGACAAATTAGTTTGGGTGTCATGTTTACCTAAGTGGAGCTGGAGCAGACTGGAGCTGTCTACTGCAGTTGAATGCACATCATTTGACCCAGGAGTGAATGCCTGGTCATTCTCATTGCAGACAGTAGCCAGATTGCTAGTGGGGTTTTTTTGACCAATGGAAAGCGAAATTCCACTCTGGTGGCTGAATAACACTAATGATGACAGACACCTTCTGATGCTAACATCTTGACACAAGTTTGGTTCTCAGGTTCACCCCCACACCTGGAGAACAAACAGATCTGTCTCACCCGCGTCAAAACAAACCTTTACGCAAGAAAAACTCAGTCAAGCTCAGAGCAGTCAATAATGTGGGTAGTTAGGACACACGCATGCACGCACGCACGCACACACACACGCACACACGCACACACACACACACACACACACACACACACACACACACACACACACACACACACACACACACACACACACACACACACACACACACACACAAACACACACACACACACACACACAAACACACACACTTGTGTGTGTACAGCCAAGGCTTTGAATCTGGTTAAAACAAAATGTCCTACTAAATCAAATCTTGTTTTTTCATATTCATATATTCATATATTCATATTCATATTCTTATATACGACCAGTTATGTTTGTGACAAGTACATTATGGCTAAGATTAAAGAATTAAAACAGCAAATTAGGAAGGGATTTATTGAGGTGAAAGGAGATGAACATAAATTGCTGGTCTGCCACTGCTTTCTCTTTTCTTAAGGTGTCCCGTTTCTTTTCTGCCTTGGCACATAGAGCCCTGCTTTGTCAATAAAGCATTAACAAATGGTATCGGATTTTACTTGCAGAAAAGCCCCATATTTCATAAGGTGTAGAGAAATTATTACCATTACTTTTCCTGCTGGCTATAACAGCAGATATCACCAGTTGTAGATGATATTATCAAATGAAGCTAATAAAAATAACCGCCATAAGTATCAGGTCCAAATTCCCACTATTTAACTCTGGGCTGTTCTCTACTCTTTGCAGTTAATATGCTCTCCACCATCCAGAGTTAATACAATAGCATCAAATGAAATGATCCTTCTGATGCGGTTACATAAATTTTAAGATCTGAGGTTCTTGCAGTTAAATTATGAGGCATGTAATTCCAGTAATTTAAACTTAACAACTCACTGACTGTAAATATAGGCCTCCAGAAAGTAGCTAGAGAAAACTATTGTGTGTAAAAGAAAACAATACACCTATTTATTGTTTGTCAAACACGTACATAATCAATATTTAATTTCTGTTGCTGCTTTTCAGGTTGCAGTTACATACTCTAAAGTAGCCTACCTATTTGTTTGAGGTTGAGAATATGTTTTCAATTGGGTCACTTCAAGCTTTTAAATGTGAGTTTAAAAGGCTTGGATATAGGGCATCAAAAGAAATTTGACAAAAAGTAGTAGAACTCCAACTTTAGTGCAGCTTTCATGGTCAGGAACAGAAAAAAAAACATTCATCAAGCAGATGCAGGCGTTTATGAAACAGTCCTGATGATGGAAAGGGGCTGTTTTGGAAGCGGTGAGGTTTGGGGGCCTGGCATGCAAGACAGCATGCAGAAAGACAGGAGTCAGGTGTGAGCAGTGTTTAGGCAGGAACAGGGGAGGCTCCTTTTTTGTTAGAAGGGGAAAAAAACACAGAGGGTTTGGAGAGAGGAAGACTTCTCCAACCTCACGGTTCACATCTTTGCAGGAGGGTAAACAGAAGGAAAAGACATTAATGACACAGAGACACAAAAACGACTCAGAGGAAGAAATGGCAGCAGAGATACAAGACCCCTCCTGTTAGGTCCAGATGGAGAGAGGGAGAGGAAGAGCTTCACCCCTCTGTATCTGCCTGATTAGGTCGCCCACAGGGTGACCCCACTTTTCACCTGCAGCCAGACAGCCAGGAAGACGGCCACACGGACAAAGACAGACAGACAGACTGATTGACGCACTGAAACAAGAAAGAATAGTTTTTTATACAAGAAAAAGCAACAGACAGGACAAAGACAGACGGCGGAGGGGGAAAAAAAGGTAAGGAGCCACCATATTGGTGGACTGGTGAAGGAGTAGGAGTCATGAAATATGAAGTTTTCAGTTTGCGTTGTTGAGGTGGAGATATGAAGCATTACGAGGATGAGTTGATGAATTGTGAGGTGAATGTGTGAAGTGGAAGAAGGCACTTGTGTCCTGGTCCCCCCCCCATTCCAACCCAACCCCACCCCACATCCATTTTCAGAAGGCATTTCTGAACTGTTCCAGACATTTTCAATAAAGTTGAAACATAAATACATAAATAACATGAAAACATTGTATATACATTGGGCAGAAAGGAAGAGAGGGATTGAGAGTGTACAACATTAGCCTTGATCCCCCCCCCCCCATCCTTCATCTCCACTCACCACAGGGCCCTGAGTGCCTGATGGGGATGAGACTCCTCCTCACACACTCGGCCTTGCGTCGCATGCAGTCGTTGGTGTAGGTGTGGCCGTCCTTGCCGCATATGGGCTTGTAGGTGCCATCGCAATGTATGGGATCGCAGGAGCAGCGGGCGTTCAGCTGCTCCACCAGACACACGGCGTTGAAGAGACACTCCTCCTTACATTCTTCTGAAAACGTAGAAGGGTAAAAACATCTTTAAATCATCTATGACTCCTACAACTACTCAACTTACCATAACCATAGTGTTTACACTTAAAAGTCCATTCAGTAGCCCCTAAACATGCATATAATAAGGACTCAAATATAATAAGCGAGACATCAGACACTGATAAGGGTTTTTAGAGTGATATCCATGTGCCATTTTTTGTAAAAGTGTGACAGATCAACATAGAGTAGAGGGCAACAGAAGTGTAAAAGAAATGACATTAACATTTCAGGGAAGCCAAGCTCTGACAAAGAGCTGATTGTTCTTCCTGTCGTGTGTCACGGCTGGTCCATGCATGCAGAAATAAATCCGTTTTCATCAAAACAGTAATTACATGTTAGAGTGGACCAATGTCACAGACAGTGTGTGTAAAAAGCTTTTATTTTCAGCACAAGTTAAGCCTTTTGTGGGAATAAAGAACCTGTTAAAAAGCACCAGAAATATTTGTAATTCCGAGGAACTGGGCCTGTTTATGACTACATAAATTAAAAATAATAAAGACAGATATGAAACTTAACATAATTGTTCACTGGTTTATCCCTTCATTCAAAAACATTAGGAGAAATTGGTGTTTCACCACATTTCTCTGCAGAAATAAGAAAACATTACCATCAAGAAAGCTCTTGATTTTACATTTCTATTAAAATAGTATAAAATATAACATTATTATTCATGGAAAACAAACCAAAACCTGTAACACTGTGAAGTGAGAGTTAATAACCTCACGGCAGCCTTTGGTCTCTGGTGATGTAACCCATGACAACTTATTGAGGATCAGGTTTGCTGTGCTGTCATCTAACTTTAATAAATTTCCATATAACTTTAATAATCTGGGAAACTCAAGGAATTCATTTTAGGGTGATGTTAAATTCTAAAGTACCATGTCCGTCTCGTTTTTGACTCACTAAGCAGAAACCTACTGCAGAATTAATAAAAAAGACATACTCGTAATATTAAATGGAAAATTTGGCATTGAAGTGAGAAAATCCAATTTGAGGCAGGCCTCTGTTCTGGAGGCGCTCACCAGGCTTCAAATTTATTTCATTCCTGATCAGTGGATCAAATTTGTACAGCAATTCAATTGCTCCTTCTCTTTTCTTTAAAGCCTGCCATGCCACACTTAATTACATCGCTGCAGTGTCTGAGTGAGAAGGCTACAAATATGGGCCATGTCGTGGGTACAAGTCGAAATGGCCATTTTCATTAGTTACCAATTTGTAATTTGCTAAACGGAGGATGATTTTGTAGAACTCTGCTTCATACTGAATTATTTTTTCATATGAAAAAGGCACAACAGAACTTCCTCACACAAATGCCAAGATGAAAGCACAAACGCACCCTTACTGCTACTCCTACTCCACTAAGAATAGGGTTTGTGCAATTCCAAAAAAACATGTACTCCTCCATCTGGCAAGAGAACCAGGGCGTGTCAGAAATGAGTGCATCAGCTGTCACTGTTGACTGAACTAAAGCATGTCCAGGAGTGATCTATTCTTGTCTTTGGTGTTGTCAGAGGTCTCAGTAGATGGACGGGGGTCTCCACACATCACTGCCGTAAACCAAGACAGCTACAGCTTCACGAGGCTCCGCTGACAACACAGTGGGAAAATTGGATTTTCTCCGATGGCTATCAGAAATACAGTAAAAGCTGACAGCTCTTTGTTGACTAAGGCTTAAACCCTGTGTTCTAATGGCAGAGATAACAGCCCTGGAGGCTCTTATCAGGCTGGAGGTGGCTACTCCTGGCATGGATACTGTACTCTACAGATCCAAGAGAGTTCAGAGTCATTTATCTCTCTGCCATTGAGTGGAATACAGTTACAGAAAGATTTCAAAGCAAGTTCACCTTAGACATGTGACATTCTCCTCTGTACTTTAGGCAGGTTTCTCCTCCCTAATGTCTACTCAATGGGTGTGGCTCACCTGTATCACCTGGACTTCATCCACACTTTAAGACTCCACTCCTGCTCTGCTTAAATACCTGGCTCTCAGCTCCAGCCTTTGTCAGATCCAAGTCCAATTCTTCAGTCAGTTTCACCTTTACTCCTTAGCTACAGATCTCGTGTTTGGCGGTCAGTTTCTGTTTGGTTACCCCATCTCGCTTGCTGCAGTCTCCCTGCCAGCCTCTCAACATGGAAATACTGGTTCTCTGCCACAATCTGCTGCTATATTTAGTTTTTATCAGAATAAAAATAAGGATAAGGCAGGAAGGATATGCAAATTCCTAGAATCATTTAAGACACATTTCCAAAATATGAATTTGGATCTCAATGTTGTGAAATTCATTCAAGGGAATAATTTCAAGCAGCAAGATATGACTTTTATTGGATGTGCTGGCACTGTAGCAAACATGTAATTATGAAAGCTAATCAGTGATTTATGATGCTAATTCAGACACTGACCAAAGCATTATATCCCACGCTTTTCATTGTCTTCATACACATTCACCAAACGTACATAGTGTGAAGGAACAGAAGAGGCACCTTTCTCATCATTATAGGTCACTCAGTCATCAAAATGATTCTGCAGTTTTTTGTTGTTGTTTTTTTGTTCAATAAAACTGTGATGATTATAATGTGATCCACAAAGTTGCTCTTACCCAGCCTTCTGCACCGTCCTGTGTGGACCTTCCTGAGCTGGGTGTCCTTCTGTAAGCCCCTTGCGATCATGGCACACTCACTGGGGTAGGTTTGACCGTCACTGGCACACAGAGGCTCACCCTCTGGGGGGCACGACTCCGGAAGGGCAAACAACAGAGGCTGGCGGCTGAGAGATTTCACTCTACACATGGTGTTCAGACTGTTCTCATTGCCTTTACATGGGTCTGTGGGAAACACGGGAATTCATGGATGTGAATATGAATTCAGGCTACACTACACATTTGCACCTATTAACAACCGCTATTATATTATGCTGTTTATATTGATGCGACCTGCAGTTTCACAAGGAAACATCTTGTGGCAAAGTGACAACAAATGGTTTGACATGTTTACACAGACAAAAATCACAAGTGTTAGTGATGACATTAATGATGGCTTTGCCCAGCTCAGGTAAGACAGGACAGTGTGACCATGAGCAAGCATGCACCTTGTAATTGAAGGAGCTCAAGAGAACTCAGCTGTCATTGATTCTGATGATTTACTCCTGTGCTTTTACTGCTCCCTTCAAAATCAGCTATAATACATTTATTTAAAAGGCCTTTTTTTTGCCTTTATAAGATAGGACAGTGAAGTGCGAAGGGGGGAAGACACGCAGCAAAGGACCACAGGTGTAATCGAACCCAATTAGGTTGCTGCAGTGAGCCCATTGCCCCTTGGGGCGCCAGCCAAGAAATGATTCATTTCTGTAACAAATAAAAGATATTAAGGACTATATACCTCTATGTTTTTTTTTTAGACCAAATGCTGAGTAGGTTGTGTTGTTAGATAATACTGGTGTAGTAAAGAGAAGAGTGGAGAAGAGATGACCCTTCATCACTGTTGCTCTGGAGATGTTATCAGTAGTTGAGAGAGGCTCACAGAGGGACCTTGGATGTGAAAGTTAGAGAAGAAAATGGATGAAGGGACTACTGGTTTGATTAGTTCCCTGGCACCTCTCTCCTTCTGAAGGAGCGTCAGTCTAGCATACTCAACCATATCAGTCTGTGATCATAATGGAAATGGCTTGAGGATGTGTGCGAAAGGGAGTGTTACTCCTTGAAAAAAAATGGGCCTGGGCTTTATCCTTGTTGCCATGCTTTCAGCATGTACGAAGACAAAGGATTTATGTAGCACCATGACATATTAAATCACTGCCTAACTGCTGGCCCGTCACTCAAATGACTCTCGGGATGAAACACCATATCACCGAGAAAAGAGCAGAAAGACAGAGAATGAGAAAGAGAGAATAAAGGAAAGTGGCTTCCAAAAACATCTGGCAGGAAAACAAAGAGCAACTATGAGGGGACATAATGTGGGACAGAGCAGTTAGGCTGTGCAGGGCTGTGAGGCAGCGTGACCACAGCCAGGCCAGCCAGGCCTCTGACCACTCTCTATCAGCACAATACAAAGGAGACGGGCAACCAAGCAAACCAGGGTTTTATCGTTATGCATGCAGTGTCTCTGCATAAGGCAGTGCATCGCTCGCCAGACGGACCATTATCTGTGAGAGAGACCATTACCTCCCATTAACTGAGAAGAACAGCTTCCAGGACCATGCTTCCTCTAGCTGAGCAAGTAGGGTAATTACAAAAAGAATGGCCTGTTTGCTACAAAAACTAGCAGTGTGGATAAATCAACAGCATGTGTCTGGCCAAAACCACCAACTAGAAATGACCAAGGCTTTAGATGAAATGCCTGTAGGAAGATTTAGAGGTCCATCAGGACTGACTGCTCCCTTGAGCTTCGGCCCTCCCCAGGGAGGACTGAGCAACCTAGGTCACTTTGGACAACTCAGGCTGGATTTATATGACCAGCCTTCTGCCAGCAGACCTGCACATTCATCACTCATTGCCCACCACCGTGCTCTGTCTCCTGGAGGCTCCTGCTGCTTAGAGACAGCATTTGTGTCTGCCTTTCTTCCCCCATCTGGCACCCCATTAGAAAAAAAAACCTCAAAGTTGAATGCTTGGGACGTAAACAACCAACACCTGATATGTAGGATATGCAAAAAAACAAGAAAGGCCCCATTGAAAATGAAGTACTATCCACACCTGTATAAAACAAAGCAGCTTAAAAGAAAATTGAGAATTAGCAAAGGCATGCTGTAAGTAAGTGGAGTATGTGAGGGAGGAACAATAAATCTCAGAAGTAGTAAACAGTGATTAGAAGAAGAGAAAACGAGGGGCAGAGCATGCAGCCAATTCATCATTTTAGTCATCTAGCACTCAAATTTTTTGATATAGTTGCGACAATTAATAAGAATAGATCAAATGATGATGAAATAATTGTAAATGATAAAATACGTTTTATAGAATAATACATACCACAGTGCCCTTGGTATTGCACACGTATGTTCTTCTGGTTCTTGCAGGCATGCTGATGGAGCTCACACTCGTTGTAGTAGTCTTTCCCATCAGTGCCACACACCGTCTCCTCAGGCTTGCCATCGCAGCCAAGAGGACACATGCATTTAGCCGACAAGCCGTCTGATGACTGGACGCAGGTGCTGCCATAGCTACAGATCACGTCAGTGCATGGATCTTTCAGGGCTGCAGAACACACAAAGACAGCAAAACGACAGTTGTTAAAAAAAACAATGAAGGAGTTTTTACCTTGAAGAGCATACCTGTCAATCGGTTGAACTCAGGATGTAACTATGCACCTGAGTGCAACATCTATAACAAGAGGCTGCTGTGGGGCACTTATTCTGGGTTCGAAGAACTAGTTGACACCCATGGACAAAGACACACGTTATGCTGCATCCAAGTTGTGTTTCATTTTACAGCTCCTAGTGAATTGAATTAGGAGCTATGCATTCACAGCACAGCCTCTTTTACTATGCTTGTGCATGCTTTAATCGCCATGTCTGAAAAGCGACCCTTTATATTTACTTTTCTACAGATGAGAGAAGAGAATGAAAAAGGGAGCGAGGTATTATCTCATCCCCGAGGTATTTATTTCCACCCTAATTAAAGAGTGTGCCACTTGACGCTGAGTCACTCATCCCAATGATGGGAGAGGGTGCCACGTTTAATTTTGCCCATGTTCATCACTGTTGGGAGTTTTTCTTGGGTTTCATATGTTGTGTTTCATAAAATGCTGCCATCAGATTACAATCACTCTCATCTTGGAGCATGATACATATTTATGACCGTCATGAACAAACATGGTATCCCCTGAGAGAGAAACCGAGCGGCAGCAGCCCTCTCATTTCCTAAGCTTGCCGTATTTAGAATAGATTTGCCCATGTTTGATATTATATCTTGTTACATCAATGAATTTAATTTAAAGGAGAGTGAATATATTGGATTTCAAATTCTCTTGCTGTGCATTTGTCTTTGTTTCTTTTTCTTCTTTTTTTTTACCCCCTTTCCTTTTGAAGAAAATGAAATGATTCTGGGGTTTTTTTCTACCACGAACATTTAATACCTACCTTCAGGACGGTGTGGCACTGGCTTGTTAATAAGAGGCTGGGATATGTGCAGCAGTATATTATGGATGTGTAAGGAGACAGGAGTTGCTACGATCAAAGCATATCCCCCCCACCTCACTTTCCTCATATTCATGACACATTTCCTTCTCCTTTCTTTTTCCCACTCTCTCCTGTCAGGTCCTTTTGAGGTTTGGTGCATGAAGCTTGTTAACAAAGTCTTTCCTTTCCATTTTATATTTGTGTTGTATTGCAGCAAAAAACTTTGGAACTTATTCAATACTTAATTTATGACAAAGACACCTCAAAAGCAACTTCAAAATAAAGTTCTAAATTATAGCTCAAAGTAAAGGAGACTGCCGGAAAGTGGCTTTCTGAAATCATGAGACATTGTGAGACATTGACGGCAGCTGAATGGCAGCCAATGTGGACTAGATAACGAATGTGACACTTGCCCTCTAATTTGTGTCTAATCATATGAACAATGAGACACTGATGACCTGTGGGAAACAGTGCTGCAGTAACAGACTTGCTGTATCTCCCAGTGCAGAGAAAAGGTCAGAGCAACAGAAGTTACACACACTCACACTCACGGCACCATCTACGCGTTTACAACAGCTTGTCCTCTTGTTATGTAGCAAGTAGAAACAACCTTCAAAGCAACGCTGTTTATGTAACACCTGCTGTTGGGAGTGGTGAAAGCTATGTGTCCTGACAAGGAGAAGAAACTTGTCAGTGCTTACGGGTTCTGTAAAATAGTGCTTGTTAGGGTTCAGGCAGCAGAAGAGAGAGAAGCCGAGTGACCATTCACACATGGAGAGAGAGACAGACGCCCATGTTTGCTTTGTGACAGTAAACACCATCTTCCTCACACGTCTTGATTTCATTTGATTAAATAATAGCCAAGGCTTTCACCTTCTCCAACTTTCCCTTTGTCTCAGTGAAGCTGCCATGTTGACAGGCAAAAAGGAACGAGGGCAGTGAGGGGCACAAGTGATAGGTAGAATCAAGGGCTCCTGATTTGAATGCTAACAGGTGTCAATTTGGATACAAAGCTCAGCCTCTGTGGGATGTTAGTGCAGATAAAAATCTCTTCTCAGACTCAGACAAGTGAACATTGCCTGGACGAATGTGATTAGTGTAACACACACACACACACACACACCCAAGCACGCACGCACGCACGCACGCACGCACACACACACCCAAGCACGCACGCACGCACGCAAGCACACACACACACACACACACACACACACACACACACACACACACACACACACACACACACACACACACACACAAAAGGTCACCACATTAAGTAGGGAATTTATGTTTCATTATCACATAAAGATGGCAAAAGAAGCAGAAAGTGGGAAGGTGTAGAAGTCATTACTAAATTAGAATGATCCTCGCTAACAATGGGATCAGTCTTCTTCACTTTTGAATTCCAGATCAAAGATAATGGAGTTAAATCACAGATAAAGGACACAGATATGGATCTGTAATCTCAACACATAAACCTGAGGCCCAATCATAATAAAGCTCATTCACTCATTCATGTATCCACAAGCAAATGACTCTAATCACACACATGCAGCATTTAAATAGACACACCTTGTGGAATATCTACACTCAGCAGGTTTGCTTCATTTGGATGAGAGAGGAGACATTGTCTGCCCATTGGGAACGAGGCGTGACTGCACTACACATGTGCCAATTTGAAAATGTGTGTGATGTGGCAAGTACTACACCCAGGTCAGGTGTAGCACATGAATATCTCTGTAAGTTTAGCCTTAACACTGTATAAATCAGAGTTCACAGTGTGACAGTCTGGTTATTATACACTAAAATACTTTAGGAAGTGACTGCTGAAACGTGCCCTCTTTTAAAGTGTGCTCAGACTAAAGGGTGAAATGAATGCAAAGTGGAAATGAATAGACAAAACTTGATTCTTCATGAGAAGTCAAGAGAGAAAGTGAAAAGCGAACAAGAGTTTCAGCTGATTTTGGAGATCAGTTGTCGCACAAATAGTATTGTGTCAGTTTCCAGTTAAAAACTGGTTCCACTTAAAAAATGCAGTTAGTGTCAGGGTTTGTTAAGAGTGAATGAGTTAGTTAGTTAGTTAGCTAGCAACAGAACTCGAAAAGTCAGGGACGGATTTAGATGACATTTTCAGGAAATGGACCAGGAACAAGTGATTACATTTTGGGTGTGATCCGTAGACGTTATCATTGGTTATAACACTCACTGTCTGACCCAGGCATGCTGGCAGGGTGTATTTTGTAGGCACTGAGCTGCCTTGGCAGAGGTCTGCGCTCTCCAAGTGCTTTTCTAGTTTGTAAACTGCTTTGTTCAGTTCAGCGTTTGGGAAAAAAATATCATCATGATATGATCATGCACAAATAAATGACACAGAAACCTGATAAATAAATACAGGAAATACATGTCCATGGCTGCTCAGCAACCATTGATAGAATGGTAATGAAGAGCAGGTGATGAGAGGGCTGGTGTTTCTCTGAAAAGTAGGGCAGGGTTTTTTTTGGGAAGGTTGAGGGATTAGAGCAGTCCTCTCCCCTCTGATCTCTTCCTCTGGCAGAGAGCAGACAGTAGAGCAGGTGGAGAACCTCCGCTGCTCTCTGATCCACTGTTTTGTGCTGCAGTTTATGAATGCTTCATTAGGGACAGGGAGCTGTCAGCATCGTGCTGGCTTAACCTGATGTCCTGCTGTCACAGTAGCACCAGGAGTGTCTGGGTATATTGTACCTCTTTATAGGCTTAAACACTGACCTAGTCAAGACCAGCAGTCCAAGCATGGAGACCAAAACCTGGTCAGGACCTTGTTTCTAAGGAACTGATTCAGTTTAGGGCTAAGATTTGAATTGCTGTTATCATTAGGGTCGGTCATGGTAATGGATAAGACTGTTAAAATAATGTATGTATGTGTGTACAAACTGCATGAACACATCCAATCTTTTGAATTAACTTTTTAATTCGGCTAAGGCTAAACGTATGACTGTGACGTGTGTGTGTGTGTGTGTGTGTGTGTGTGTGTGTGTGTGTTAATATAATAGTGTGCGTAACACATGCGCACATACGGGTGTGCTGCACCCTGTGGTGCTGGTTGTGATAAGGGAGGGCACAGGGGGTTGGAGCTAATCAAATGCAATGATGCAATGTTGGGGGATGTGGCAGTGTGTGTTCTATTCAAGAAAAAAAATGTCAGGAGAGGAAGAGGAAGCATTCAATATAGAATTCAAGAATTCAAAACTCAAAAAAATTGTCTAATTTCAGTGTGAAAATGTGAAATACATGAGATTTCTGATGATGCCCCGAAATGGTTGGTTTGAATAAAAACAAGGACAATCACTCAAGCAGAGAGTCAAAGCTGAGGAGCAGAGGCGTGGTATGAAGGAGTGTGCAGAGGCGAGATAAGAGAATGGGTCAGAATGGGAGCAAGGAAAAGGTAACTGTCAGAATACAAACACGGTTAAGATCTAAGAATTAAATCTGAATAAAATGTGAAGCCAGATATTGGTGATGAGCAGCAGGGGGCAGAGACTGAGCGAAGGCCAAAGGATTAGCAGTTACACACCCATGTCCGCTCCCTCTCACACACACACATACTTTGAGGCCATTTGCTGAAAGATTATTTTTGTGTGTGTTTGATGTAGTTCTTCAAAGATTTGAGCTGACCTGCAGCTGTTGCTCTCTCCTACATGCTTCACTGTTTTACCTTTGAGAGAAGAAAATTAACCACAGAAAGGCCTCATTGCTCCAGTCTGCTGGCCACACTCACTGCAAAGGAGTAATATGTGAGCATTTGTCTGGACAGCTTTCAATCTTAAATTCAAAGGCTTGGTAAACTTAAAATGTGACTGACAAAATAAAACAAAAAACTTTATGGTCAAAAAGAAAGAGCAGGGACTTAAAGTGCTGCATGTCATCTTGTCAGAGAAATGACAAACCTTAAACAACTGAAAACAAGATAAATGTTTGAGGAAAAAACATCAATAAGAGATGATGAAATAGTAAAATACGGCAATTCTGTAAGGTCCTATGATTCCAAAATAGTCCAATTTGTTTTGTAGCTGTCACTTTCCAGTGGCAGATGTTTCATGCTTGAAAGATGCAGTAAAGCACAGGTGGAGTGCTGAAATGACTACACAGAGCCCATTTATTCTGCCGAGTGACAGAAAAAAAGCAAAAGGGAATTAAATCGTCAGTCCGTGGCATATTTGACAAATACAGACAGAGACGTACAGGTCTTTCAAAGGACAATGTATATGATTTTACAGAAACCATATAAATTATCCAGTTAAACACAGCCTTATTACGCTTTTTGGTTTCATCTGATAAACGTGGCTCTGTGTTTGCTTAAGCAACTTTGAGCAAACAATTTCCTATCTCAGCATTTTTGCAGAAAAAAAATGCAACAATGCCTTTCACTTAGAGTCGCATTCCTGGACAGATGAATAGTCTAATATTCTCCTTGCAGCTGTTTCGGTAACAACCAACTCCCAAATGAAGAAATCTGGCTCTAAAGTTGCTAAATGTGCCATTATGCTCGCTGGCTATTCACTAAGTTTGCCTCTGTTAAGTGCTGAGCAGGTAGAGTACAGTTTATGGGAACCTTATTGAAAAAAAAACTAACCAACAAAAAACAAAACAAAACAAAACTGCTTCTGAATAGAGTTGATTAAACTGCTAAGAGTGACACCAAAAAGAAAAGTTGCAGTCACTAAAAAAAATATGCTATATCACAAGGAGCGGAGGGGAGCAGCAGTCAGGTGATAATTCTTTGAAGGTTTGTCACTAAGAGCACCCGCTTTGGTTATATTTCAAAATAATAATTTCTTCCTTGGGAATGATAAACATATTTATTAACATAGAGGATGACTGCATGTTCTTTATGCTCATAAAAACACAATCTGTGATTTTATTATCACCCTCTGTTAACTTTGAAATTGCAATTTTGTGTATTCAGGTCAGGTGAAAGTGCCATCAGCTTCTCACCTAAGGATTCTCTGGATTATTACATGTCATGTGTCAAACCATCTGCACAGCTCACTTCATTTTTTGTAATCCATATAAGTAAGTAAGCTAAAAGAGATAAAAGACATGCAGCGCTAATAGATGGACATTCTCTTTAACCCTGGGGCTTCCCTGTCACATTTGGTGTCCATGGGATGGAGTCAGTATTACCTATTGGAAACCTGTCAGTGCTTGTACTAAGAACTGTGTCTCTTAGATTAAGAGAGAAACCTTTAGAAAGCAACAAAGAAGACATAGTGCCAAAATGAATCAGCGAGTGCAGACAAAAACACGATTAGCTGCTTGTTTGTTTACCTCTTTGCGGATCAGCCATAGTCAATAATGCATTTATATTGTTTTCAATTGCATTCAACACCAGGCATCTGTGGATCCAATGGCTCACTTAGCATATTTAGCTGTACAGCAAACATTTACACCACAGCTTTGGTTCACTGATGAAATATTTTTATCACAAAACAAAATCACTTGGTTTGAAAGCTAAATACAGTCAGTACATTACCAGGTACAATTAAGGTGAGCTTGCATAGTCTAGTTACGGCTCAATTAGACGACAGCCCATTATCACATTAACATTAGCAGGGAATAGCTTGATTGAATGAAATGTATCCATCTCTGCTGTACATTAGGTGGCAGTGCGCCCCCGTTCAGTTTGTTAGTAATAGGCGGTTTCTGGTTTAGCTGGCAATCTGAGGCCTCCTACTATCCATTAACTTCAAAATATTAAATTCCTTAAGCTGACAGAGCATAAAATCGGTCTCCTTGTCAGTCCAAAAAAATGTAGTGGCCTGAATTACTGCTTGTACTGGCAACTGTGATGTATGCACACAGCGCTCGGGACAGCTCATGTCCAACTCTGGTCTGACTGAAGATACAGTATGCATTAGTCTCATTTGACTCCCATCCCATCATCTGAGCGTGTTAGTACGACTCTGGGAAATTGGATTTAGGACAAGTTCAGTCTGACTAACAAGTCCGGTTTTAGTTTAATTAAAACAACTAAATACCCTATTTTTCCAAGTTAACCTAGTTCCCTGGTGTCCTAATGAACATTTGCTTTGGTCAAAATACCATAAGGATGAAGCCCCACAGCAGTTCAAGCACCCTGTTCAGAACGCTCTGTTTAGGAGTGTCTCTTTAGGTCCACCTTAAAAAATGATTTTGCATAATATGTCCCATTTAATGTCATGCAAACAGATATGACATTAGAAAACTCACAAGTGAGAACAGGAAACAGTGGCGTGTTAGAAATGAAAGGACTTCCATCAGAGAGTGACAGTTGCAGGAACACATGTAGAAATGTGTGGCACTATGCTACGAGATTTCCTTCATTAACTCTTGATAATGAGAAACAACAGTGGTGCAGAGCCAAAATCAAGCATTGGCTAATCACACTTGCGCCTGTGCCACTAACAGATGATACCAATCAGTTACAGTAGATGTTGGTCCTCAAAACAAGCACAGGCAAATACTGCTAAGTACTAAGACTACTTCTTCTTTCAGCTTCTCCCTTGAGAGGACGTCACAGTGGATTATCTGCCTCCATCTAAGAATAAGACTACAATGCCTATGACTACAATTATAACTTCATTAAAAACAGAATGGAGCATCTGTAGCGTAGCTAGTTGAACGGGTGAACCAAAAAGACTGCAGTCCTCTGCAGTGTTCGTATTCAGTGATAACCTCGACCCATTCTCTGTGCGCCTTTCACACTAAATCTGTCCTATTGAAGATGAAAAAGCCATTTCTCGTTTGTCTTGGTAATTACCCTGAAAATACATAAGCAACATTTTCATAAAGTTCATCAAAAAGAAAATACAGGAAATTACCCTTTGTCAGGAAATTCAGAAAATACCACAGAAATAATTTGCACAAAATTGATTATATATCCTCTGAGAATGCTTGGGTGCAGTTTATATCACCTTCTAATTTTGTCTCTCTCTGCTCCACCTCTCCCACACACACATACACACTCACACACAATTAGGTAAACCGCTTAAATCATCAAGCCCCTTGTGATATATGACCCTGTATAACATGACATGAATTTAATTTAAGGTATTTTGATAAACAGAGGGAAGCAGCATGAAGTTACAAGAAGAGAGAAGAGTGCTGACATTTATTTAGTGTAATCAGATGAAAATGACATGGATTGATCGAGTTCCCTTTCAGGCAACCATTACTACTGCAGACAGACGCTGAGTACCTTTGTGTGCGTGTGCCTCTATTATTCTCTTGTTGTCTTTTATTGTGAAGGAAGGACAATGGGAAGAAAGAAACAAACACACACATTAGTGAGAAATGAGTGTAACCTCAGCACCCTCAAGGAGGTAGACTGAACTAATTATACGGTTAGGGTAAACAACAAACAAAGTAGCATTCACGTGGTTGCTGGAAAAAAACAAAAACAAAACACCGTCAGCATCACCCGTACAGTGATTTTAATAAACTATAAAAACCGACCTATTCAGTCTACCGGTAAATAACATTTTAATACAGTTTTCCTCACTCAAAAGAGAATATGGTGCCAGGACACACACCTGAGATTAAGTGGGACCTGTTACACTGCAACAATCAAACAGCAGGGAAAACTGTAACACCTGTAAAAGCCTTCCACCATAAAATGTGTTTTTTATGACAGGATGAAAACAGGACATCTGGGGTTATGTGCTGTTATGATGACACTCGTGCCACGAAGAAAACAGATTTTTAAATCATTTGGGTGCCAGAGAAATCATTTAATGATTCCAGATTTCGAGAATGTATTTCACTTTGTCACCAATACCAAACATTTCTGACCACTGACAAACCACAGAGTTGCTTTTATCATTAAGCAGCTACGGGAAACTGATTTTCAAAAACAGCCACCAGCTGAGGTTAATATTGATATTGAATACCGGCCAAGACAGTGAGGTTGGTATTGCTTTCACCTCGTAAGGCAGCAACTGTTTTCTCTGTGCCCTCGTGTTAAAATGGCATCACCCTGCAGTTGTTACACTTGTGGCCACACAGAGGTTTAGGTTTTTGTTCACAGAAATCCTTCTTTTTGTGGTAAAGGGGGTTAAACCATGAAGTGTCCAGAGATAAGCAGGGCACTCTGCTGTTTTCTTGTGTGCAGTGCACTGAAATGAGATAGCAGCAAGTAAATGTTGTGTGTTATAGAGGAAATGGAGTGATTTCCAGCGAAGACACATACTCAACAACAAGTCTACTTCAGCATTTTCTCTGTGCTGTTTCTGAGAGCAAAAGACCGCAGAGTCTCTCTCCTCCCACTCAACTTAACATTCACACTCAAACCCAGGAGTAAACACTCTCAATAGATTGCAAACACGAGCACCAGCAGGACTTTGGGTCCCGACATCCTGGATCAATAGCCATCGCGCTACTTCATTATGGCTTTGAGATGAGACAATACAAGTTGATTCACAAAAACGCCCGACTACATCCATGCGGCTCAGTATCCCCAATACCTGGCTTTCGTCCACACTGCAGAGGTAAATTTGGGTGGGTTTAACATCTGTTTGCTCATTTCACATCAGCAAACGAGGAATTTAGATCCAGTCTCCACAGTAAAAGCAGAGTTTGTCGATAGCCCTTTGTCACCTACCAATACAATTCTGTTCAGTTTGTTACATTATCAAATTCTGAGACATTAAATTGTCATCAGAATGCAAAATAATCATTAAGATTAATCTCTTCATTTTGACAAAGGAAATGGCACAGGGAAAACACAAGTATTATTCATATATAATAATAATAATTAACAATAATTAATAAAACCTCTAACCAACTAAAATATGATTTCTCAGTGCCATGGAGTGCTATGACCTTTCTAAGCGTTCCGAGTAACTATGGCGACAAAAATCAGACAAAAAAAAAACTGCAAATAATGTTCACGTGCACACAAATGGAATACGGTTGAAAAAATTATTTTTACAATCCAGCCCACTTGAGAGTTTTATCACGGAAATCAAAGTTTTGGTCACGGTTTATACTTTTTTCTGGATGTTTCAGCATATACAACCAGCTGCACGAGTCAGTTTCTCTCTCTCTTTAGGCTTTAAAGGGTTAGGGTTACCAGCTCAAGTCCCGCTCCCAACGACATTGGCACCAAGAAGCAGGCACGATTAAAATTTCGCTGGGGAATTTTCTAGTTATTTTTTTATTTCTTTCTTGCTCTACTTAAGTGTATGCAGGCGAAATAACGGAAAAAAATTATGCATTATTCAGGAGAAGCCAAATGCATAAATGGATTAAGAAGGCTCAAAACACAACCTTTGGCCTGATCTTAAGCAGGTTTGTGTGTGTCTGGATACAGAGGTGTGTTTCTGTGAGTCTGAGTCTGCACGTGCATGTGCATTATCTTTGTTCTGCCTGCAGGTTTAACAAAGGTGGACAGGAAACAGTGATGAAGAAGTCAGGATTTGTCTTATAAGTAGAGGCTGCAGATGAGGAACAGCAAGTAAAGATGGATAGAGAATTCCAGCAAAGCCCATTATCATCTCTCTCTCTCTCTGTTTTTCGAACTATCAGTTTGCAAAATGCCTGCAGTGTGTGTATATTTTACAAAGTATGCCTGCACGTGTCTACGTGCACATGCATAAGAGTATAAATACGGATATCATCATTACACGCACACACACAGACACACAAACAGTCAGTCTGTCAGGTTCTGCATGTTATGGTTATGAATATCAAGCAAGAGTCTCTGCCTCAGGGAAATGAAAGTATGAAACCCCAGTTATTTACAATGTGTGTGTGTGTGTGTGTGTGTGTGTGTGTGTATGTGTGTGTGTGTTTGTGTGTGTGTGTGTGTGTGTGTGTGTGTGTTCTTGTATTTGTTACTCTGTAGGCCCTTTATCTGGCATAAACACTGACCTTGTCAAGACCAGTAGTCCTCATGGAGACCAAAATCTGGTCCTAATGAGAAAGAACCTCAACTTGTTTACAGTAACTTTAGGGCTACAGGGTACAGGATTCCTGAATTAATTAATTTCAATACATTTTTAAGACTTTTTCAAGACCTTATCGTTTTAGTTTGCAATTCAATCTATAGAGCACAATCAATATATACAAAACGCCTCCTGGTTGTTCTCAGCAACAGGATCTCCAAACAGGATTCCGCAAACATACATTTTCCCATGTCTGAAGATTTTGGAGTTTATTTTGTGCAATTTCAGATATTATTTTGCACCAGGAGGAGTGCGTTTACTGTCGCAAGACAGAGCATGCCTGTGCATCATTGTTTTTAACAAACGTAAGGGAGGAAAATAAATACATTCATTCATATTTTTTGCAGTCAAACTCTATGGTCAATAGGATTTTGATTAAGGTTATTGTTAGGCACTGTCTGGTTAGTACTAAAGGTTAGGGATAATGTTTTGTATGGGGTTCAAATGAATGGAAGTCAAGGCAGCGTCTTTGAAAGGTGAGCTGTGCAAACCTATGTGTGTGTGTGTGTGTGTGTCTGTTCAGCAATCACCCTGGAAAGATTAAATTCCTCTCTCTGTTGTGAGTGTGTGTGCATGAATGCCTCTACTGGTGCAACAACACAAAAATTCCTAGTCTTAAAGACTAAGAAAGTGCACACAGGAGAAGAAAATGGAAAAAGTTGAAAGGAAAGTGATAGAGATTGGCTGGAATAAAGCAAGCGAGCGAAAATTAACTGGAATCAAAGTGGAAGAGAGAAAGGGAAGGAAAACATGGAAGATTAAAAGATTAAGGAGAAAGAACTAGTGTGAAACAAGAAGATGAGCGAAGAGGTAAAGAGATCATTAAAACCAGTGGAGATAAGGTAAATGGAAAACACAAAAAGAGGGAAGGGAAGAAGATAAGAGAGAGGGAAAGAATGCCAGAGAAAGTGAAGTGAGGAAAAAAAGGAGCAAAACAGAAAGAAAAGAAGGACCAAAAAAAACTGCAGTGGCAGAGATGGCCTTGTTAGTAAGACTGTGCAGGACCATGTTATCTACTCTGGAAAAGCCAAAAGTCATCTCTGCCATCGACAGCTATTACCTCCACTCCACTGTCACCAGGGGTGACTGGACATTTCACAGGGGTAACAAAAGAGTCATCAAAGAAGAGAGAGAGGAAGAGAATACGGGGGAGGGAGGATGTGTGGGGGTGTGATGGTGCAAGTAGGAAGGCTTTCCTCTCAATGTCCCCTCCCAGTAAACCCAGACACCGTAACAACCAGCCAGACCAGCACCACAAACTTTCAATAAAAGTTTTGGGGCAAAAAAAGAAGCATAAAGAAGAGGTAGAGCCTCTGTCTTCTTATACAACCATATACAGTATGAGCAGCATCACTGAACTCTGCACATACATACTGGAACACCCCAAACACAGATATACACAGTATTATTACATTCTGTACAAGTTTTATACACAGGCTCACAAATGGAGACTAAAGTGCTTTGGTGTCGCATTTCAGAGGGAAACACAAATGTTGCCAGGATTATAGTTACCTCTACACGGATAGAAGGGTTTGTGTCTGGCATCCCAAATGTTTGGTGTAACGATTCAGACAGAGGTCATGTTTTTGGTAATATTAAAGACATGTCAGACATATTAAATATTTCCTCATTATTTTTGATAGAAAATGTAATCTAGTATGCACTACAGTTGCTACTAAACTCATTACATTCAGTTCAGATAACCTTTATTCCTTAAGAATGTGTGTAAAACCATAGAATGTGTATAAAATGGAAACAAAACTCTTATTTTGTTGCCTCCTGCAACCAGGCACCTATTGGATGATACTAGTTGTCAATCACAATCACAATCACGAAACGTTGGAGACAGAGTGGAAGAGAGGGAAGACACCACAGCCCTTTATTGTCTATTTACTACTAAATGGGAACATCATTTACAAAATCATCATCATGTTCTACTGAATAAGATCTGTAACTAGAGATTGAGACCATTAACTCTGCAGGAAAATGTTGACGTTATTAATCAAGTGAGAAGGAGGCTAATTTTCCCACATATTTCCATCCAACAGAATTCTTTTTGAATCTAGTGAAGTCACGATGGGTCATTACAATTACATACTTACATACTAAATATCATCACACTAACATAGACAAGGTTCACATAAGTGACCATGATGACAGGATTCTCACCACCTGTCAACATTACAGCATCATTGGCAAATGCGTATTAGCTGTGTCCGAGACTGGTTTACAGAGAAATTACTGCAGCTGCTGAGCATCACTTCAAGGCTCTGAACATTTCTATATGTTTGCAGCTTAAAAATCACAAGCTGCACCGCATACTTTATGTTTGAGATACGAAAGGTTTACATCCTCTAGCACTGGGCCTGTGTGCCTGCAGAATGTTAGAGCAGATAGAGCAGCAGGTGTGGAGCACTGATGCCTTCCTCCTTTCACTGAATACAAGAGTGTGTCGGTCCTGAAGAGATAACACACACTCAGAGAGGGAGAGAAGGATGAGGGAGAGAGGGAGAGAGTGGAGGGCAGTGGGCTGTGCTTATGGCCAACTGTGAACACAAAATCAAACTTCATTGATCTCTCACTTTAACCCCATGCAGTCACCTCACCAACAGACACACACACACTTCATTTTTTTTGCATCACTTGTGGCACTTTTTCAACAGGAAAAAAAGGGCAAAAAGAAGCAGGGAAAAAAGAAAAAAAAAGAAAATCCCACGTTCCACTACAGTGGCCACACAAGATGAGTTTTGCAACTCTTCTGTAACTCTCTCTGAGAAAGGGAGTGTATTTACCGCTCTGCTCCAAGTTCAATATTAGAAGAACCAACATGGTGTATGCTCCCTGCCCAATTGTGCTGTGTGCGTGTCCACACACACACACACATGCAGAGAGAGAGAGAGAGAGAGAGAGAGAGAGAGAGAGAGAGAGAGAGAGAGAGAGAGAGAGAGAGAGAGAGAGAGAGAGAGAGAGAGAGAGAGAGAGAGAGAGAGAGAGAGAGAGAGAGAGAGAGAGAGAGAGTCATCCAAATGTCTTCAGAGTTGAAAATACCAGGGAACGTTCTTCTATTGGCTGTTTCTCTCTCCCTCTCCAGCACTCGCTACAGCTATCTCCTCTTTCTTTCTTAAATGTCCTCTTTTTCTTCACACTCGTGTGCTTCCAGGCTCTCCTGCTGGGCCAATTTAAACGCAGCTCATCCTTTTAATTTTCATTAATATCTTGGACCATTATATGCTCAATTCGTGCCCGCTTCACCGACTGACCGCAGAAAATGTAATCCTGGCAATCCCAAATCCTCCATCTACAACCAAAGGGAGATAAAGAAACTGGCCAGAAGCTGGTGTGAAATATTAAGGGCCAGGTTATGTGAATATTAGAGAGCACTGGGTCAACTAAGTGCCCACGCCTCAACGGTATATGGGTCATTTTGCCCAGCCCTCAGGAGGAAACTTAGGCCACTACCTTGGCACATGAGTGTTGTAATAACCAGTTCAGAGTTAAGAGTGAGAAATTAAATAAATACAGTAAAAGGTTTTTTTACACAGTGCAGTCAGAGGGGGGAAACATCTAACAGGAGGTGAGGAACACGGTGACACTGAGATAACACCGTCAAAATATAGTAATTAAATAAACTGACACATTAGGTTTGGATAATGTCCTCTGCAGAGGAAAAATGTATGCAACCAACTATGATAAGAAGAGAGAAGAAAACAGACTTTCTTCCTTTCTCTTCCAGGTAACGTGGGATTAAAACCTGTCTGTTATTATGACACTGTATAGCCTTCCTTGCTTCACTGAACTTTTTCTTTACAAAGTTGTGCATTCCCAAAACAATTCATGATCATAATTGTCAATTATGGTTGTTTGAAACCAGAATAATGTGTGCATGCCCATTGTGGTGAATGACAACAATATGAAAATGACAACTACATGATATATAAACTATATATGCAGTATAGCTGTATTGAAGATGAACAAATATAAGTCACTCAGCAATACTGATCTTATGATCGGTTTGACAACAAAAAAAAGACTCATGGTTGTGATTTATTGTTTAGCCCTTTTTGCCCATTTTTACAGAATGGCTTTCAATATCTGGCAGTTAATTACAATTTACTGCATGTTAAAATGGCGTATTAACAATTTAAAATTGAAAACACTGTAGTTGTACATGAACACCAGATATTGTGTGTTAAATTTGAAATT
Source organism: Microchirus variegatus (assembly GCF_963457635.1). NCBI lineage: Eukaryota > Metazoa > Chordata > Actinopteri > Pleuronectiformes > Soleidae > Microchirus > Microchirus variegatus. The sequence goes on from NC_139810.1 coordinate 13,469,811, forward strand.
TCAACAGTATAAAACCTATTTACAATCATATTATTGAGTTTTTGTTTTTGTGCAAAAACAGGCCAAAAAATGCAAACGTTACAGGTGTTTTTCCAACTTTCTCCTCTCTGGTGACAAAGACACTGATACCCTGGCTTCTTGCAACAGCACGAGTGAAATTAATAACCACATGTTGGCTTTGACGTGCAACTTCTTAGCTTTGCGAAACCTTTGGAATTTTTTTCTGATAGCACAAACCTTCGCGTAATTACGGTAATGCAAAGTTCTGTGTTAAAGGGTTAGGAGGTGAACATTTCACTTGTACAGTATAAATGTTATTTCTTCTTTCTTAAATGACACAGTCATGCTCTATGTAAGCAGTGGGAAAATGTAGAGATGTCAGCCAGATATCAGGGATCTGCTGGTTGTTACATCTCTCCACACTGGAAATAAAAACGTACCCCAGGCTACAGAGTTGTACTTCGTACTTAGAAAGTGATGCAGTCCTTTTAAAAGGGGGATAATCAGTGAGAAGAAAACACTTTTTGTAGCTGTGCTCCTGAGTGCCTGATAAGACTCCCAAGTTGAATTTGAATTGGACATGACTGGTTTTCAGAATGGAAGCCAATTCACTTACGCCAATACAACTCTGCCATTCAAATAAGGCTTTGCACAAAAGCACCAATCCAACCGCCCTCACAATATTCCTAAAGTTAAAAGCGCTCTCATTCTCTCTGCTCCCTCTCTCCTCTTGTGCTCTCTTCATCCTTCTTGTGTCTGCGTCTCTCTTCCTCCATCAGCCCTGACAACTTCATAATCTCAGTCAGAGTGACCTGTCCAGACCATTTGTGCCTGCTAAAATTATTGGAGACAGACAGAGAATGAGAACCTGTCACTCGGCTTCCACTGCCCTCCTAACACGACCACTCTCCCTTTCACTCCCGAGTAGACAGAGACAGGCATGCAAGCCATTCTGAATACCTGTACCTTTAGTGCACAATTCATGTGTAATGTCGGTACAAACAACAAATGTACGTCAACTCAGCGCCACACAACACACATAAGGAGCTTGAGATGAATGTTGAACTGCATCTTTTATCTGCCATAAATCTGCTGCACTTATTCAACAGAAAGAAGTCATTCTGAGTGGGAGCTTTCGAACAAAAAAGTAGCTGTGGTTGTTGGCTATTTGCACATGTTTAACCATGTCTGCTTGTGTTGAGCTGGTCATTACTCTGAGTGCACACAAAGAAAAGAAGGTAGAATTCAGAGGAGTGGGATTTATGGGTGCATTATATTCAGAAAAAAATGTTCATTTATCATATGAAGTCAAAGCATACAATCCTGACTTCCATTCAGTAAAAGCTATATGACTCAGTAGAAAACTAAATAAAAACAGACTAGAAGTGTTGAAAACACTGGGGGAATGGAGATGATACATCACATTGTTGTTGTGACTGTATATCTTAAAGGAATGGGTGAAAGAAAAAGAAATATGGCAGAGTGTTTGACAAGCTTAATGCCATTTCTTAGACAATCGTCAAATGCATAATTTACCTAAGCACAGCTCAAGTATTTCCTGTGAAGCAGAAAGACTACTGCAGTGACCATCATGCACTGATTAAATATTTTAAGCTGAACTTAAAAAACTAAACAAAAAATAATAAAAAACACACAGAACACACTTGCCTCTGACTCCTCACTCCTAACTTCATAAACATCACCTTTTATTAGCATTGATAATATTGGCCTACTTAAAATGCAGGAAATGAAACCAACTCTTCACATGCTGCTGTAGGAGTGAGGTGACAACACAAAAGGTCTCTGTTCTGCTGGAGAGCATGTGTTTTTTTATCACCAATATAATCATTAGTATTGTCATTATTGTTTTTTTCTATTCTTTTATTTCTTTTGCAAGTCACTGCCTGCTTTTGTTACCAGTGGTAATTATGGTGCTTCTGATGCGCTGAATGCTCCATGAACCATCATTACAGCACTTGCACCGCTTTCTCTTCCTGAATCACAAATTAACTCCCTCTTTCACTTACTCTTGCATGTTCGCCTTTCTCTAAATGTTTCATAGCTCATTCCTCTTTCAACATATCTCCCTTAGTCCCTCTTCAGATGCTTCTCCTCTCTCCTCTCCACTGACACTTCGTGTCCTCCTCTCTCTCTCTGTCCTCTCCATCTCTTTATTTGCTCTCTGCCAGTGGCGAGCAGCCACCAAGCTTGTTATTAGTGCCAGGTTGAAGCCGGCACTGTAATCAGACCCCTGGAATTAGCAGTGGGCACACACTGGCAGGCAGGCAGGCAGGCAGGCAGGCACAATGCTGACAATACACTATAGTTATTATTGAGGTTGAGCTTTGGCAGGGATCTGCTGCTCCTCTCCAAGGTCTGGATCTTGGTGAGCTTTGCTAAGGAGAAACAATGGGAGCTGAAGCAGCAGGATAGGCACCCACCAGTGGCTGAGGGATAAAAAAAATACAGTGGGTAGCAACCAATGGGAGCAGTGAGAGGCACACTTTTTGTGAGGTACAGGTGGCTTTTAAGCTCTGGGAACACAGCCATATTGGAAAGACAATAGGTTGAACATAATGGGGATGTGTTTTATTATTGTGGATAAAGATAGCAAGGAAAAGCGTGTTGTATTAGGACAAAGTGTAATAGAAATCAATTTACTTGACAATAACAAGCAATTTAGCGTCACTCAGAGGCTCGCAGCTTTGTGTTCAGCTGCTACTCTTCTGTCCGAAGAACATCAGAACAATCCAAACACTGAAAATGTGTTATTCACCTAGACTCCACAGTCTTAAAATTCATCTCACCTAGTGAGACGAACGGCCTGTGTCAGTCTCTGGTCAGACTCCTCTTATAAATACTTGAAATTCAGTCTTTTAGGAATTGATCTTCACTGGATCAAAAGAAGAATAAGTTTCATCACCCCAAATGTTTAAAACGTGTATACTAATGATAAGACTGCACAAACATAAAAAGAAATTCAGCTCAAGTTGGAAGACTTCAGATTAATCAAAGATCCTCTTTTTTTATATAAAGGATTTAGAAATCTCTAAAAAGAGGCATATCTTCTCTATCTCTTGTCTTCAGTTGAAAAGCTGCTAAAATTCATCTCTTTTGAAAGTCTTTGAATGTAAAACTTTAAAATGAAGTGAATTATCTTAGCTTCTTCACAGGTAATTAAATCTCACAGTTGGTCCTCGAGTTGGGAGATTTCTGAAAATAGGTTTCAATGCAGTGAAAGAAAAATTAATTCTTCAAGATTGTGATAGTCTACTTTAGGAAAAAAGGGAACATGAGCTCAGATGTGCTGTAACATTGGAGTCATTCAACCAGTGTCTCCAGGAGAGGTTGTTATTTGGTTGGAAGGGGATGGTACTTACAGCACGGTCCCTTGCGCAGCACCTTGATGCGTCGCTGCGTGTTGCACTGAGCTTTCTCCAGTTCACACTCGTTGGAGTAAGTGGATGAATCTGAGCCACAAACAGGTGCCACCAAGGACGGACAATCCATTTTCTTGCAAACACACTCAGCCTTGGCCCGGTTGGTCGGATCACTCTCACATACAGCGCCGAAACCGCACAGCATTCCTCGACAGGCTGGAAGACAAAAAGAGAAAAAAGGAGGTTTTTCTTAAACACCTGAGATCAAGAATTTTATCATATAAAATTCAGCAGTAAGATAATTATTAGTTAGTTATCTAAATAAACCTTAATAAATAAACTTGAAAAGTAAGGAAATTTGTGTTGGGTCAATTATTTCTTTGTTGAGCAGCAAGATGACAACGCTCGCCCCCACAGAGTGAGATTTATCAGAGACTTTTTTCTTCATACTTCAATCATTCAATCCAATAAACGCCACCAAACAAGAGTCAATAGCAAAATAAGCTGTTTGGCATTGAATTGGCAGAGAATATTTGGCAAATATTTCATGAGCCCAACCCACACACTCATCTCTGCTGTTCAACACACAAATGCATTTTCTTTACAAATGTGGCACCATTTAAAAGAGAAATAAACAGGCTTTGTTACAACTAAGAAATAATCGACCAAACACAAAATGTACATACATTTTATGCATGTTGAACTGTGCATGCACATATTCTGATAATAAACACTACAAATGCATGTCCATGTACAAATGGATCTCAATATGCATCCGTTGTTGGTTTTGCAAAACTTGACTCACACCAACACAGAACACCAGCACAAATGCACCAGGGATTTAATATGATCCCAGCGAAAAAAGCACACAGATGCTCTCAATTCATCCTGGAAGAATCTGTCCACTCAAGCAGAGCAGGCACAGTGTGTTGCTGGATGTGACAAGGCTTTTTTACAGTATATGTAGAAGCAGAAACAGTGAAATCTATCTAGAGGCACCTGGCTGATACGCAGCCATGTGGACAGTTAATTTTGGTGCTTTAAAGAAACTGCAGTCTTTGAAATATCAGTGGACTGCTGTCTGGTAAAAGACCTGGAGAGACAGCGGCACAGAAAAACAAGGTTAGCCAACACACTTGAAGGCTGCACGAGTTAAGCAACAGCAACGACTAAGACTTTGATCCCAGTCCACCAATTGACTCCTGAGCTTTGCTCAAATGTGAAACAGCAAACTGTAGACATAGTCAAATGCTGCTGAATGCGCAAAGCAAACACAAAGTTTGTGAGTGTTTGTTTATAGTTTGTTGTGTGTACACTGCAACTGAGAGAGTAATCGACCTGGATCGTGGCAGCTACAGCTGCTGTGGGTCTGCGCCCACTTTAAGGGCTGTTGGGTGTGCCAGATGGCGTGACATGCTTGCCTCACTTGTGGTGAAGTGGTGAAGAGATGGCAAGCTCTCACAGGTAGCTTACCTGATTGGAATAGAATGTATAAAAGAACATAAAAGCACAAGTCCACTCTAAAAAGAGCCATCTTGTTTGGAAAAGTAAACAACCATTCCTTATCTCTGGCACCCAGGCTGGGACTAAATGCAAGGCAGCATGTCCACTCACTGGCAGGTGTCTTTTGCCATATACTGGATAGACACACAAACACACTCACACACAGTATAAAGTCGGGGGACTTTACATTGACCACAAAACATGTCTTCACCTTATTATAATAACAATTTATATAATGGGGACATACTGTACCATAATGTCCCCATCCCATGATGTGACTATGTAAACAGATTTAGTTCAGATTAAGGTCCCAACATGGAAAACACACATGTGCGCGCACACACACACACACAGCAGAGACAACTGGTCCAGTGTTTGCCCAGGGCATCTCATACTGTCTGTCTCCTCACACCAAAGCACACAGTGTGTGTGCGTGCGTGTGCGTGCGTGCGTGGAGTGACAGGCAAGGAGTATGTTTTTGACTGGCCCACTGTTCCCTGTGGGAGAGCACCTGACAGCTACCTGAGCTCACTTCCTTTGTACCAGTGGAGAAAAGAAAGAAAAGAAGTGTGTGTGTGTGTCTGTGAATGCATCTGTATTCCTGAAAAAGCATGTGTGTCTGCAGGGTGTTGGCGTTAGGTGTCTGTCCGTCTGTCTTTCTCAGAAAAAAACACACACACACACACAAGCGGAGCCAGGTGCTACCATAAAGGTATCATGGTAGCACCTGGTAGTGTGTGTGTGTGTGTGTGTGTGTGGGGGGGGGGGTGTGTGTGTGTGTGTGTGTGTGTGTGTGTGTGTGTGTGTGTGTGTGTGTGTGTGTGTGATAGTGTCAGTGAATGGCTGAGGGAGGTGAAGCCATGACAGAAGAGTGACAAGGGGTGAAATTTGAACTGGGTCACATGTGTACAAGTGAGAGGAAAAGAGGATGTGTGAGAGTAAGACAAGAAAGATTAAAAGAGATCAGACTGAGTTTGTAGTTGAACAAAGCAAAAAAAATAATAATAATAATAATTCAGTATATATATTCAGTAATGTCATCAAGCAAATTATTGTGTTAAAATAAACCGCCTGCAGTGGTTCACAACAACATCTCTTCAGCCTTGTTTCCCTATAAGAAAACCTCCCTCTAGCCTCGAGGTTAGCTGATTGACAAAAGACCGACACCAGAGCTGAAGGCTCTGTCAAAGCGAAGGTATCGAGTGCATACTCTGGACTAAGCATTCTTTACTGAGGGGGAAAGAAATAATAGAAAAGAAACTAGAGAAAAATAATCTCATATTTTGGATTTCTTCCAAATAAAAAGAAAACCTGTGTGGTCAGTACAGAACAAAAGAAAACCACCACTATGGTTTCTGTGACTAGTATAACACTGTTATTGGTATTATACTGTATTATACTGTCAAACACATACAGTATTAGTTAATGGTGAAACATTCCTTCATGTGACAGCTCTAACACCAGCAAGAACGTGTGACAGTGAACTCCAAACAGTGAACCAGTTTGATTGATCTCTAACACTGCAGACACTGTCATGAAACCAGTGAGACTCCTGTCGTCATGTGGTGTTGAGCGTCTCACTATTGCACGGCAGTTTACTTGTACATTTTTGAATGATTATTCACATGCTTACATAATGAATGCTCAACCAACTTTAAGCACTTTGCCATCACATACAGTAACTACAAGTAATTAACAATAGACAATAATAGTACATAGTTTTAGCCTCAGTCTAATTCTGAAATTCCAAAAAAAGTAAATAGAACACGTGCATGTAATGACAGCAACGACTATAATCTATAACCACTGGGGCCAATGGGCCTGTCCTTTGAGATTCTCAAATGTGTCATGAATGTAAGATACATTTAAATACCTGCAGTGTGTATGCAGGATTACACATAGTGAATATTTACAGCGTTTGAGTTGAGTTCAAAAGCATTTAAATTAGACCATTTTTTCTACTATACTATACATGTCATAAAATCACATATTATTTGCTGTTTCTAGTTAAGCTCAAATAAAGATAAAGACATTCAAAATAAAAGCATCTCTGAATAAGGGGTAAATGGCTGCAGTGATGTGTGCTATTTCAGTGTGCTGCTACCAAAGTTATAACTACAGATTTCACTGGTTCAGTCAAACTGTAGAAATACACTGACACGCAATACAGTGACATATCATCCAATAATTAAATTTCACATTTTGTACATATAAGACACATGTTTACAGGCACTTAACAGCTGCTTAGAATAAATCTCGCTGAAGCCAAAGTATGTGCTTCTGTGCTGAAAAATGCACCGGCACACTCAAGTTTAATTTCCAGTATGAATATAAAACTTGAAAATTGGTGTGCAAAATTCTCTCTGCGTGCAATGAGTGTGTGTGAGTGTGTGGAGCGTAATCTCCTTCTAGCCCCGCAGCATTAAAAGCCTCACATCCGCACTGTTCTTCTTCTTTTCGCCATCGGAGGAAAAATCCCATTGGGTGGAAACGGCAGGGTGTCCAGTTTGTTCTCGTCATGGCAAAATGTCTTGTCCAGGTAAAACTTTATCCCATGTTTAGACATCTCATCCATTAAACATGGTGTTTGTGAGTTGCAGCACAAGGACACTATGGGGGCTATGAAAGGCAAGGTAAAAAATAAATAAATAAATAAAAATAAAATGGACCTGTTTTCCCAGGTCCATTTTATTCTGAGACAATGCACATTCAGTACATTTCATGTACAGTGGATACTTGTCACGTAGTTTGAGCTAGCATCAAGCCTTTCCATATTTATTAATACAGTCACAGATTCAATAAATTCAATAAAGTTTTTTTTTTCTATGAAGAAAATATCCCCACAGTATATGTTGTGGTCCTCGTCATTTCCATTGTTTTGACGCCTTGCTGCATTTACCTCGAGGTAAAAAAAAGAGAAGAAATAGCCCGTCATGGCAGGCCTGAACAGGTACAGACCCAAGAAGACTTGACGGGATTGCTCTGACCAACTTAAAATGGCTACTTTAGGAGAGAAACACTATTCTCTGCAGAGACAAGATACCTGTCAGGTTTCAATGATTTCACAGCCGTCCAAAATGCACCAGCCGGACAGGAAAGAAGACCAAAAGAAGGAAGGGAAAGGGAAAGGTGGGCATGAATAATTAACAGTTGTGAACTTTACATGGGTGACAAGAATAGTGGCTGAATTACTGTGACAGTCACGGCAGTGATGCACAAATGGCAAACGTGATGAATAGGTGAAGCCAGTTGTGCTATGATCAGATTAAAATCAGCAAACGGTGGCTTCCGCTCTGACTAATGACCTATTGACTGTCAGGAAATCAGACAAGTGAAGTTGATGGAGGGAGATTCAGCTCAATGGCTTTGAAGTGACATTGCATTAGCGTTGAATGGGTCTAAATTCATTACGCTCGAGCACTCCTTGGGGACATCTTCCACAAGCTTCCTAATAAATGGAGCCTTTCTCTTTGGCTTTGGCTAAGTAATACAGATGTGCCGTCTTTTAACAGTCCACTCTTCTCTCGGTCTCTCCTTCTCTCTATAAGAGGGTTTTAGCGTCTATATCAGTGTATGTGTTCCCGAGGACCTTTGCAGTGAGTAAGGCAGGTTGCCATGGCAACAGCAAGTCATGCACTCTGTATTGAGCAGCTTGCCTCATTAGGCTGAGACTGTAAAGTTTGTGCGATGCATACAGGTGGTGTATGTACAGTACTGTATGTACTGTACACACGTCAAATTCCTCCCAGGACTTTTTAAAGATTATTTTTTAGTTTTGTAAAAGAAAATTGTACAATTATTCTCCCTCGGCTTCATGCTCTGGGTAAAAATGGACCTGTGTAGACACTAAGTAATTTGCGGATTAGGCAAACTGGACACTCTAAATTGATCGAAGGTGGGAGTGTGAGAGTTGATGGTTGTCTCTATTTGGCCCTGTATCGGCTGGGATTGGTAACCGTGACCCTCATGTGGAGGACAAAGCAGTAGAAGAGCAAGTAAGTGAGAATTAAGCTAATTTTTCCATTGAAATGGTTTGTTTTGCCAGTAGAGATGCCCCCTGGTGGCTACTTCCATAGGGAAAGTTCCATTTATTTCTCCTATACAATCAGATGTGGCATGACAGCAATAAACTGCAGAGAAGTTTCCTCCCACAATCATAAATATGGGTCTCAAGTCCCGCAGTGATGTTATTTGTCAATGTATGGAATACATTAAACATATTTTTATAAAAATTATATATATTATTATAATAATAATAATGATGTGCTCAGACCTTAAAATGAATAACACAGCTGTGGTCAGCAGTTAAAGCTGGTAACATATCAGAGGGTAGAAAGCAACCATGCAAGGTTTCTATTGAACTCTGGTAAGTGGCCCTCGAGAGGGCAATGCAATCAATTATTGATCTCTCTGCAATCATACAACACCCAGTGTGAAATAAAGAAAACATCTGCTCACGAAGGAACGTCGTACATTCCCCACTAGCTCAATATAATAAAAATTGCTTCTTTAAACCAGTTCAATAAAAAGAAAAGAAAAGAGGTGAAGGCAAAAAAGAACAGGGACTCTTCCAAAGGTGATTCAGAAGAAATAACTTTTCTCTTCTCCTGCTTTTTCATCCATGCTGTTCTCAGAATGAACAAACTGTCAAAAAAAAACAGAACTATAAAGACCTGTGTTCATTTTCTCTGCTCCATTACCAGCAGTTCTTTGCTTAAGATTGGAGGGTTTGAGAATGTGTTCGTGTGAGAGAGTGTGTTAACTTGTATTTGTTACCTCTTTAGGACCTTCTCTGGTATAAACACCACCAGTAGAACCTCATTTCTGAGGATCTGGCTCAGTTAAGGGCTAAGATTCCAATTGTGGTTAATAATGCTTTGTTTAAACGTCCAAATGAATGGAAGTCAATGCAGAGAAGAATAGATGTGCAAATCTCTGTGTGTGTGTGTGTGTGTGTGTGTAGACGGACAGAGTATTCTGCCTTTACATAAAGGAGCAATCAATTTTGCCCTCCCCCTCGTCCTCCTCCTCCTGCCTGAATGCAACACATGCTGCTGGTACAGCCGAGAGCCTGGGTCCTGACCTTGCTAACACACAGAATGAACTCATTTACAAACAGCAGCTTCTCCTTAGCATGCCCACAAGCCCCGAAGTGTACGAGTTTCCAGAGAATGAGTAAAAACAGTGAGAGAGTCGGAGAGTCAAGTTGGGGTGATGCAGGAGGGAAAAAAAGAAGTCAGAGAAAGAAAAACTAGAAGTATGAGCGGCAGCTGAAGGTAAATAACACATGCAATTCAGTTTATACACATGCCTCATTCAATCTAGTATGGTCAGAGGAGGAAAAAATGCTACAAATGCTCTTATGACTGTGGCTTAATTGATGCTGAAACAATTTCCAATAGTTTCTTACTAAAGGCCACATTATACTTCTCCGACTGCGTATGCGTTATCCGTCTGCGTCACCACGGAGACGCCTCGAGCATTTATACTTCTGCGTCGTGGTGACGGACACGCGCTGCAATTTCCCGCCCGATCAGTAGGGGTCGCTGCGCAAGGTTGTTGTGCTTCTGGCTACAGTGAGCAATGGCGTCCGAGAAAGAAAGAGAGAGAAAGACTGTTGTTGTTGAAACAGTGGCCGTTTCTCACTTTTCTGTGTGACGGAACGCAGTTTTAAGATAATTTGAGGCGAGAAATTGGCCATTTAGAGTCTAAACATGTGCTGTGTGTGTTAAGGTATGACGTATTTATAGTTCGGCAGCGGCGTTATCGGCGGGGATCAGCTCCGCCTCTGTCAGGACGCCCGGAGCGCACTGAGAGCCGGCACAGGGCAGCTTCGCTCAGCCTGTCCTGAGGACCAATCGCAGCTCTTGCCGTCTCCGTAGTCCCTTGACGGAGTGACGGACACTTAAAAAATATTCCGTGCACCCGGAGACGACGCAGAGGCTCTTCAACAGGTTCTGTGTCGACGCAGAGTCTCTACGTAGCCTACGCAGAGCACTTTACGCAGAAGTATAAATTGGGCTTAACACAGGAATGTTCCATTGTGCACCCACTGTGTGTCTACAATTGGCACCTGATATTTTCCCTCCTGACTTTGTTGCTCCGTCACCTCGGCTACAGCTACTGTTGCTGCTCCTCTGAGGTTTTCTCAGTGCTATTTGCAGTAGCTCTCTCTTTGCTATGGTTACTTTTTTATCTTTAATGAAGTCCCACTGGCATGAAAGCATAAACAAACCAAACAAAAAGAAGTGACACACAGACAAATATGTTGACTATACTTCTTTTTTTCTTATAGCTTCTGGGGTGGGCAGGTGTTTTGACAATAGTTTGACACCTGCAGACAGGTACAGAGGTGAAAATAGTGGAAGTTGTTAGCATAGTCGGATGAAAATGACAGCAGCAGTCATGCCTTTCTATTCAAATCTTGTGCCTGAATGTTTACTATTACAAAAAAGAAGACTCTTTTTTTTTTTTAAACTGTTCTAGAGGGTAAAGAAAAATCATTTATTCCTGTCCAACCATATTACTGGAGGGGACATATTGGTGCTACACTTAAGAAATGAAAATACAAAAGATCTTGAAATACATTGCCACCATTTGGATTTTTTCCTCCTTCCTTGGCAGTCAAACGATAATGCAATGCATTTTTCCCACACCTGCTTGTGTGTGAGGAAATTTCAAAGCCTGAAGCAGTTTTCCCTTTTGTTCATATTTTGAGCATTCAGGAAGATAATGGCTGCCAAAGCAATTAGACCAAAACCTTGTTGAGAGAGTTTTTAACTTATTAGGGAAGCGTTTATGGTCCCTGCATGAAAAGGCTGTGATTCAAAGGTCTAAAGATTATGTGCAGTGATTTATTGTTTATTTGCTAACCCTTGTTCATTTAGTATGGGATCAATGGAAGCCTCAATAAGGGTTATGGTTAGCTGTGCTTCACTTTATGTTTTCTGCAGTGCAGTAAACCAACACATAACAACAGCATTTCTCTTTCTGTATATTCACTTTGTTTATGGTCTCAGAACAGCAGATGCAGCATCTTCATAAATCAGGCCTGAAATATATGACAGCTCTTTGAAAGCTAAGACCATCTGCCTAATCAGGCTTGTTATAAGAGAATAATACATGAAGGGTAAATTAAGAAAAACACATTGTTATCTGTCATGATCAGACAGGGACGATAGTGATCGACACAGGGAACAACAATCAAGAGTAGGAGCCATGAAAAAGCAACACCTAATAAACTGGTCAGTTATTGTAGTTTTTTTTACAGGTGAAATTACGAGACATACTACCATTCACAAAGTGTAACGTTGAAAATATTTACCTTGATTTGAAAAACAAAGGACATATGAGCTGTATATAAGAGGGAGAGTTGTCAATGTCATTGAATATTAGTAGATTTGAAATATAATTTAGCACCTTGGGCTCTATTTTATTGTGTGCAGATATATAGGCAGAAATGCAGGGTTTTTTTGCATCTCTGCCTGTTAAATAATACATTGCCTAGGAAAAATGCACATATGCTGAGGTGGGAGAAGAGGTTCAGCTGTATTTATGCTTAATAGGCAGCACAGCACAAAAATAAAATAATAAAATAATAGGCAGCACAGTGATATTGAGGTGCTCATTTTGACAAGAAATCCAAACCTGCACAAACCTTTTATAGTACAGTAAAATGTTCCTACAAAATCTGTATCGATACACTTAAGAACTGTGATATGAATTAATCAGCATTCATCCTTTACAAACCCTAAGCTATAGGGTTTTCAATATTGATATCGGTATCTGTCCTTATGTGATGCAGCTGTGATGGAGAGGTTTGAGTGAATGCAGTCTTCTTCATCACTGGTTTATTCCAACACGAAACTTAGCCTCCAGGCTGAAGCAGGCAACGCTGCTGTCTGCTCTCTAACAAATGCAGTTTCATCTTCCAACACCTGAAGGCCACCGAAAAAAACTAAACACAACTTTCTGCTCAAAAGTGGGCATACACATTATTGATTACACACACGTACAGCTACCACTGTCATGTGCACAGCCTTTTCTTTTCCTTGGTTAAGTCACACGGGCAAATTTGTGTGTTGGTAGGAACAGATATTTTTCCTGCTCCAAAGTTGCTGTTTCTCCAGTTCTCTTTCTGAGCTTCCTCTGCCCCCAATCTTATCAATAATGGAGTGCACTGGTGACAGAACCCGATTCTGTCACCTCACATCTCCTCCACAAACTTAGCAGCAGGCAGCCAGAGACGCCTCTTAAGAAGAGATTATGGTTGCTCTGCAATATACAGGAAGAAAACCAGCATGGCTGCCAGCATGCTCCTAAATTCAATTATTCAGCTAAGCCACTATTATGAGGAGTGGAGCCCTTTTTTTTCCATGTCTGCGCTCATTGTTTGAGCTCACCATTATCTTGCGTAGACCTATGAAGGGGTCTTTATATAAAGACCAGGTTTTCATATTACACACACACACACACACACACACACACACACACACACACACACACACACACACACACACACACACACACACACACACACACACACACACACACACACACACACACACACACACACACACACACACACACAGAGAATTTCTATGCTTGCTAATTGCAAGTAGGCATTCTGTGGGAGTGTGAGGCACGAGTCCCTCTGACAAAAAGTGCAGAGATTGGATGCAAAGACATGCACACACTGAGACATGTAATCACACAAATACACGCACGCACGCACACACACAGCTAATGTGGTCTCATGTGGTTCTCCACGCCCGTCCTCTACTCTCTTCGCTCCATCTCCGGCACCATCATCAAATCTTTCATCAGCGTTTCATTTCCTACATTTAAGAAGGAGTGACGGCATGCTTGAGGAGGAGGAGGAACAGGCAAAACTTGCTGCTCCCTCACTCAATACTACATGGGATTTCAGACACATTTTTTCTCAGTGAAACCAGTAAAGAAACTCAGCAAAAAAAAAAAAAAAAACAATTAGCAGAGAGACATCAGCTTTCCCAGAGATCATCATCCAACATAAAGCTATGGTTATCATGCAGAATTACAGGCTCAGACTGTAAAAAAATGTGTTTTCACTCAGGATGTGACAGCTGCCAGAGTTAAAAATCAGATCTTTGGGGGGGTTTTTTTCCTACCAACACAAAGCCTCATCTTGTAGACGAGTGCTGTGCCCAGCTTCCTGCTGTATGTGAGGCTGCGTTAGAGCAACTGTGGGTCCTTCCTTACAGCAACATTTCAGGTCTGGCTGAGTTGAAGACACAAGATTTATTTATTTTCCTTGTTTACTAAAAGAAGATTTATCCACCTCCTCCCCTATGCATTCAGTCAGCTCTGTCTGGGTCCTCTCAATTGTATCCATAGCTTTTTAACTTTGTAAGTGGCAATTAGCGAAGCTGATCAAGTAAAACTGATGTACGTTGATTGAAGTTCATTACATTAACTTAACTGCTTTGTGTGGCTCAGTTAATGAGTTTGTATTTAAGTCTCTTTATAAACATCTTTATACTGGACAGTTCTGCAGCATACAGTGTCCAACACAATCTATGATGAACATACAGCAAAACATTTAATTTTGACCCTGACTTGGACAGTTTTTAGTTGTTTTGCCCCAAATGGAATAAAACAGAACTGCTGCCATTCTGTGTCTTTTTTTCCTGCATTTGTTGTTTGTTATTTGCTGTTACCCAGCATGCATCACCCCAGAAGACATACTTTGTTATGACTTCTGGGGTTTGTTGGTCTGTCTCTCTCTGCAAGGCCCACTGAGGACACGTCATACAAAACTAATATATTAAATATGTCTTCAATAACTACCTAGAGATGACCATATAATGTTAGCCAAAGAGTCAGTGGGGGCCACAATATTTTATTTTTCCTTATTCATGTATTTTAGGGATTTAAGTATTTTGAGAGAAGATCATACTCAAGGCAGCTCTCTGAGGACAAATACTACTCTCAATGCTGAATTCTTTATTTACCGGAATATCCCCAGCACCTGTACTGGTAATAATTTGGAAATTATGTTTTTCATTTTGAATAAACCTAAATGGACCTGTTTTCAGTAGCCGCAGCAACGTTGCAAAATATCACTTGCTGAGTGCTAGTTGAAGAGCTTGGCATTTGGTGGTTTAAACATTCTAACACTTCAAATAACAGTTACTCCCATATGATTAATAGTGTTAGTGGTCACTGGTCATCAGACCAAAAGCAGTTTCCTTTGCAGTAAAGGACTGGAGAGTAAATTGGGCCTCACATGCTCGCTCCCACTATGGAGAGGAGAGGGAGCTCCTTTTTATACTGGGATTTCTGGAGGGAGACCAAGTCAGTGGCAGATGGCAGCAGGATGAGAGTCAGAGACAACCTGGGGAGAGCTTGGAAGGCAAGCCAGGAAGAGGCAGCTCTCAAGTGCTGAGCTGGGCTGCACTGAATAAAAGGGAGATGGCCTCTTCCATATGCTCCTTATTGCTGGGCCTAATCACAACGAGGTGCCCATAGACTCATTGCCATTGTCACTGGAGGGAATTCAGGATAGTTTAAAAAGAAATGACCAATTCTGCAGGCGAAAGCATGTTGAATTGTGTTTAAAGTATAGGAGAGGAAGCCAACTAGCCTTTTGCCAGTTGGAATTAGTGCAACCATATGGGAGAAGTGAAAATAGTACAAGGGGTTTCTTCTACATTTAGAAGAGATTTTGAGATATGAGGGGTATAGGGCATTATCTTCCCCTAAAGCATATCGATTAATATTGATGTGCCTGGGTGAAAAGCCCCCGGAGGAAACATTGAGTGTAGAGCTTCACCCCATCATAAGGAGCTGATGAAAGTGGCTCCATGAGGGAGATGCCTGGGCCCAGCTGAGATGTGGGTGCCCTGGTTTTGCACTGATCCATTATGCACCTCATGGGTCTCCTGGCTGCTCATAGGAGGCATCTCCGTCGAGGATGTCTCCTGGCCAGACAAACCACTACATCATTCCACTCTCCCGTTCCTCCTCCTCATCCCATCTCTCCATCTCTCCCCACACTCTGGTCAATAACCCTGACCTGTTGATCAATACCGCCACAAATTACTCCATTTTATTTTTCTCCTCGCTCTCTTTTTCTCTTTCACTGGCTTCTCTTCTAGCCGAAAAATGGGAGGACAGTGACCTCCTTCTTTCTCTGCATCCTCCTTGATTATTTTGCACAGTCCAAAAAGAGGGCAAAGAAGCAAATAAAGTCTATTAGAAGAGCATCTTTGATTCAAAGCTCATTTCAAACCCTGTCTCCATTGCTGTCCAGTCAGTTCACACAGTCAGAATCACACACACTTCTATCGCAGCCTTTCCCTGTTAATAGCCCTGAAAGGGGAAATGTAGCATATGATTGTGTTATTTTCAGAAAATCAAAGTGCAGTGTCGGCTCCCCATCCATCACCTTGAACCTTTTCACTGAGGTGCCTTGAAGGCCATATAGGCTCACAAACACACACACAGGCACATAGACCCTCTCACACACACACAATAGCAATGAATATAAGGGATAGAGAGGGAATCCTGATGTAGATTTAAATTTATAGGGGACATCCATGCACTGCTGGCTTTAGCATTAGTATTATAGCACCACAGGCCCCCATCAGCTACCGCTGTGGAATTAATTGCCGGTGACACAGAGTAGCACCAAAACTGACACGCTTTTGTGCTTTTCATTACGGTATCGAGTCTTTCTGTTTGCCTTTGTAATATTTTTTTAAAGAGAGGGAGGGCCAGAGGCACAGGACAGAGGAGGAGGAGGAGGTGTGTGAAGGGAGCTGTGGAGGATAAGTAATATGGAGCTGACTGGAAGAGTGTTTAGCTCCTCTCAGTTCATTTGTCTTCATTTCCTCTCTTTGGAACAACGCTTAGCCCATCCTGACCCACTCCGCTGTGTCTCCACTACACAACAGCTGTGTGTGTGAACATGCACACAGGCATTCATATACACACACACACGCATATATACAGGCGGCATATAATATGCAGCTTTGCACATATGCATTAGCACTCACGACGTGAGCCAGGCAGTATCGTCATACCGTGTGAACCAGTACATGCCTATTTATGCATGCCAGAAAAATTAAGTGGGAAGCAACACACACACAATCACTCACACACACATACACACCCGGCAGGAAGTTTGAAAAATGTTGGCAGGCTGGCAAACAGGCTTTTGGGTCCCCAATCTGACAGAATGGTGGCCATATTTTATTTGTTTATAATGAAATGATAATGGTTCTGTGTAATTATGGCCCATATTTTAGTCGTGATATAGTGATATCAAGAATGATTAACATCATAACAAATCTCTCACTCCCTCTCGTGCTCCCTCTCTCTGTCACGCTGAAATACCCATTTCACTAAGAAGAGGCGACAGTTTTAAAAGTTATGATATAACGTGACTAAATTTAGATTACACACATTTCAGGGACAGTGTGTTTAGTCATTATGTGGTGCATGTCAGATAACCTCCATTCTCTGGATGAAGCATTTCAGAATCACAGAAATAATACACTTAAATGTACATTTTTAGAGCATATTATATCCTTAAACATGTGAAGTTATTGTTTTATTTTAATTTTATTTGTTTTAAAAGCCCTATTAGATACAAGGTTGGATTTATTTTTATCATGTTTCGGGAACCTCAAAAACACATTTACATTTTTCAGAGAAGTAGTTACACAGACTAGCCTAATAACACCAGGTTCCTAATTTTATATGTCCCTGGTGTAACTAGCTCCAGGAACGTAATTTGACCTCTTCAAGTGTCCCCCTCCCCTTGTCACAGTTGATCTGTTATTTATCATCCCCACTTATCATTTACCTATTAAAAATAATTCAAAAACGTTAATTCCTTTTCTATAACTCACACAAATGCTGTGTCAACATGTAGGGCAAAGACTTGCAATCTGGTTGCCCTGGGCAACTGGACAACTGCTACTCTTGAACCCTGTGCACATTCATATCGTTCCTCCGTTCCTGCACTCCTGTTTCTATGGCTTGGCATGCCAGAGGACGCTCTTATCAAATTACACCACATTCCTCCATCCATGTCCTACGTGCTTCCTCCATAATGAGACTTGTGTTTAAATATTCTGCACATGAAAGTATTCATTCAACTCCAAAAAAACTGGACTGCTTATACATTGCAGCTGATCCGAGAGAAGGGTTCTAAATCAATTACATAAGTCTGATAAAGTCTTTCACCTCTTTTAAATCATTACATATTATGCTAATGTGTTTGCTCCAATTATATGTTGCTTGAATGATTTATGTCATTTTAGGCTTTACATATCTTATGGAGCATCTTATTGGCTTATCACTAGAACACATTAGTAACATTTTATTATTAAAGTTAATGAGGGAGTGTGAGCAGTATACACAGAGAGTGGAAAAGTAGAAGAGTGACAAGGCAGGTGCAAATGTTGGGAAAAAATGTGAGGATGAATGATCATTACAGTGTACATGGTATAATGGCAAATGGCCTCCATGACATCAATATACTGTTTGCCTAATTCAATACAAACGCCATGGTTTAATCCAGGCATCAAAACATACACACATCAGAAAAAACTCTAATGTTTTACTAAGATGTTCCATTTTGTAAATCCACATATCCATATCATTTATATGGACAGGTAAAGAGAGCAGAGAATGGCTACTGCTCTTTAATGAAGCCCATATCTGCAGTGCTGTAACACAGGATAGTGGAGGCTTTGCCTAATGATATCATTAAAGCCACAGTGACTTTGTGTGTGCTGGCTGTCTGGTTTCACTGCTGCTCATAGTAATTCAATAAGAACCAGTGTGTGGTTTTAAAGAGCCCAGGGATTTCTATGTAGGTTTATAGTGATTGATTTGTTTTATTTTAGTGCGTCCCTCCTCTGGGACACCAGACACATGGCACAGTGACTGAAAAGCAAACCTGCAGTTTTCTGTGTGTGGTTCAGTGGCATTTCAGCAGAACTGATGTTTGCAGAGACATTAGGACTCCTAGTGGTTGCTTCAGGAAGTCTTAGTTAGACTCATAAAATATCAGCACGTGCACAAATGCATCCATTTTATGAGTTAAACTAAGACAAATAGGGATATAAAAGGTCTGACTGCTGTCATGTGCAGGTGTGTTGTAACATCCACAGCATATAGAGCCACTTGTGAATGACCGCCTCAGTAATATGATAATGTGACAGTTTATTGCTCCCTTTGGGAAACATATCAAGCAACAGCCAGGAAATGATAAGTGATGTGCGAACATGTGTCACCTGGTTAAAAGGCAGAAAGGTGAAGGGTGTCCAATTTATTGCAGATGACTGGATAAAGGGTTCACTATGATGCCTTGCTGTGGTTACAGAGACACCAATGACACGGACATAGATGCAACTTTAAAAGGCGTGTTTTACCCCACGGCATCATGTAACAGTCATGATCATTAATGACACAGATTCAGACATGGTCAACAACCAATAAATACATGTCAGAGAGGTTGTATTATATATCTTGTTTAAAACCATGACCAATTACAAACTGATTAACAATACAACAAATGTGCAACAAATGTTATAATCCATTTTTTCAAGCAAACAATCTTTATAATATTGTGAACAAAAAGATGCAATCATTTCCGGCCTTTCTGTTTGATGTTACTTCAAATGCAGTATTTTTAGACTGATGAAACATTTGACTTCATCTCATAGAAAATAATAATGGAGGTCATCAACTACAATGTCAGATTAATTTCTTATGCCCATTGTTCAGTAGGCAGTTTGTGTACTCTTCGCATAAGTTTAGGTACCTTATTATTTGTGTTGGTTACAATTCTTTAATGATTATAGATTTGAGAATCCACTAATTTGTATTGACTTCCATTGGCATTTTTAACATATTTCACTGGAAACAAAGGAAAGAAACAAAATGAATTTGCAATGAATGTTCTAAATTGTTCGCTGGTCGGCAGTAGCAGGAGCAATTTGCTTATCCTCAATATTCTGGGTAGTAATGCGACATGTTGTTGCTCTAAGTAGTTTAGTTTAGTTTCACACAGCATAAAAATGTGTGGGGCTTTTGTTCAGCTCACTTCTTCCCTGTACTTCATAGAAGCCAAACATTTCCATGTGCTTACTTTTAATCCATATTTGCCAAACCTTACGAGGTGATGCACACATTTTACTTTGTTTGGCGTTTAACCACATTATCGGTTACGGTGTATTGAACTTAATGCGGTTGGGTGTCAACATCCAGCTGATTTAACCGAGCACAGTGTTAAAACACTTTTGCTTTATACATATTTCCTATTATGGCTTTTTCATAATCAATTGTGTGCATGAGGTGTGCGCGCATGTGTGGACAGCATTTTCATCATGCAGCCAACAGATGTCAATTTGCTGACCAGTTGTAAAATTACTGTATGCCACTTAAACATGTACACACTGAGGCAGTAAGCACTTATCATAATTAATTGCTGCCCCTTTGCCCTTTGTAAGACAATTGTCTCTCAGAGAGAGAGAGAGAGAGAGAGAGAGAGAGAGAGAGAGAGAGAGAGAGAGATATTGAGAGGATCTGAGAAATTAACAGTGACATAGGGCAAGTCAGTCTGAGCATTAAGTAAAGTAAGTGTGCATTGTTGTTTGGTTTCAGCTTGTGATGCAGATGCTGCCACTGTGACCTAACTACAGGCTCCATTAAAGTTACAGCACATGTGGGGCTCTGGCACACGAGGGACTGAAGGATTGTTAAATCCATTTAAATGAGCACAGACACCAGGGTCCATGTATCCTTAGTATAATCTCCGCTGAGTGGGTTGTCCAGCTGAATCAACGCTGCACATTTTGTAAATTAACTTTATGCTGAAAACTATGATCTGAGAAATTATGAACCATTACTACAATCAACCTGAAATAAATCAACAGCAATGTTGTTTCTATGGACTAAATAAACAATTGTAACCCAAGCGTCTATTTGACATGGTAAGATCACACTGGCCTCGCTTTTAGTGCTGCTTAATTCAGACTTCAGAATTTCCTTTAAATCTATTTATTTATCTATATATATATATATATATATGTATATATACATACATATGTATGTATGTATATACATACATAATATGTATATATATATGTATATATACATATGTATATATGTATATATATACACACACATATATGGACAATTATTCCTATTATCTTCTCAGAGAGACAATAAAGGAAGGGCATTTGCTCAACAGCACGGCAAACAAAACAATTTCAAGATAATTAATATTTTAAATAGATTTAAAGGAAATTCTGAAGTCTGAATTAAGCAGCACTAAAAGCGAGGCCAGTGTGATCTTATACAGTACGAAGGATGGCACAAGAAGGACACTTAAACAATGTTCACATTAAATAAAAACATGTCCGTCTTAGGAGAAAAAGACACACTGAAACCACTGAGCTCCATCTGTTGTGTGTGACAGACGACCAACAGAGTATCATCAATTCACATCAGTGACAATCTGTTCAATAATCTGTCATGAGCGCTTCCTGTTTATCCACCAATGCTCCAATTCACACAGTCACCAAGAAAAGTGCAGGAGCCACTTTGGACAGTAAATCAAACTTTCAAAGACTCAACTGTGCTGCTTTTTGCTGTAAAGTTTCAATTAAGCTAAAAACAGAGCTTGATAAAATGGAGTCAGCTACTGTGGGTGACTTTTATGGCTACTGCGTTCAGCCGACAAAATGTACAATTCAGAGAACTGCTCGCACAGAACAGAGAAGTGGCCGAGTGGATCCACATTCAGTCTGAACAGAAGGAGCAAAGGCTTAACAAGTGCTGGAATGACTTTCCACTGCAGCTTAGATGTCACATGAACTGAGGTCCCTCCAACTGTGGGGAAAAGGGTTTAAGTCATTCAGGTACACTTACCCTGTGAAATTAGCTGTCAGCAAATTTCACTTTAAAGCGTTTGGAGTTGCAAGGGGCCAACGCTACTCTAGTGGGCACAGATGGAAATCATATTACCTGCGTCAGTGTGATTTATGCGATACAGATATGTATTACCCACTGGGATTTCACAATAAGAGTCCTATCGATGATGCCGGTTCCCTATAACATTTTCATTAACACTGTAGCACTCATACAACACTCTCTCTCGCTCTCTGTCTGTGTGAATGCCAAGTGAAATTCTGTAACACTCCGCTGCTGTGCCCTGTGGCGAGATGGAAAGCAGGAAGGCAATGTTTGCCTCCATGTCCAGTAGAGCCTTGACTGCTGTGTCTCTCATTGTCTGTGCATGTGTGCATGTGTGCGAGTGTGTGTGTGTGTGTGTGTGTGTCTGTGTGTGTGTGGGGGTGTGTGTGTGTGTGAGGGTATAAGATCCTGTTCATTACCAAGACAATGCATTCCAAGGCCGTGTGTGACTGTGTTAATTGTGTGTGTAGTTGATGGAACAGAGTGAATAACTTCCACTGATTTATTCTCTCTAGGACACACAAATGTGTGTGTGTGTGTGTGTGTGAGGGAGAGAGAGAGAGAGAGAGAGATTGAGCACCTGCAGGTGTGTGTGTGTGTGCTCCCTGCTCTTGTGGAGACTTCAGTGCTGTATTATGTATTTCACCAGTGGTTAATATCACTTTGTTACTGTGTGAGGTCTTTCACTCTTTGCTGTGGTGTGTGTGTGTGTGTGTCAAAAATAAAAAATGCAAATGTGCGAACATAAATGCAACATTATTCACAGACAATTTTTCCTACCCCCTCTCTATTCTGTTCCTTTCCACTCTGCAGCTTATCTGTTGCTCCATAAACCATCCAATTTATATGGAAAACATTTTTAATGTGCAGTGACAAACACATTGCCTGCAAACATCTTTTAAAACATATGGCAGCCATGTTTCATCTATTAAAGGCTTTTTTGGCTGAGCAGTTTAACATCTCCCAATGTTAAACACATGTGGAAGTGCAGATAAATTCTCTTTGTCGTTGCAGTCTCACACTGACTCTCCATGCTCGTTCCATGGCTGTTTTCCCTTTCTACCTCTGGGAATAGAGTGGGAAGCAAGAAGGTGGGGAAGGTATTTATTTCTGAATCATCACCGACTCTACTGCATGATATTCTTTCTCCCGGAGGGCACACTAATGATCCTTAGCCTGAATAACATATGTCTGAGGCCGATTATAACGCTGCATCCTCACAACATATCAATGGGGATCATGTCAGGCTGAATTAGTTCAGCTCCAGCTAGGTGGGCAAGTTTAGAAAATGAGGCAGGTGGGATTACATCACAAGCATGGCTTCATGAGTGATCACGTGCAACACGAATTCTGGAACCCATGTGTTTACTGTGTTGTGGTTCTCGTTTCATTCCTGGCCTACAGAGGGGAGATTAGACAGCAGGTGGAACTCACAGAGCAATATCCTGTCCTGGAAAACCTTCATTTTAGTTTTGATAGGATGGTCCTTGGCTCAGGAAAACACAACGACGTGTTTTGCCAGCTTTTTGTTTTCTTTTCATATGGAGTGCTATTTTTGAAATAATTTTGGTGCTTGAGGTTCATTCTGTCTTCAGAATGTCCTCATAAGCTACTTTCTTCCAAGCGCACAAAGTGGAAATATGACTCTGTTGGTATAACAGCAGAATGGAACCTGTAAGAACTCAGCGGCTGTGAGACAAAGTGAGCAACGGCAGGGGTTTCTTTGCTCAGTAGATTACATGTTAGTATATTATGTATATTATTAGAGTATGGCATAAATGCATCACTTAAACATTTCATTTGAAACATGAAACTCATATCTCAGCAGTCATGGGAAATTCCTTTTACCTACTTTATTCCCATTTAACAAATTTTATATGGTGTTTCTTGGCGCTAACCTTGCAATTATTACATATCTGAAAGCACTTGAAGGCAGCATAAGGTGACAGCAGTACGTGGGCTTGCTGCAGCTAAACTAAGCAAATGTGTGGAGAGAGTTTGTCATTGGAGAGGACGCCAGAAACGTTTGAAGCAAAGCAGCATTGGAAATTTTGATTGCATCAGATTCTCCTTTTCTTCTAATGAAGTGTCAGAATGCATTAACATGAATCACTTATGTAAAATGGATGGCTATTCATGTGATAAATGCTGCTGGGTACTGTATGTATTTCTTCTACAGTGTGCATTTATGGATATTTTGCGTAATAAAGATATGAAAAGCAACAACTGCTTTTGTCAGGAAAAAAAATAACAACAACGGTGAGCAAGAGACACCCAAGGGCCTTGATGACCAATATGCAAGCAGCATTTTCATTTTTATACACGACAGGCAGCAGCAGATACAAAAGTCTCTCTCTCTCTGTGTGTGTGTGTGTGTGTGTGTGTGTGTGTGTGCGTGTGCGTGTGCGTGTGCGTGTGCGTGTGCGTGTGCGTGTGCGTGTGCGTGTGCGTGTGCGTGCGCGTGTGCGTGTGTGTGTGTGTGTGTGCGAGTATGCCTCATCTCTGGATGAAGCATCCATTACTGCACTGGCGACAACACATGCTTAGTTTTACTGAACAATTAACACATGATGATGAGACTGTTAAGTGCATTATACAGCAAAACCAAAGTGAGAGCTTCTCATTCGTTACACGTCCACAGACACTTTCTTTTGGAATATTATTACCACTGTCATTTAAAAGAAAAAAAAAGAAAAAAAAAACAAGACTTTCCCCATAGTACAGTGCTTAAGCTGCAGCATATAAATAATAATGTCCTACAACCAGCGCCCACAACAGATTAATGTTAATGCTCCTAATGCTCAAGTATTCTCAGGGGTTCAGATAAATACAATGCACATAGGGTGTTTGCAGTAAAAACTAAATTCAGTTCATCAATACAATAAATGTGCCTATAGCAAAAGCCTATCATGGTTTATAAAGATTGATTCAGGGCTTAATGGAGAGTGACTTCATTTATTAATGCTGCAATGACTATTTCTATTACTGTTCAATGGTAGAGAGAAGTGGCTCGCTGGTGTACAAACAACCTGGTTGCACAGGTGAAGGTTAGTACCGTATGTTGTTTTAAAATCTCAGTTTCAATGTTATTCTTTGTTTTCGCGCCACACTGCAGAAACTCTATCGCCCACCTGTGGACTTCTGAGTAATTACCAAAACACTGTGATCTCTTTGACCCAAAAGTGGCACTGTCTGCTTTGCAAGACATTAGTCTTAGGTGTATACACTACTCTGTTAAGCCATTCAGGACATTTGCAGCTGTGAGGTGCAGACGCAGGCATAGGCTGCCACACAGTCAGGCAGTTGTTAAAGGGGAGCACAGTTGGCAGTGCACACATTCAGTACCAGGCCAGCGAGAATTGTGATCCTTATAAAATTTCAATAGTGAAGTCCTACAGAACATCCAGGCTTATTATCAGCAGTAGAATCCACCTCCATGTTTTCAGCCATGGCCTAACTGTATGAAGCTATGTTGCTTTAGTAGCGCTGTGATTCTTATGCCTCACCTGCTCAGTTGTGATGTCATTTGGCTTAATCGGCTTTGTGTGAACTTACTTGAAAGGTTTGAATATAACAGACATTTGTTTCATACTTAGAACTTACACACTACAGTTTTAAACTCTCCTTACCTATGCACTTAAATGATTATATTCTTTCTTTAATTTCATATAGTATATGCACACTGGTGTATCAAATCAGTTTGTTAAAAAGTTGGCTGCTTACAGCACTCATTCACAACCATTTTATATCACAGAGTTTCAGCCAATCCACTAAATATCCCGTCTTTCGGGTGCAATACCCACATTTACACAGGCGTTACTCATAAAGCCAAATGCATTACAGCTTTGTTGTCCTCTAATGGGAAATGTATTGACTCTTTTAAATGACTCTTTTCATAAGGAACTCTCAGTTAGGCTGTCAGAAAACAAAGCTATCTCACTCACACCACAGTCATCTCTGCAGTGATCAATATGAAACTGCAGTGGAAAAACACAACAACCTATATATCTAATGCGATATTCCATTATATTAATTTTAAATTAATACCATTAACAATTCTGTTTAAAAAAGGTTCCAAAGGTTTTTCAGAGCAGTGAGAGTTTTCCCCCTATAGTAACCACCAAAACACCTAGACACAGCAGCAACAGCAACAGCAACAACAACAACAACAACAACAACAACAAAAGCTCTATGCTGAGAGTTTTACTTTCTTACTGTCACTCACTGTATGGTTGCACTAACTTCTATATACACTCTGTTTAACCTATGGCAGACTTTTTCTGCTGATAAGTCAGACGCAAGAAGAAGAAATATGATACTTTGATCTGCTTTACAGTAACTGCAGGTGTTGTTTCACACCATCACAGCCCACGTCTTGACCCAAGAGCAAATTGTTGCATCACAGAAGCTGAAAGGAGAAAGCAGCTGCCTGTGTGTCGCCTGTTTATTTACTAGTAATCTAAAAATGTAGAAAATTATTCGTAAAACTGTATATGAGATGGGGGAAAAAAAGCATCCCCTTGTTACAGTGTTCTATATTCGAGTGCTTCTCGACTGCAATTAGTAAAGCAAAGGAAAGCTTTCACCACCTGCCTTTCCCTGTGATGTGAGCTACCACAGGTTTGTTTGTCCAATTACTGTCCAGCCAACCATCCATCCATCTGTCCTTTAGCTCTGATGTGTCCGACTCTCTGCCATTAAGCTTTCGCAGAATTCAGTCAGGAGTGTTTCCACTATTCTACTTTGCTCTATTATGTGAACCCGCTGCTATGCTGATGTGTGCACACGCTCAGTGGTGCTTGGACTAAAACGTTAACAGCAGTGATGGTAAATGCACCTGCGTGAGCTGCCCAGGGGAGACAGGTTGGACCAGTCCAGTAATGGTTTCAATGTGTGTGTGTGTGTGTGTGTGTGTGTGTGTGTGTGTGTGTGTGTGTGTGTGTGTGTGTGTGTGTGTGTGTGTGTGTGTGTGTGTGTGTGTGTGTGTGTGTGTGTGTGTGTGTGTGTGCGAGATCTGGGGATAGAAAGGGGGGCTAGTGGAAAGGTCATCATGAATAGTGCATGAGGGTGGGTGGGGTCATGTTGTTCAATGTCCACCACCTCCCTGCAGATGATCTTCAGCTGGTTTGGGTAAGGATTTGTGACTGGCCAGACACAGGTTTGTGTGTGTGTGTGTGTGTGTGCGTGCGTGCGTGCGTGCGTGCGTGCGTGCGTGCTTGTGCGCGTGCGTGCGTGCGTGTGTGCGCACAGCAGGGACTCTTCCATATTCATGGTTCAACCTTACCCATAAGTATGCAGCTCCACATGTGACCATTTACATCCTGGAAATTGGGTTGAAAATAATGGAAGGTGACATGGAGGTGGGGGGGTGACCTTTGACCCATGCTCTGTGTGTATGTGTGTGTGTGTGAGATATAAATAAAGAGCCCTGATTCATGAAAATGGGATGAATGGATGCACGGAATGCAAAAACATACAGTGACAAAAGGCATGAGGTATTCACTGAAAAAGTAATTCTCATAGCCGCCTCGACAATTACGTTTCAATGCAGCTTTATTAGTCCATATGTACAAACAAGGTGTCACTTAATGGAAAGATAGAAAGATAAATCTCACAGTTTTACCGCTCTACTGTATTTTTGTAATACCATCTGCATTTAATAAACATCAAGGCGATGTATCCTCAGTTGTTTGCTGCTTTTCTTATTTGAGACCTTATGTCTGCAATTACAACAACACACAGTAAACAAAAAAAATAGTTTTTGCTGTATCAATGGGAGGTTTTACAGCCATATGCAGGACAAGAGCAGTTTCTAATGTGTTCCAATTGTTTTCTTATTATTTTTACATTCTCAGTAATCACTACCACTAACATTTGACTAAAATAATTGCTGATAATATCAACATAAGTTTAAAGTAAACAAAAACATTTTGGTGAAAGTGAATATGATCTGGGAGTCATTTTAACTGACGCCCCTTGAGTGAATGTAACGCTGAGAAAATAATCAATACAACAACAAGTACCACTGCTGCTACTTTCACAAGATTAATGACCATAAAAGATGATATTTCACCACAGTTGTAGCTGTAATTTGTGGCCTTACAGGGGGCACACCACTGTTTTAACATGTCACATCAATTTATTAGCTATGAAGAAGTCTGGCAACACTGTGTGTGTCAGACTCTGTGTATGTATTATGTCATTTGTGGCTCTGGAGGAGCTGTCTCAAGTCTAACAGTGATAAACACGTTGGTGTCACCAAGGGCGCGGGGAGCTCATAGCAGAAAAAAGCCATTGTGTTTTTTTTTGTCACCAACTTAGACAAATGGAAAATACAGTCAGTTAATTTTTGGTTGTTATATTGTAGCAGGCACATTAAATAATCTTCACTATAAAAAGTGTGACAACCTTTAAAACAACCACCAATCCCAAAAACACAATGTTAGTGTCCTTTTTGGCCTCTTTAGCCATTAATGTCTGCATCTGAAAACATCAAATAATTTGCATACAAGCTGATGACAGTCAACAAGGTGCTGATCGGTGCATACCAACTCACAACTTCTCTCTGTGAACTAGTATTTATTTGCAGAGTGAAGAAAATAACTGGCCAAACTGATTATATGAATTATGTGCTCATCACAAACACACCTGCAAAATGTCAGGTTTGAGACATTCAGAGAGAGAAACATCCACTTTGAATCCACAGAAAGCATAATTCCTCTATCACTTATAAGCAAACACAAAGAATCAGTTTACCCTCTGTAGATTAAAATGAGCGCAATTAAAAATAAATAAATAAATACAACTTTCTCACATCACATCTGCATGTCTGAAGTATGGTTAAAGTGGAGTAGGACTTTAAAGACATAGAAGTGAAAATGAAAAACCTCTCAGTGATTGTTGCAGATGTTCTTCCACAAAGGATGAATACAATAGAAATTCATCACTGCAACCTGGAATAAGGAGAAACTATTTTCTACTAGTCCAGCAAGTCAAACATTATATTTGACAAAAAGGTCATGGTGGGGCTCAGTCCCATTTCACCCCTTGCCCCTAGCCCTGCCCCTGTTTACATGGTTGTGTGTATGATGTCCTGATTCTTGTTGAGGTTTTGTGTGGATAAGTCTTAACGAGTACAACTTGAAACTCAGTTCCAAGAGGGAAGGGAAAGAAATGAGATGAAAAGAAGTGGTAGGCAGCGACTATAGAGTGAAGGAGGTTGAACTTGATGCATTAAAGGCAATAAATTATTCTCCAAAGAAAAGATGAACATGCATGGAACCCACAGTGAAAACCAGGCTGAGATATCAAATATTTTTAGACGTCACTCATCCTGCCATGGCTGTATGGAAACATCCTGGTGTGTTTTAATGCAAACATTGCTTTAACCTGAGGTATTAAACATATCATAGCATTTATAATGTATAAATATATAAATATATATATATATATATATACATACAATTATTCTGATTGATGCCATCTATCATGATACTATTGAACACACACACCAAACACTCTTGCTCTCTCTCCACCTATTGATCCTACTTCCCTTTTCTCTCCTCCCCCTATTCTTTGACACGTCAATCCTTTGTTATTTATCTTTACTAGAAATTCTCCCTTCACTCTGGACTCCTTCCACATTGGTATCGAGGAATACCCCCTTTGTCATGCTACCTTTGCTAATTCACATTGAATCAAGCGTGTATGTAGCCACACTGGGGTGATTTTAAATAGAATGCCAGCCTTTTGGAGTCAAAGATGTGACACGTAACACCACAGTAGCTCTCACTTTTGATACGGACATGTATATTATACAGCTATGTGAGGCACAGCTGAGGAACAACAAAGCCCCCCATCCCCCACACCTTCGGTCTGTATCGTTTATAATGGAATAAAGGTGTAACGTCTCTATCTTTCGCACACACACGCGCAAACTTTAATAATTGATACATTTTCCAGCATGTCTGAAAATAGCCTGCATGATCAACATAGCCACTGTCCACTTTTTCTCCCAGGCACTAGAGTCAAAGGTGGACTGGAAACTGTAACCCGTACCTGATGCTATACTCCGTGTCTTCATGGAGGTGAGAGAGAAAAAACTGTAATAACAAAATGATTAAAAAAAACATATAAAAACCCACCTGAGGCACTAATAACACCTGAGGCCTCGGGCAGCAGCAGCAGCAGCAGCAGCAGCAGCAGCATATGGCCACACCGACACCCAAACACACACACAAGGCAAATTCAAATCTATATTAGCTTATGCAATGCAGGAGCAATCCTGCATAATCCTTGCATCCTTTCCCCGCAGGAGATGATCTGGAGGTTTAAAAGTTTCAAAAAGCCAGACTTGTGGCAGAGCAGGAACAAAGCTGCGACTGACACCGCAAGTCATAGATATTTGGTCCGACAACCGGCCGAGGCGGACGGCGGCAAGTCTTCTCTGAGTCTGGTTCTGCTAACTCCTAAGTGCTTACTCACTGTATGAACTGTTGTTTTTCTTTTTCCCGGTGTTGTATGGTCTTGACTTTACTATGTGAAGTGCCTTAACATAATGCATGTTGTAATTTAAGACCAAGACGTTTTATAAATGACAGGGGCTGGACACACACTTCAATCAATTTCCCCAAAACAAAATCAAACAAAGCAGGGAAATGGTGGAACCTTTATGAAGTTAATTGTGAACGCGCACAATCAGTTATAAAGTTTGTACTACTAAGGGTTTGATTTTTTACAGGTGCAATTCCAACACTGCACATTTCATGAAGTATAATATTCTATGTGAAACATGTTTATTTATGTCATATGTGAGCATTAAATGTTTCATTACATATGATTTATTTCCAGCTGGTTAAGTGGCGACAAGTGGGTTGATTGACAGCTGTACACACACACACACACAATCACACACACGCGGGAGAGACTGATGAAACTGTGAAAGTGAATAATAGTGACAGAGTGCATGTGTTTAGGTTGTTAAAGAGTAAAAATAACTGAGTTTAAAAGAGTTATTGGTGTGTCATCTGTAGAATCCACCGAGGTGGCAATACATGCTACAACTTTTGTTTATTATTCACAATTTATTTATTAAGGTGCATTATGTAATAATTCTAAGGCAACTGGCCATAAAATCCTCCTGTTATGTCACAGAGACTCAGGAATAATGTTCATATAACAAACTGAACTCACCAACAACAACAGTACAGCCAAAATATTTGCATTAAAAAATTTGCAGACTGCAAATCATGTTTATGTTTTGAAATCATGTTTTGGCATGTGGCGCCACCTACCGCCGTCTACCAATCATTGCAGTCAGTAGAGTCTTGGCTGCCGCGCAACCATGGGTTGCCAGTTACGTCAGAAAACGAAACCTTGAAGACCTCGGTATTTTGAATTTGAATGTAGTAACCGTTTTTTGGCCACATTCTTACATATGGCACCTTTAATGTTCATTGATCAGTTACTTTGGGAATCATTGTGTAAAATGTGTGATATCCACAGCGGTGTAAAAAAAACAGTAAACAGTGTCAAGAGAATATCTTTTGACATTACAGTGAAGATGTAATGCCATGACATTTCCTAAATGGTTTAGCGTTACACATCAGTGTGGGGATATGCAGTGTTTCTTCCTTTTCCCTGTCCATTCTTTTGAGTCTCTGCACTTTTGACTACATGGCAGAGGTTCAGTCAACTGTGAATGCAAGTGGTGTATGTGGCTCAGTTTGCTGGGCTTGTGTGTTCACGAGGCAGCAGAAAGAGAAATGGTGATACTTACTCTAGATTCTGCTCACTGATACTTTGGTCTTGGTGAAGTTCATATTGTATGTGTTCACAGTGTGCCTGCTTTAAAGACTGTAATATATCTCTTTTAAGATAGCTTTCCAAGTGTGAGGCCCATCTTGGATGACACAGCCTAAGTTATTGGCTTCACTTCCCACCTGGGCCATGATATGTTTACATTCACAGTGCTGTGAGTAAAGCTGGATGCACGTCTCACTAAATGGCAGTGGAGCACCACAGTGAAAATATATGTCCGTCTCGTCCTTAATTAGGATGCAAGTCACAGGAGAAACCCTCCACACTGAAAGTATATGACACCTTTATGTCACTGTGTGTGTTGTCTCTGTAAATCAAATGTTTAACTACTTGTATGTTTTTAAATGCATACATAGTATGTGCACTTGAACTATAGACAATATGCACTTGGCATTTGGACACACAACTGCCACTTTGAATAAATCTCAGGGATAAGTGTTCTTATTGTGTGGGATGTGTTTTTAAATTGTTATTGTAATTATTTAACATTATACATCCCAAGGGAAAAACAATTTCTTTTCTTTCTGCACTATACTGTTGTGCGTATAAAATGACAATAAATCTGACTTGATTTGAATAAAAAAGTGTAAGGTGTATACACATGTATTCCACCAGCACATGTGGTGACTTGCATTTTAAAGGGAAAAAAACAATACAAAAGCTCTGTGAATGTATAAATGTACTGAATAATCACAGGGTGAAGTGATCTATGAGAGGAAATGAAGCTCTATTCTAAAGATTTTAAAGTATGAAGGACAACAGCAAGGCTGTAGAAAAGCATAGACTTGAGAAAGAAAGTCCATCCTTGGACTTCATGGAATAATAAATAAGCACACAAATAAAACATTTGTAACCTGAGATGCCCTGGCTGTCTTTTTGTTCTGATGGTTTCTACTACAGCTCTGCTCCCAGTCTTTATCAGTGGATATTCGCTGGATCACTATGTCGGTGACCTAGTTGTGTGTTACAGGTGTGAAACTGAGGTGTGGAAGTTTGTTTACATGTTAAAAGATGGAGATGAAGAACTTGTAGAGAAGAGTGTGTACATTGAGTGGCATAGCATGAGGTTGCAGAAAATAATAGTAAAAAAAAAAAAAACTTTGGTCAAAGAGGAAAGTAATTGTAGTAGTAAAGTAAGTGTTGAGTTCCATTAATCAGTTACACACCTACACTCACAGCATGCTTTGTAATAAGAAGCAGGTTAAAAAAGCTAATTTGTTAACATGAGATAATGAGTCAACATTCTGTCAAATTTGCCCAGAAACCTGGAATTCAAACCAAACTGTGAGCTAATATTATCATAATCTATCATAATCTGTATATAGAAATCGAGTCAAGTGACGTCCTGAGCTCTATTAAGCAGGAGATGTAACATGTTCCAGTTTCATTGCTTTATATTCTTGTTTCTGTTTGGGGGATACAGGCAACACACAGAACAATGATGCAGCAGGCCAGTGGCACATGATGTTTAGTACAATGTTTAGTGGCTATTGTTCATTATTTGGTTAAAGTTGTGGTCCAGTGTGTTGAACAGAGTAGAGGATGCAGATACTCCTGGGACTGTGTTGAGGCAGTTTTTTCACCAGAGTCCATCTCAAATTGACAAGAGAAAATCCACCACAATGTGGCATTTTCTACCTAGATACTCTGTCCAGATAAGCTCATCCAACCATGAACAAAACATTTAAGACAATTAAATATAAATGTGTGAGCACATCTGTAACTTTCTACACTACACACTAAAAACATTTTTATATGCACTGTATATATTATGTAAATTGCAGCTACATTTTTTCAGAGTCTCCTGAGAAACAAGGACTTGACTAAAGTGATTAAATCACATGCTTTGCTTGAGCTTTTATATCCCATCTGCACAGCTGAGTCTCCCTATTTCAGTAGGGCAAAAAGCCTTAGTGTGGTAATCCTATTTTTCATTATGCACAATATTAGCTGTGTTTGATCCCAGATTGAAAGCCTCTTCCTAAATAAAAATAGAGAGCTAAGGCTGCAAAAAACTGAAACAGCTGACAGCTCGGCTCTGCCTCTGCATACAGTTCAGAGGAGTGTGCTGGGATAAAGTCAAGAGCTCACTGTCTCTGTTGATTTCTCTCTTAGCTCATTAAAACTTGATGAACCTGAACACTCCCTCTAAAAGCAGCAGTGTCTCTTTGACAGAGCATGCCTTGACTCCATCCATTAGCGTAATGTGCTCAGTGGGAAAAAAATGGTTGAGATTTATTCTAAGTTAACCTTTACACTAAATAACTTTAAATAACACCCTAACTGTCCTGTCCAGGTTAGTCCACTTGTTTTATTTCCTAACACATCTAAATACAAGCATCATCATCAACATTGTACGTGGATATTTATTCATGTGTTTGTCAGAAAAATGTGTCATTTGACAAGGAGATAGTTCTCTCTTCAGGCCATGTGACACCCAGTTACAATAAGTACTTGGGAAATAGGTGGCTACAAATACAATAATGTCTAAAAAACGACTTATATAATTTTAATTGACACAAATTGTCACGTTTTTTTCCCAATTTGTTTTCCCCAAATTAGCTACCATGTAAAACACATAATTCGCCATGTGATTTTTCTTCTTCTCCAGTGTTAAGAAGGAGCGTAAAATCTCTGATGGTTTGATTGGATGATTGGATGTGTACTGAATTATTCAACATATCACATCAATAGATGAGAGCTGTAACATAGGAGTGAATTTATATGAGAGTGTTGCAGATTGTGACACTTAAAACAATGTAAATGTTTCTCAAAGCTGCATCTAAGAAAATTAATTATGTATGACTGTTTGCAAAATTTTGACTTAATGGAGACTGCGAGGTCAGCTCACAGATCCCCAAAACCATTCTCTGAACAGACCTGGAGAGTAACATACAGTCGTTTGTCATGTATCATTGTTTAGTCCATAATATATACTCTATGGTAAACAGCAAAAAGCCAATTTGAGCCGGTTTGAGTTTGCATGAAAATGTGTTTGGACAGTGAGCCGCCGAAAAGACTAGATATCATCTCCTGCTTAAGTTGGCATTATGGTGCTTCCTTTGACAAACACCAATCCCTGTTTGTTTACCTGCATTGGCTCGAGGGTGTGTTGGTGCATAATAATGACCCATTGAGTGTGTGTGCGCGTGTGTGCGCGTGTTGTGTGTGTGTGTTCAGTCCCTGGAGCGATGCACTTGCTTCACACCATATCTCATCTTTTGCAGATGGACTACTGTGACCAATCTAACACTGCCCCAGGAACAGAAAGAGTGTGTGTGTGTATTGATGTGTGTGTGTGCTGGCTGCCATCTGCCCTGGTCCCTACCCTGTCTTTGTAGAGAAGCTCCTGACCTGTGAGGCTGTGACCTGTCTAACTGTGGGCCACCGAAACAGGCTCCGACAGTTTGGAAACACAACAGGAAGAAAAAAATACAGAAAACCTTGTTGTCTGGTTGAAAGTAGTGGTTGAAAATATAGAGTGTCACACTATATTTAATCCCTGCTTGTCTCAGCTATAGTGGAACTAGTTGGAGGTGGGGATTGTGATTGAATCGTAGCACGGCATCCGATGAACCCAGCATGGAACTTGAGTAATTGCACATTCTTCTTTTCCCTTTGGTGTCTCTGTGCACACATAAAAGTCTCATTTTGAACAATGTATTTCCTGTTTGAGGATTGATAAGTGTTTATATAGTATTGAAACTATGAGTTAAACCTTACAGAACAATGGTGTAATTGTATCAACAACACAATGCTGAAATTAAGTCCCAATGAGAGAATACAGCAATGACCATTCCACACAGTCAATCTGTGATGATTTACCGGCTTCACAATGCCGATGTTTTGATCCTTTATTAAAACCAGTGCTATTTATGGGAAATGCATTTACTGTGAGTAGTCGTCTCAGTTCTGGTATGTCATGATAAACTCATGATCCGGCTTGCATTTCCAACATTTGGTTTGATAGCCGGATGGTGATGGCTATGTCACTTACATAATTAGCATGACATCACGCAACATGACACGGTGTAACTCAGCAGTAAGTAAAAAACAAAAGAAGAAGAATGTGACACAGTAAACACTGCTGTACGCTGTGTTAATTATTCATTAAAAATGTAACACAGAGTGGTTATTTTGGTAACCTTAAAAAATCATAATTATTGCATTACGTACTGAATACTCTGGCGAGCATGTACACGTGTCTCTTACTCTTTTTTCAAAGCCTCTCTGTTGTTCTTTCTCTCCCTTCCTGTCCCCTTCCATCTTTTTTATATCTATGATTCCATGCAACCTCTCCTGACCAAGGGGACAATTTTATCGCAAAGTTTTTAAAGGAATAAAGACTGGAAGGTTAGAAAGAGCATATCACAATCAGCTGCCATCCTAGTTTTACCCTTACCCCTCCCCCTCTAGATACCTACTATATGAAGTGGATGAACTACTGCTGCACTAAGTTAGTCCTCCCACAGCAGCTGTAGTGGCTCACAGTTGAGGGTCAAAGTGCACGGCTTGGAGTTGAGTTTGTGTTAGTGTGTGATGTGATTATTCATCGGTTCTTGATGGAGACGTGGGGAGCACATGATACAAACTGTGGGAAAGTAGTTCAGTCTGTGAAACCTTTCTGTTGTCATATCTTCATTCCACTACTACGACAGCTGAACAGTTCAAAAAAGGTATTCAATCAGCCTCAGCTTCCACCGCTCAAATCATCAACATCTTGATGTTGGGGCAGTGGAATCATCTGTCACTTTATTCAGGAAAATTAGTAAAGAAAATTGCCACCAAAGTGTTTCAGTAATAACATAACTGTTACTCTGAGATGATGTTTTACTATTTACTGACAGGAGACAGCTGTGTGAGATGAGAGCTGTCTGACACCAGTGGGAAATGTCACAGCTAATATGCATCACATGTGGAGGGACAGACTCACAGTGGATGCCTTGTTTCCGACAAGTGTGTGTGTGTGAGTGTGTGTGTGTGTGTGTGTGTGTGTGTGTGTGTGTGTGTGTGTGTATGTGTGTGTGTGTGTGTGTGTGTGTGTGTGTGTGTGTGTGTGTGTGTGTGTGTGTGTGTGTGTGTGTGTGTGTGTGTGTGTGTGTGTGTGTGCATGAGAGAGAGAGACGTGAGCTCATTTGCAATGAAAACCATTAAATGCACTTAACATATGTGCAGCATATGTGCTTTACTGTTATTTGATCCATAAGCCATTCAACCATATATCAAGCAGGACACACATAAAAACCCTTCTTTCTGAGTTATGCGTTTACATGTGCCTACTGTGTTTTTGCAGGTGTTTGTCAAAATGTTGAAAACAGATTTAGCGGAGTGAAGACACATAATTCACAGGCTAGTATGCAACAAAGGTCTCCAAGAAAATGAAAAAAATTGTCTTCGAGTATTGTGTTTCTCCTTTTAAGGGGATGCTCCGGAGATTTATAGTCGCACTTCCATAAAGTTGGAGGCCCGAACAAAAAAAGACAAAATTGATTCAGCAGATGCGTAGATTTTACTATCTTGTATGAGACTAAAATTTTATATTATGGAATCAATTGCATCATTTAATCACAAACTCCTTATTTTAAAGCAAATTTTTCTATTACCTCTCCTAAAGAACTCGACAATTTCTTCAAACTTTTAGAAAGTTTACTAAGTTAAACTGTTGAACCAAATGTCCATCTGCAGTAAATGCATTCCTCAAGTGTAAAGGGTACACACACACACAGCCACATACAGTGTTTGCCTTCAGTGTTTGCCTTCAGTGACACCAACCCCTAATTATGGAGTAAGGGAATGTACTGGGGTGCATGAGACTCCAGTGGAAAAATAAGCTCTGCAGAGTAGATATACTGTACAGAGATGCTCCAGCCTGTCTGCTGGATTTTTTTTTTTACAGAAAAACATTTGACACTTTCTAAACTTTTTGTGCGCGTTTTACACAACATGAAGTCTGTTCAAATAACGGAGCAATCAAGAAAGACATTTGAGAAATATAGAAAAATGGTCAAACGGTCCCCAATTTCTTCATTTAGTTGCCTTCTCTTTTTCTCCCTCTCATTATGGAAATGAGCCAG
Source organism: Microchirus variegatus (assembly GCF_963457635.1). Classification (NCBI taxonomy): domain Eukaryota; kingdom Metazoa; phylum Chordata; class Actinopteri; order Pleuronectiformes; family Soleidae; genus Microchirus; species Microchirus variegatus. The sequence goes on from NC_139810.1 coordinate 13,507,561, forward strand.
CAGGCAGAAAGTGCATTCGTAAGCATCTGTTTGCTCTGTCTTGTGCACTCTAAGGTGTCTGGCTGGAAAAAAAACTGAGGCAGATTCAATATAATGATGAGTTAAATGCAATGGAAGTGAATGAAGCAGAATACACACAAAGCTCGTCCTGGGGGGGGGGGGGGTCTTTGTGTGTTTCACTGAAAAAATCATTATATAGAAAAATAGTAGGTAGGTAGAGAGAGGGGTTTAATCTCAGGAAATGGGGGAAAAAAATACAGGACATAGGTGAAATAGATGAATAATACATAAGTATATAACACACGTGTGTCTTTGCACAAAGTGTGCTCCTTTGCCCTAACAATGATAAAAGAAAAGATAACATTGGGAATCGATATATTCACCATGTCTCCTAGTTACAGTGCATTCAGTGTTGTCTGAAATGACCTTGGTTTAGCTGATGTAATGCTGTGTGTGTGTTATTTTTAAAGCTTATTTCCCATGATTCCTGGGAAAATTGTTCCTTTATTGCTGGGATTTAATCCATCTAATCTTCAGGAAAAATATTAATCCCCATCAATGAGGTAGGTGGATAGGTAAGCAGGTATACATAGGTAGGGACGTATATGTGATATAAATAAGTCCACCAATATGTTTTAATTTTCTTTCAAGTGCATGGTATGTGAAAAGATAGCGGACATGAAAACATGCTCAGTTGATAGGAGAAGAATGACTGTATTCGACAGTGTTTGGTTCTAGTTTTTTAACTTTACTACGAGCCTGACATTTGCTGCATCTCAACATGTTCTAACAACGGACTTAATTACTATACATGTACACAAGGTGTATACATTAATTAATGTCTGCTGACATAACCTTTCTACTATGCAACATAATTGGGACTTCAGCTGTGAGGAATGTTAAAAGGTCCTGAGTGGGCAGATTCTTATGGGAAAATAACTTCATTCATAAATGAAGGACGTGTCAAATAACATTTACAGAGTGCACCGACGTCAGTGCTGCTCTAAAGTCACTGAGGCTCAGTAAAGAGCACTGACCGATGGCAAAGTCAGTCCAATCCCACAATATTAGATACAATTCTGTGAAAGGCCACGCAGAAACAATCAAATAATGGTGATTTGCTGGCTTTTTTCCTCTTTGTTTCTTTCTTTGTCTCAACAGCCTCTGCCCTCTGTCGCACTCTCTGCTGTCATAAATGTTATTGTCTTATTAAAGCTAAGTGACAGGGCAGCTATCAACATGCCATGCACACACACACACACAAATCAAAGCACAACTTGATGAACCCCCCTTCTGAATACTGTGTGTGTGCGTGTTTTTCTGTGACATATATTAAGGAGGGGAAAAAAAGTAGCGGGGCGTAGATGGTGTCACTGACGTGCTGCTGGGCCATGTGTCACTGTGTTGTAATTGTGTCTAGTGAAGCTGAACACGTATATTCATCAGACACAACCACACACACAGAGTAGGGGGCCCTTCGCCTACGTGTATTGTCATGCATCTTTGGGTTTGGCTTCTGGACCCTATGTGAAGCAGAGTGAGTGAATGTGCTTGTTAACAGGTGTGTGTGTGGGGAGTGAGGTCACTGAACTGCAGACGTCTGACTCTCACAGAAACTGTCACTCGTGCACAAAACTAAGACATGCCATATGCAGAATATGTGTTAACAGTGAGGAAATTGTCAGCAAACAGCAACATGCTCCATTAACTTTCCCTTTTGATAAGGTAAAAACAACGACTGTGATGAAGGACTCGGATAATAGCAGGATATCACAGCGCAATATTGTACAGCAGCACACTGACACGGCAAGCCACTTATTTTCCTCTAATTAACGACTTGACAATAAAATTCCTTGTACTGCTTACACATCCCACTGTGGTTATTTTTTTGATTGTGCCACCGAACAACTAAATTAGTGTTGCCCAGTACAGCTGAACGTAGAATGACAACTATGTCTAGATTTAAAAATAACTGGCTGCTGTGTTAACAAGAGGGAATGAATGCAGCTTTTCACCGGTGCCAAGTGGCGACCTTCACCATCAACATAGCAAGTACTGTACAAAGACAGCTCTTTTAAACCCATGTCTGGTCATTCCGTGTGCTAATTATGTCAAATACGTAAAAAAAAAAGAACTGTGAACAGGTGTGTGTTTTTTTAACCATTCCTCTGCAGTGTCATGCTGTGTGATAAGACACATGAAAAGCAGCAAGAAACACTTAATTAGCTCCCATAGTTTCATACCGTCTGTGGGGTTTTGTTTACCCTGCTAATGCCATTTCCCCTGTTTCATTTCAAAGACTTGGCATACTGGACATGTTTTCTACTTTATTCTTAGTTTGGTGCAGTCTTTTTTGTTTGTTTGGTTAGTTTTTTTTGCTCTGACTTTGCTTCAAATCACATTTTTTTAAGCTGAGTTGAAGCTGTGGATGTGGATGCCAGCACTGCAGATCAGAGATCATACCTCACTATATGGTTTCTATAAAACCGAGCAGTCTAATGCCAAGAAATCAGACATGGCTATCAGGGTTAGCAGCTGACAGCATGTTGATCACAGCTACAGATAGCTCAGCGTGCTGTCCGTCCACATCAAACAACTACTGATCTTTACGAGGTCCAAGGTCCTGGAATAACCCACATCAGCATTCAGCAGGGGTTGCTCCACAGTCAAGGGACAACTCAAAACAAACCAGCATGTGTAAACAATTACTCTATGTCACAGAAAATCAAAAGCAAATAGTGTCACATTTTACAGCTTTGTCCCAATCACTTCTCTGCTGTCGAGCTAATATTTTTTTTTATGCTTTTGTCTCTTTGGGTAACGACATCTCACCTATCTTGGCACATCAATACTACAGTAGATAAGCTCAGGTGATACAAGGTGAGCTGGAGTGATGAATGCTATCTATTGTGTAGTTGTTGCTGATGTGGCCATCGGGTACAGCACACACCCCGCCTACTCTCGCAACCGTACCATGATGAAACACGCTATTAGACGGATGGTTAAATGTGGTAGGGATTGAGACGTTTGCCTTTGTCTTTGATCTTTGAAAAGAAAACTGCTTACTGATTGGTTAATATTCTAATAAAAGCATCTGCTGAGTCCACAGACACTAAGCGAGGCTGCGTTGATGACCAGCGTAGGGATACAGAGTTCAGCTGAGCAATTTGAAAGCTGTGTGTACTTTAAAAGGGCAACAAACTTTCTGTTGATAAAGTCAAGGCTGCCTGTGCCCGTTCTGCTTTTCCACCCCAGCCTCCACAAAAGTGGGATAACAAGCTGCTCTGTGTTAGCGGTCGGACATGACAACTCATCTGTGAAATCGTAATCCTGGAGAGGCAACTTTACAGTGTACCTTTGATATCTTGATGCGAGACATTCTCAGCCAGTCCCCCCCCCCCCCACCCCAACTTAGAGATGAGGTAGATATTTTTGCCTCCGTTGTATGAAATCTATGATGTGAAAAGATTTAATTAAGATAGGCCGTGGAGTCATAATTAATTCTGCCTCTCTCTGAGTCAGGCTTACTGTCAAGAACACAAGGAAAGGCTCCGGCAGAATAAATTACACGAACATCATGTGTGTGTGTGTTTCTCCTCATCTATGGGGGTAATGGGTGTGAAACGCTTACTCCGAATTCTCCAAGAGCTGACAGAGTTAAGTCTGTTCTTCAGAAAGTGGTAGTGTAAGTGAGCCCACTGGTACTTTTTATAGGCTTTCCACCACCTTTGATCAGATCCCATTACACAGTGCAGGAGTTTACCTTGACTGTCAGAAGGGAGCATCCTCCGGGAAGGGCTGTTGGTGACAAATGCAAAATTGAAGGATTCACAACAAATGGACTCCTGCCAGGCTGGTTGTGCTAAAGACAGCTTCAGTCACAAGAGACCTCTGAACTGTCTGACGCTCGGCTCTACCTTTTCACTTCCTTTCTTTTGAGTCATTCATCTATTTTGGATCTTGTCTGGCCTGTGTTTTGTCATTTCAGGTTGTACTCTGGCAATTAGAGGGACACCTCCAGGGAGTCAACTTACTCTCAGGCCAAAAACCTTGAGACAAATAATAAGTGAGTGCTTGTCTTTTGGTGTGTTTCCACGAGCACTAATCGCCACGACACGGTACGGTTATTGTGGTTATTATGTTTCCATTAGCTTTAGTACCTGGTACTATTTTTACCTGCTTTGGCGAGGTTCCAAGCGAACTGAAGCGATATTATCTGTGATATCGCCAGACTGCTGGCCACTGATTGGTCAGAGTGCCGGCACAGGAAGAGACATGAGCAAGACATCTGACACAAGAATCACGCCGAGCAATGCAAAACTGTACAGCCGTGCAGTGATGACTCCGCCCACATTGACGAAGTACTGTTGTAACGGAAACACAAGCTAAACCATGCCGTGTCGTGTCCAGGCGAGCTGGGACCATAGGTGGAAAAGTGGGATTTGTTCAGTTAAATCTAAGTTTCCTATACATTACATAACAAATGCCTAGTGTGTGTGTGTTATAATCCCTCTTTAATCTGTGAAAATAAATTACATGAATTAACTAACTCCCTCTTTTGTAGCATGTAGCAAAATGTGTGTTTTTACCAGATGTGGACACTGATAACTGGGGCCCAGGAGCCTCGTTTACCAAGCACTTCTTGGAGTACACCCCTCCTCCAAAGTCCAATATTAATCCCCCGAGCTGGAAATTCTCTGAGCTTTCTCGCTTTGGCCAAACTCGCAACAACTGTCTTATTATCAGGAGACGTCAGGGAATAATGAGGGCGGCCCGAGCCAAGCAACTGCTGCTTTGAGCATTCAGAAAAAGAGCCTAATTAAAGGCTGCTTTGTGACTTTTGTCACTTTTTTGACTGGTGATTATAGGCCATTCAGTCGGGAGGATTCGTCAGCTATTTGTGGGTGGCGCGCGCCAAAAATATCATCTAAGGGCTTTGCCTGTGTTGTGTCGAACCTGCTATATTCCCCAGAAAGTCCCAAGATTATTTTGCTCTAAAGCACAAAACAAATTCCCAGAATCGCCTCATACTAATAACGACGTCTCATCAACCGCAGTTCAGAGACAAACCAGGATGTTTAAAAATGCACGGTCCTTGGTATCTTGTCAGTGATTTCCTGTAATTAATTACTGGAGACCAGAGTGTCCTTGGCACTAAGGACAAGTTCAGTGACAAAAAAGCCATGTGCTCTGCAAAGCCTCTTGACTAATAGCAAAGCCATATCAGCCCTATGCTCATCAACACCATCATCTAAATTGCCCCTCCACCACTAGTAAAACCATACATCTCCAACAAGTGGCCTACTGTTGTATTTGGGCCAACTCTAATTGTCTCACTAATCTCTGTAGCGTTAAATGACCCAGAGAAACTACGTCCCACAGGGCAGGCTTATGCACTGATTGGAGGCTTTGCTTTTTGTTTTGCTTAGCATATTAAAACAGCATAGGCTGCTGATGGAAAGCCTACAGAACTATTGCAAATGTAATTAAGGGCTAGCAGCAGCTTTTAAACGGTTGACTAGTGCAGGAACATACTGTGCCCCTCAGACAGAAAAAAGTTGAATACTTGGGAAATGAGTGGCTCGATCGATAAGTGAAGCGTTATTTCTTTTGTACAGGAAAATTCAAAGGAGGACAGAAATGGGCTGCTTCACTGACTGCATACTGTTTCTCATTTTCCCTGTGGAGAACTGGAATTTATGGCAACATTTGCTTCAAAAACAGACAAATAGAGCCCTCTCAGGGAGATATAATGATTTGCCAAGTCAATTTCATCTGTCATTAAAGCAAAAACAAATAGCTGTTTTAAACTGTGCCAGCTGCACTTGAGTTTGAGATGGTTTTTCTACATGAGACCACTGGTCCTGGCAAAGGTTGTGTTCAAACAATTAGTTTTGTGTCTGTGTGTATATATATATATATATGTGTGTGTGTGTTTATACATATATATATATATATATATATATATATACACATATATATATATGTGTGTATGTTTATATATATAAATATAATATATCTACACACACACTATTACCTTACATACATATACATATACATATACATATACATATACATATACATATACATATACATATACATAAAAATATAACCCTTTTTTGTTTTTTAAACTTGAATTTTCTGTAAAACATCTTTTTTTTAAACACAAGGTCCATGGACCAATTACCAGAAACAGACTCAAACAAAAAGGCCCCCATTGTGGCCTTTTGTCCCTGGCATCAGCTTGCCAGCTGAGATGATTAGAAACATTTTCTCCTTGTGTTTGCTTCCACCAAACCTCTGGCTTTGTAGCAAATACACCAGCAGGATGGTACAACACCTTCAGAACTAGTACGAGCCCGTCCCTGTCACTGCAGTGAAGAATTACAACACCAAAGTCTAAGAAACGCGCTGTGTCGCTGCTGATAAATATTCATTATAGCAGCTTGAAAACCAGCTGTTTCCCTCCAATTAAAGCTTTCTGCGATCCAGCATTTTGGATATAAATTGGTACTTTTTTAATTAACAACGAATGCTCCTGAATCAGAAAACAAGTGAAACAATACAGCACAAATTGCTGTGATTCATATGGTTGTGTGGATTGGTATAACCATGTTTGGATAACAAGGTGAGGTGATGACGCTACTTTGCACCCCAGGTCTACAACCCCCCCATCAGATTTATGTAATGTAGATTACATATTATTCTATTAGAACCATTTAGACAGGTGTAAATACTGCTGTAGTAACAGGTTATGAACATCAGCCCAACTAGCAGTGTGGAGCAGATGAAATCAAGTCATCAAAAGATCCTTCTCACATCAAAGCTCAGAGCAGACCTGGCCACGTGCCTGCCATACTAACAGTGCGAAGACAAAAAGCGGCACAGCCAAATCTGGCACTGTACACAGACGGTTGCCCGCTTCAAAGGCAGTGATGGCCGTCTGAGGTCATTATTTGCAGGCACCCTACCTAAACACTGGTGGTCAGTGAAGGTGAGCAGCAAGAAATCACAGAGACTTACCATCAGGAGGCTGGGCTGGTGTGAAGTGAGGAGGTTTGTCTGAAAGAGATAAAAGAGAAAAAGAGAAATGGGTTTTTAGTTTTGGGGGATTCTGAGACTTCCCAGGGGTAAAGGCAAAGTAATTGAGTTGCTATAAAAAAGAGGCACATTCTATCCACAAGCCTGTCTTTTCTCTCTCTCTAACACATTGTAATGCAGTGGCTGGGCCCCTCAGGAACCCAGCTGAGCTAATCGACACAGGTACATTTCAGTGATAGCAGTATCATCATTTGTCTTCGTCATTCATCGTTTCTATGGTCTCATCTCCAAATGATACTGTACGACATATGAGAATTATGAACAGGTGTTTTTATTTTGGGGTTGAAAAGTGTGGGCTGGGATTTGAAAATTCACAACTTTAATGACATAGAGCACATTGATGGGGTCACTCAACCCCGAGCAACCATATGCTGAATGAATCACAGCTGTTTTCCCTTGATATATCAAATGACATCATCCTACCCTCCTGGTCAACACCCAACAGACGATGACATAAAGGCTTTGTTGGTTTGTGGGAACAATAGGAAAAAACCTGCAGTGTCAAATGACACTGAGTGTGGAGCAATGTGTATAATCTCATGAAACCTGAGTCAACTGCAGTTCATGCATCCATCATAGAGGACAAAATCAACCTGGCAATGTACATGGATTGGTAACAGTTAATGTACCAGAGAAATTTAGAATACAAAAAATATTGTATTATCGTTGATTAACCACTTGTTTAATTTTTGGTATGATTGTTATCCTCTGAAAATATCAAACAAAAAAAACTGAGGGAAGGCAACGCCCCAGTGACACAGTAATGTCTTCTAATTACTTATATTATACATATATATATATATATATATATATATATATATATATATATATATATATATATACATATATATATGTATATATTATATTAGATTAACAATCCTAAACCAACAAGAATTGAATTTAAAATATAAAGCTGAGAAAAGCAATGGAGACACTATCATTTTAGTTTCATAAATCAAATTCAATTTTGTGGTAGATAAAATGTAAAAATATATTTAAACACTACTGATTCCATCTGTGAAGATGGATAAGATCAAATGTGACATCAGCCTGCTGGTTGCCTTAGTAATGAAGGCGTACACACACACACATTAAAAACAAATATGACATTGAAAGCTTTAAAAAGTAAGAGCATGAACAGTCTCAACAGAAAACACGTTCAGCTTGAGTCATACAGTATGTGGCATTGACAGTGATGAAGTCCACGCCTGTGAGGTCTCATCATTTCACCACCAAATAAGCAGCCAAACACAAACACCGTAAACACCATCATATAACACAGGTCACAGTTTACCAGGGCACCGGAGCACTGAGCACGTCCAAAACCAAACCCCTCTTATGTACACTCACATTCTGCTCAGCTGTCTGACTCACTAAGCAGAGCCTCCATGGGTTGTCAGAGCTGCCTGCACTAAACACACACACTAAACAAACAAGCACACACTCCGATGTCTATGCACTGTGAGGATAATGAGGAATATAAAACACATCACATCAATTATGCTGTTAACACGTTTTTCTGAGACCCCGTCTACTACTGTGTCAAAGCCTTTCTCGGGACTTCTGCAATACCCGTCGGCATAACTAGACATAGCTGAGTTTTAAATTTAGGCTCACTTAAAATTGCTTGTCAACAGCCAGGCTACAGGGGAGGAGGAGAGAGAGAGATGGGGGGGAGAAAATGAGAGGTAAAGCTAGTGCTACATGAGAATAACAAAGTGTCTGCTGAAGCTTTTTTTCCAGTCAGTCATGACGGTAACTGATTTCCATCTTGGGAGGTTGTGGAACAGACATTCACACAGCACACAGCCTGTACTTGGTGCTTCATATTTGTATGCGTGTGTGAAGACACACAGACAAACAGATACAGATGTACTGTCACACCAGGCAACAGAGAGAGGCAGTGGCGTACAATGTGAGCCGAGACGCAAGGCGAAGCTAAATGATTTTTTTTCTCACATTTCCATAATGAAAGGACAAGATAAGGTCTTTACATAAACATAACAGCTCCCCCCCCCCCACCCATCTCTCTGTGTACACCTGGAAAAGCCTGCGTGAGTTCCCGTTACTCTGTGAATGTCACAACATGACCATCATTCACCCTGTATCTTCAGCAAATCAATATGTGTTTCATTGTGACATTTAGCATTGTGCACAGAGTGGTGTGTGTCTGTGCGAGTGTTGCCTTCTCTTTTGGTGTGACTGATGTATAGTTCAACGGGATGATAAAGTGAGTGTATATGTCTGCGTGTGGGCTCCTTGGGCAGGCAGAAGGGTTGGGGGGGTGTAAGCGTGGTCCTGCTTCGCCACATTATAGTTCCAAGAGAAACTGCAAATCTGGGGTTGCATGACTCCTCTATCACCCCTCCTCCCACTAAAGGCACACGTACACACACGCACGCACACACGCACACACGCACACAAACACACACACACACACACACACACACACACATCACCATTTCCCGCACTCTCACTCACAATCCTGTCCAGCTGTCCTTGTGACCACATGGGAGGGCAATTGCCGTCCCTTTTACCACATCAATTTCTCCAGTGCACATTTCTTCTCTCCGAGAGGTGAAGATTAGCCTGGTTTAACTGGGTTTGTGTTAAAACAAATAGAATTTGTCTGGTTCGAAATTGATTCACCCACATTCACTGATTAGAATGAGCAGGAATGACTGACAAATATGAAGACACAGGCGCCTGCCAAGCAGCGTGGCAACGTCAGGTTAATGGAGGCTTTGTTTTGAACACATCCACAGCCTGACAACAAGACTAAAGAGAGAAAGAAAGAGGTTTAACGTGGGAAAATAACCATTGTTGAAGATTATTAACAGAGTCTGTCCTATCAGAGTGTACCACAAATATCACTTCAATCTGACTTTGCATGCATGAAAATGACTGCGCTTATGTCCCCTCATTTCCTCACCTTTTACAATTTGCGAGTGATTTTGTGGCACACGTCTTGAATAACAGCTCACTTTGGAAGTTGAGAGGCGTTTCAGGTTTAATACATACTAAACTGGCAAGGTACTACTCAAAATACTAGTGTTCAGTCTGTGTGTGTGAGAGAGAGGAATGTTAATGCAGGCTGAGGGGACTTTAGAAAAGTGTGCAGTTGCTGAGAAAAGTTATAATTGGATAATTGTGCAGGTGAAAATGGGACTAAAGAATATGTAAGGCTCTTGCTGCCCTATAATTTAATATCAAAACTGTCACTTACGAAATGTTGGCAAACGCTTGGTCAGATTTAAACTGTGTCATTATTTTGAGACTTCAAATATTTCTATAGTTTATATGACATATTTCTGTTTTTGATATTAATATATACCTTGATTTTTTAAGGCTTATTTAGAATAAAGGTTACGTGTTGCGGACCAAATGTAACAGTCAATTTCCACCCAGCCATTATTAGTATTCTGATTATGTGATTATGTGTTTCACACTGCTGGCTTATTTTAACGTGAAGACAATATTATACTCTGAAGCATTTGTCTTTCTAATCCTCAAACTCCTAGAAAAGTCTTTGAAACATCCTTGAAATAAAAAGTTCCACAACTAATTGAGACACAGAAATTATGCCTCTTCCTAATGAGCCATTGCACTTTCAGAATACAGCTGGACAACAATTATGTAGGAGCAGCTGATCGGAGGGGCTGGCGTTTTCTACTCAAAAAGACATTTTCTCATCCTCCACATGCATTTAATTGTCATTTAAGACGTCATTACTGCAGTTCAAAGTAAATGTCAATGCTTTGGAGGGGAACTATGAGTGAGGAATGAGTACAAAAGTGAAGTTTTGTGTTTTAATCAGAATCTGAACGTACAGTTGTTGAGAAACAGGAGGACGGCAAACCCCAGCGTCGATGTGGCCAGCAGGATCAAGCAGATGTTGCAGGGGATCATGAAGTAGCGCACCACCAACGACACCTTGTGCTGGTACCTGCGTTCCCGCTCCGGTGGTGGTGAGGGATAGTGGCACCCGCTCATGCTCCACTCCAGTGACCCCCTCCCCTCCAGGTTGGAGGAGATGACGGGGCGAGGAGGGCGACGAGGGGTGCCCAAAGACCCGTTCGAAAAAATGATGGCGGTGAAACGAGGGCAGATGAAAATGATGAAGGAACAATATAAAGCAGAGAAGATCCGTAATGGTCCGTGTTTTAGCTGTGGTTCCAACTGTGCACCGCGGTGTGGACCTGGTGACTCTTTCTTTCAGAGAATCGCAGCAGCAAGCCTTCAGCAGTTTCTAAGTAACACATTTTTAGAGATAGTAACATCCATCTAGGGAATGAGGACAGAGCGAGGGACGGGGATGTTGAACTCCTACAGCCCCCCACCTGCCCATGCAACCTCCATTCTTTTCTGCCCGCAGGGAAAAAGATAAACTGACAGGCTTTCACTGTGTAAGTGTGACTGTGTGTGCTGTGGAGTGGTTTATACTTACTGTGCTAGTATGTGAGTGTGGATTTAAGTGGGTGTTGATAATGTGTAAATAAATGTGTGCCAAAGTGCTTTTGGTATACACACATATATATACATGTATGTGAGATGCACATGAGACAGAAAATCTGGTATTGGGATGTGGGTGTTTTGAACTGTCAGATATCCACACAAAAATCGTCCACAGCCGACTGACAGTAAATCCACTAATGGAATCCTCTTTTCTTCTGGGTGACCCTGACTGATAATTATACAAATGTGGAAGGGGTCTGACAATGCCAGCTCCTATTACACCGCTGCTCCTTTTACTTTTTCATAGCCTTTACAAAACAAGTGAAGGTCTGGTTTTCACCAACAACAATGTTAGGTCACAGATATTTTCCATGGAAGTGATGTCCAAGCGTCGTTTTGAGGTTGTTGCCAGTTGGGGCAACAATGCCCAGCTGCTTTCCTGACCAATGACTTGTGTGGTGCTCCTCTTAAGTCAGGACAACTGGTTCTTTGACAACAAAGGACTGACCTCTTATCTTGTGGTCCTGTACTTTCTGTCACTGCCACGGCACATAAGATATGTCCAAACCTGACACCATCACCAACACAACTTATATCTGCTGGGTGTGATTGGCTGGGTGACTGGAAAGCAGCTGGCTGCTTCTTACTAAACCATATGCTCCCGGATTCACAGAGATGGTTTGTTTTCGCTCTTCTGTGTGTGTCTGCCACACCTCCTCAGTTCAATAACCTTTATTCCTGGTCAGTCTCATAGAGTGGGTAGCCACTGCGCCCCCCTACCCCACCCCCTGCTGCTGGTGTCCTGGGGCCAAAAGCTGGTCAGCAGAAGTGGCAGAGACGGGGAAAAAGTTGAGAAGGAGCAATCACAATACCCACTCAACCCGTCAGTTTAGAGCCGTGCTCTCCCCCAAGCAGCTATGGGTGAGCAGAAAAATACAGAGTGTCTGAATGAATAACTTAGAAATAAAAGGAGAAAACCCTGTGTGCGATCAGAAAGCAATCTGGAAGCTTGAGGCAGAGATTTGTTGGGCTTTCTTCTCTCATGTCAGCACCCTGACAGAAAATCCCAGCCTAATAATAAGAGCCAATGGTTCTCAATGGATCCTGATCATATTAACTCAGGGTAATTTTGCTTCTTCTGCTTTTGCCTATCAGCAAACAACTTGTCCTGTCTTTTCCTTCCTTCCCTGCTTTCTCGTCTCTCTTTTACACGCTCCGTCAAGCACCCATCCAGTCGCCTCTTTACCGCCTCTGTCTTGTCTTGGTCCAGAGATGCTCCCTGAGTCCTGGCTTCAAGGGTTTATGCTCCAGCTTCTGCTCTGTGGGGATCCAACAATCACTGGCAGCCAAAACAACAAATTAGACTCCGGGTATTCATAGCATGCATAATCCCCAGACAGCAGGTAGTGGTCCCAGTGTCAGCGCGCTCAGCCAGCCAGTAGGAGCAGGGAGGAGTGAGTCAATGAGAGAAGTCAGCGAACAGACACAGCATGAGAGAGAGAGAGAGAGAGAGCGCGCGAGAGAGAGAGAGAGAGAGGGCGGAGGTAAACACAAGGGAGGAGGAGTATTGGCGAAAAAAAAGCAGCTCATGACACTTCGGTCCACCTTTTGGGGGTTTTGTCGGTCGGAAAAGGGTGGAAGCAAAAAGCTTCTTAGTGTCTCGCTGGTTCTCAAACACTCTACTCCTCGCTCAGCGCTCAGCTGGTGGAACGGATGAGTGCATAATGAGAGAGCAAGAGAGGGAGATACTATGAGAGAGAGAAAGAGAGAGAGAGAAAGAGGTGGGGGAGTGCCTTTAACAAAGACAAGGGGGGGGAGGGAGGTTGGAATTGAGCAAGCGAACAGGGGGAAAAACGAGCAAGAATAAAGGCTTTTGGGAATAGTACTCAAGTCCTGACAGAGCAGGGGGGTGGGAGACGGGAGACAGCAACAGTGCAGCAGCAAAACAAAAGAGGGCCATGGTCTTGGGAGATGTCAACCAACTCCTCCATTTGTTTATAGCCTAATCAAAAGAAAGTCTCTTCCACAAGAGCAGGAGAATTTCTACAAAGATTTAATGAGGCAAACTGAGAGAAATCGGCATGAGGAGGAGGGAAGAGGGCAAAACTTAACAACATTAAAGTCAATCATCAAGCCTCTCCAAACAGCCTCTCTTGCATATGCGCAACCAGTGAATAAAATAAGTCTGGGAAACTCCATATGCGTTCCACACTAACAAGACAATTCTCAATTAATTAACAATCCCATTTGGATGATTTTTTTTCTGACCTACTTCGATAACAACTAGAAGAAAAGAAAATTATATTTTTGAAAAAAAAATATTCAGCAGATTTGGCAAATTATCTGTAGTGGAAGTTTTAAGTTTTTCATAGCATGTCAGTCTTTGCCATTTTTCAATGCAATGTTCTATTGTCCTTCTAATGAGATAATGAGATAAGAATATGGGCGTGGTTATGCTGTTTTACCAAGATCCTGCATCAGTATATACTTTGAACAAACTCAAAAGCAGCAGGCGGCAGATACAAGTTGGTATCTATCATCAATTATTGATGTGTTTTTTCACTCTCTCTATATCTGTGTCTTCATCTCCATCTCTGCCATTCACTCCCCCACTCCCCTCTTTACACAAGGTTGCACACACACATACGCACTGGCGGTTAGGCACACAGTAGCTGCACCCACTGAAGAACTGCATGAACACACACGAGTGCCTTTTCTCTCAAATAGAAACTAGCACACATGCACACTAAAATGGCTCCTGTGTCCCGCCTTATTTCAGCCTACACGCTTACACAACTTGGACACACTGCAAAATATTCTCTTTCTGTCCCTGTCTTTCACACGCACTCACACACACAGATTGGTGATAGGACAGGTAGTGCTGATTTATCTCCTTCGGACAGTGTGTTAATTCCCAGAGCTAAACAGAGCTCTAATGAGGAGAGTTTACCCCCTCATCACCAGGAACACCCACACAACTTGAGGTGCCTCCTAGACACGACACCCCAGACAGTCATTGGCTCTCACGTAACATAACAAAAACTTATTGATGAATTGACTGAAAAGGAAAGAGAATCAGCTGCCGTCTTCTGGAGGAAAGTATAATGCCACATCACAGGTTAGCACCAAAGATGAAATTTCAGATGCTCCCTGCAGAGGGCAAGAGGAACTCAGCCTGGCTCTCTGCTCTGCTGCTGCGACCCAAATAAAATCTTACATTGACATCAAAAGCTGAGCTGCTTTGATTCATTTTTAATGCCACGAGTATCACACATGGTTAACATCTCACTCTGAAGGCTTCGGAATGGCAATGTGTGAGGATTGCATACAGGAGCTGATCTACTGTTAAACGGCATGGCACATGGGTACAAGCTGAAAAGCTGATAAGTGTGAGCATATGCATGTGTGTGTGTGCTATTCTTTAGGCGGTAGATGAGGAAACCTGTCAAGTCCAATAACTGATTGACAGTTATGCCTCAATCATAGTGTGAGCTTGTGTGGGTGTGTGTGCACGTTTGTGCATGTGTGTGCACCCTGGGAATCTGGCTGGCAAGTATTGATCTAATTGATCTTAGCTGGAAAAATAAATATTACACAGATGGGAAGGTAAATTAAAAAAAGAAGCAGGGCCACGAAAAACAAATATCAAAGGTAGATTAATTATTATTTTTTTTTTAAATTATCATTTTATCCTTTGTAATTCGACTGAATAAAAAGAACAACACTGCAAACATTTTAAATGTTAACTGAGTGCAATTTATTTTTTTATTCTATTCTATACTGTCTATTGGAGTCAGAAACACTTTTTATGAGCTCACAAACACAGATGTATCCTGGTTCTTTAATCACAGAATTTATGTTGGAAAAACGGTATGTAAAGCCCTAAACTCAACTACAGTACAACTGGGTGTGCACACAAATGAATACAAACATAAGTGAAAATCTACTAAAATTTGCTCTAATGAGAGTTAGTTCAGCTAATGGCATCTCAAAGTGTAATCAGAAGCTACACTGACATTTTTTATGATATGTTTGCACATGGCCCTGTTAACCCTGGCAACATCAACAGACGTTCTACAGTATGTAAGGCCACATATTCAGCAGGCACACAGGGACATCAGATCATCACCGTGTGGCCATGTTGAATTACTCATGTGTATCAAGCCGTGCAACCATGCTACCAGGTGGGTCAACTGTCTCACTAAGATATTAACTCCAATCATCATAAGTCAGACTTTCCTGAAATGCCCAACAGATTCCCAGACTTTGCAGTCATCAGGCCAGCACTCATCCGGCAACGATGAGGCCAGGGCCTCTCACAGCTGTGCATAGCTAAAAGCATTAACCTCTGCTGAGCTGGGAATTTAGAAAAAAAAAAACGGGGTGGGGCAAGGAATGGAGGAGGGACACAAATGAGATGCTTCTCTAACAATTTTTATCATAACTGAACCCCACTGCAATTAATAGATGAACATGAAATATTATGAAATAATAAAATGTTAAAAGGTGACCTCCACATGGAAGATACAAATGCGAGAAAATATAAATAACCATTAGGTGTCTTTGTTGGGTGGAAACAGCTGCAATGTTCCAATTCTAAGAGAAACCCTGGAAATTAAAGATCTCTTGGTAAATATTCAAACTGTGCATTATTCAGCTCTCTCCTATAAATATGTCTCTGTTTGGTCATTGCAGCCCCACATGATGTTACACTGTGTTTCACACTGGACTTGTTTGCCACATGACCTTACATTACTATTTTGTCTCCCACTAACATACTCCTCAGCTGCTTTATGTGAAGATTTCCTTTTGAAGAGAGTGTGCATCTCTCCACTAGTGTGCTCCCCTCACCCAATTCCCAACTACTCAGCTGTGGGACTTTCTAGTGGTCCACTTGGCTGAAGGGGCTTCAAAACTGCCTGTGCGTCCTCTACCGTCCCTAATGCCCGGTCATTTCTGGCCAACATAATAGAAGATGTCCCTCCTGATCACCAAGGCATAGCTTGTACAATCCTGTATGAAGAAGGATGTTGTTGTTGTTTTTGCTGTAACTCAACAACCTGTACTAGAACCACTAGAACCTCGAATTCCACTGAATCAAATTTCATCTTGTGTGGTTACACATTGGTTGTTTTGTTAGTAAACCGGGGGACTTAACAGGACATTAATGCAATCTGGCTCTTCATTTTGGAAATAATCCACTCTGTCTTTATACAAATTCCATTTCATTCAATTAGATTTACACTACTGGTGTTTAAGACACAATATGTAGCAAGCAAAACATGCATAAAGTGTGTAAATACATTCATCTGTGGTTTCTTACATTATATCAATCTTAATACTGAATATTTAGATCATAAATTGGTGTTGTTTGAGAGTCGAAATGCTGCATAAGTGACAGCATGATTTCTCGCTCATGGGTGTGTATGACAGAGTTCCCACACTGGGTGGGCTTCACACAATGTGACTCACAATGTGACACAATGCCCAGCGTGGAGTGTCAAATTGGATAAAATGTTACTCTAAATGCATGAATATTAACAGATCCATGGATCACAGCATTGACGTCATCTTTAAGTCTGGCACTTGTGTTAAGAACATTGCTGTAGGCGTGTTTAGCTGTTGTTTACACTGTTAAAGTTGATGCTTGTTTAGTCATTCACTGAACAGTCTTGATGGTTAATATGATCCTCCTGGCAACATTTGGTCCCTTTTTATCACTCAATCCCACACTGCCATGACCTGCTCTCTCAGCCTACACTGAGCCAACTCTTAGCCTCGGGTCTCATCCAGGACCAGTCCACTGCTAACAATTCAGTTCCCTCTCATTTAGTGAAGACTTTTTTCTCCTGCCTTGGGACTTATCAAGAGCCACAGCCTATAAGGACTGATGTTCTCAGGCTGACTGGCCACTGTCCTTCCTAAATGAACAACTCATTCGCAGCAGAACAACTTGTTATGAGCCAGCTCTAATTTTCGAGCCAGCCCCTCCTGCACATCCACACCCACAACAATAACGATTACAGGAAGTAATATCCCCCTAACTCCCTTGTCTTCGGCACAACAATTGTCCCTCAACAGTCATGTAGGAACTCATTCCAGTGAAGAGGCACAGGCAGATAAATAATGAGCGAATGAAACTGACAGCAAAAAGTAGTGAAAGAAAAAAAAGGTGGAAAGAAAAAGAGCAACCTGGCAGCTTGATGGTGGTGGCCAGAGACAGTAGAGAGTGACACATATCCATGTGGCTGGCATATGCAAGCAATTGTGGCAACAGCCCAGGAAGGTTTGGAGCATGGAATCAGAGGAGTGGCTAGTTCTGACAGGAAATGCAGGGCTAATGAAGCTGAGGGATGATGCAGATGTCAGTCTCTGGCCAAGTCAGCCATCTGTCACAGGGAACTGGCCAAGTCACACTGCCCCCACTGAGCAGAGTAACCTGCGATGACCAGTTATTATGAGTTGGGAGCTGTCCCTTCAATATGGCCCATACCCAACAGTAGCTTACCTTGCCCTGGTATGGACAAAGGACACGTAAACAAAAAGGACCGTTGTGTGTTAGAAGGCAGATATGGATAGTTGGCAGAAGTTGCTGAAGTTTTGCTTATTTACTTATTCTTTAATAAGATATTTCATAGTCTGAACTAGGGCTGTCAAAATTGCTCCAAAACAACGTTTAGATATACAAAAAAAAAAAACACAGGTTCGAACCATTTGAATATTTGCGCATTGAGGGCCTGATTTACTAAGATTCCAAATAGAGAGCGCTAAATTGCTTGCGCGAGCAGAAAGACTGCGCCTGTTACTGGATTACGTTTTGCGGGTGATCTACTAAGATTGCGGCCGCAATTGACTACAGGCGCAGAAGTGGTTAAGGCCGCCCTATTTAAATGAGGATTTTGCGCGAGTCAAGAGTTGTCCACATGGAGAGAGCAGACGGAAGCGTAGAATTAAATTTGAAGCCACTGAACAGAAAGTACAGCTGACGTTCTGCGATGAGCAGATAACTGAGATCGAGGGATGACATCCTTGTTCCCCGGGTCCATAGGACCTTTTTATATTATTATTATTTTTAATCCTGCGTCGGTATTTTGGACAGCTCCATCATTACCTGACGTATCAAACAAAGAAAACTATGGACTATGGATGTTGCCGTCTCCTCCTGACTCACCTGCAGCTCACTGACAGCTGCCAGGGAGCGAGTTCTGCTGTTTCTCTAAAGATTACACACAGGTCTATTTTCAATGGATATGTGACTTTCTTGTCAATAAGTAAATAAATAAATAAAGCGGATCATCACAAAGGCTTTTTAGTCCCAGTCCGTCCCTGGTTTCATCTGTGTTCATTCAGTCAGGTTGAGTTTCCATTAGGCGTGCCAACAGCCTTTGATCTGACGTCTGAGGCGACGGGACAATCGATATAGATGATATCTATAGCTGATTCAGATAGTTACATTAAATAGTGATTGTTGTGAATATTTATTGCATTTAAATGTGCCTGGAACTGGAAGGGTTAGGGTTAGGGTAACCTGCCTGTGAGGTTTTGGTGACGTGTGCGCACTGTGCCACCTGCGCTTCGCCGTGCCCCGAGAGTAGACCAGGTTAGAGCTGGACACTTTAAGGTAAAGCGGGGTTCCCCGTTCCTCCGGTCTTAACCGGGTAACATAGGTACGGCCCCTCCTTGAACCACAAACTGCAGACCAAGGTAAGCCCATACCAGTACAAACACGCATTTCTCCTATGGATATCTATATTTAATTTATTCAGATATACCAAATAAGAAATGAATGTGCGTCATCTGTGAATGCGTAGTTGAACATGCTCTGGAAAAGCTTAATTTCCTGATTTACAAATATAATATAACTATAAATAACCGCAGCCATGTGTGCGCACTGCTGTGCCAGTTAAGACCTGCCTTTCAAACGTGCTAAATATAGACGCTAAAATAAACACCGCAATCAGTTTCAGGTTTGATAAATCACTTTGCGCGTGGTAAAATATCATATTTACATTTTCTCCTCCCATCACACGCAAAATAGCATGTAAACGCCCCATATTGCATATGCATTAAGGCAAAAACGCTAAATGGGTTGCGAGTGCTATTTTGCCGTCTGAGGGACGCACTCCTCGTTGCGCCTTGTTAGTAGATCAGCATCAACGCAGATCTACGTGTGCAATCCAGTTTGCACACGTTTTTGCACGCGCAAAGCTTTAGTAAATCAGGCCCTAAGTCAATAACATGCGGACATGAATACACAGAGACATAACTACTTATATATGTATTTTTATTTCAGTTTTAACATGCTTAAAACATACACATTACCTATACCTATACCGTAATGCTTTTAAGACACTTTCTCGCTCGCTCTGTCCCTGTATGCAGACTCTCAGTCAGTCACTAATCCATGAGAATGTGAAAGCATCTGCATATTCTGGAGCTTCACTCTCAGTATGACAGACTGGATTGTGTTAAAGATACCAGAGCGGTCAAAAACATTATATTCGCTAGAGTTTCTGCAAAATAAGTCTTGTTGAAGCAGATAAATGACAGCACTGCTGCCTATAACCTGAGGGTGATAGGCAAATGTCAGTGGGCCTGGAGAGAAATGGATAATTAACACCAAATCAGTTCTACATCTAACATGTTGACTACTCAAACCCCTTTACACTAAGTCACATATGCACACACGCACACACACACACACACATTCATATATTGTATAGTGGTAAACACAGTTTGGTATTTATTAGCACCAATTAAAAATGTTCAAACGATAACCGACCTCACGCGTACTGTGAGAGAACATAGCGCATAGTGTGAGGAGAACTGTGTGGGAGCACTGATTATCATCATTCATTAGGTTAACACTATAGTCAAACACACAGCTAAGAGTTATTTCAAATGCTAACAATGCTAAGACCATGGGAATATGTAGCCGTCTACAAATGAGGAACGATGACATGAGACAGAATGTAACAAATTCCTTAAATAAAAGCTTTCACTTATTTAATGAGCACCACATCTGAGGACCAGCCTCTTCTTAGAGCATGCTGACTTGAACTAGAAACAGTTTATTTTAGATTCCAGCTCCATCAAATGATTTATGTACTGTACAGCAAGTCCCTTGTGTTCAATAATCCTACTTTTTCGACAAACTTCTGTCACTGTCACTGTCACTGCCACTGCCTATGTGCCAATAACTATTGCAAGGCACATCAACATACATCACTGTAACATTATACATGCTGTACACAAGCTAAATTAATTGATAAGCCTTCATCGACGAGCACTGAAACCCCATCTTTTGCTTTTTCAGTAATGAACTTACTCTCACCACTTCGCTCTCTTTGTCTCAGCCCATCACTGGCTGCACATCGAGTTGG
Organism: Microchirus variegatus; assembly: GCF_963457635.1. Taxonomy (NCBI): domain Eukaryota; kingdom Metazoa; phylum Chordata; class Actinopteri; order Pleuronectiformes; family Soleidae; genus Microchirus; species Microchirus variegatus. The sequence goes on from NC_139810.1 coordinate 13,528,500, forward strand.
ATCTCCAAAGATAGAGGGCAGAGAGGAAATATTAATTGGTGAACAATACCTCCTTGTTAAGACACAGCCCATAACTGAAACGGCTATAAATTATTTATATGCCTAATCAGACGGCATGTGCTCAAGTTATTCTCTCAAACAAGACAGCCTCTGTGCTTTCCCAATTCCTTTTGATAAGAGTGCAGTCAGACAAGGCTGTGTGGTGGATAATGAAAATATGGTGCCACAATGACGAAATAGCGGTTTTCTGGCAGCAATCACGGACAGGAAAATAAATGTCCTGCTTAGCTTCAGGTATTAAAATACATCCTGTGTTTGGAAGGATTTATTCTGATGGACTGAAAACTGGTGTAAATACACACAAGTTACGCTGATCCGCAAGCAGGCACATGTGAAAAGAAACTGAAGCATGAAGATTAAACGCAGATATCATGGAACGGAAACAAAAAGTCGATCACACATGGATCCATAGAGAAACTGTAGAGAGATCCGACTAGTGACACATTTTTAAAGTGCATGTAAACCACTTCACAAATAGGGGCTAAAAACATTACAACTCTGGCGTAAAGACTGAGAACAGTTTTTCTCCAGTCTTCTGTTCTGGATTTGTTTTTGCCGTGTCTAATAATATGGCTCAACAACAACACAGAGCTATCGTTAGCATAACTCATAAACGTCTGTGCAATTTTTCAGTGGGTCACTCATGACTAACTACACCTGCTCCTACACTACTGACTTTAATTTGCTAGTCAGCTGAGATTTCCATGTACATGTACATTCTTTACGAATAAATGCATCTTGTCTGATTATAATGATATCCAGAAAGCCTGATGTAGAGAAGAACAGAAAGCACATCATGGTTTTAATTCAACAGATAAATCAGACTTATTTGGCCAAGTTTTGACAGTATTGTATTTATGTTTGAACAATTTAGAGGTAAACCCTTTTTGGTCGGTCTGCTGCTGAAGTTAGTAAGGTCATACCTGTCATAGGTGGTTTGCAGTTAAAAGAAAAAGAAAACGCAGAAAAGAACTACCTTCAGATTCCTTAGGCTGACAGACAGTGATATACCCTCCTGTAACCCTGAGACCAACTGTTTGTTAACCACAAGTCTTCAGCTGCCATCTTTCCAACCACACAATTCTATGAGACTATTCCATGCACGAACGCACACACACACACACACACACACACACACACACACACACACACACACACACACACACACACACACACACACACACACACACACACACACACACACACACACACACACACACACACACACACACACACACTCGATAAAGAAAAATATGGAGACAGACAGGGACATATCTCCGTTGAAATGCTACAAGGTGCTACAGGGTCAAAATGAATGGACTGCTAAGAATTTGCAAGAAAAACAGAATAAGGTGGAAAACATGGTGTTCAATTGGTTTTATTACTGTTTGAAAAAAAAAGTTAAAGACCAGAAAAAGGCTGGAGAAAAATGTCTGCTGGAGCCAGTTTAAAGGATTTACTGATGTTTCTTGACCTCCCTGTAATTGCTTCAAAGCTAAAAAGTAATTTGCCTCACTCACCAACACTGATTAGCTGGGAAACTTTAAACTCCTATTTTCACAAACATCCGGTCTGCTAAAGTGTCCTTGAGCAAGACTCTATCCACTTTCCGAGTACTGTACTGACCTCAAGAGTATTTCTCTACAGGGGTCAATAAAGGAATTTTTTGGAACACAGCAGAAAAATACATCAATCTGTCCTTGTGGTACAGTAAAAGTACATGCTCAAAGAGCGAACCAGATTTTAAAAACATTAAAGGAACGGATATAAAACATTTTGCATAGGTCTAGGCTGTTTGATGTGATATAATAGCACAGCAATCAAAATAACTCAAGAACAGTGTGGCATTTGACTAGCAATGGATCATTTAAGAAGGTCCTGGGTTTAAATCTAGTAGAATTCATAAGAAATATTTTGTCCTTTCACACGTGGATTGCCTCTAGATCAGGGGTCACCAACGTGGTGCCCGCGGGCACCTGGTAGCCCGCGGGCAGCCAATACGGTGCCCGCGGGCTCACTTCACTTCACCTCACTTGCATGTATCCGTATGATCTGTCAGTAAAATATCTTTGATATTGTTTATAAAAACTGGTAATCGTTAGGAGTAAGCACTGGAAGGAATGTGTATGCATTTGAATGCATAATATTAATAATTTAAATGGTAAACAAACAAAAAAATATTATATGGTAGCCCTCCATATTATTTTTTACCCTTAAGGTAGCTCTCTGACTCAAAAAGGTTGGTGACCCCTGCTCTAGATGCTTCAGCATCCTGCTGAAGTTTAAAATTCTGTTTTTTCAGCCCACTCCAGATGGCCAGTGGTATAAAATGCGTGAGCTTGGCAGTCTAGAAGATGCATGTTCAATGTTTTTTCCGTGCTTGCCCTTGAGTATGAATAATCAGGTAGGATAGATGGATCTTGCCATAGAAAGTCATTCCATGTAGGACAGGGGGTAAATAACCAAAAATGATGTGGTGTGAAATCAATAAAGGGGGCAAATGTGCACTTTTCAGGGTCCGTGACAAGAGCAGTTTGTCTGTGTGTTCATGTGCATGTCCTATCATGGCCTCTCCTCTCCATCTTCATCAACTGGTGCAAAACAGCCAAGACTCAATCACAGCAGGAGCACTATGTGCCGATGTGTCAACTCGTCCGTCATTCAGAAGTGGTGGGGGAGGATTCAGGGAGGAGGCGGAAGGGGAAGGAGGCCAGAGGACATGTTTTTTGCGAGCAAACACATGACAATGATGAGCCTGCCGTGTCGCCGAGGCAACAAGCAGCCTCATCCATTATTCATCTGGGTAACAAAGTGATAAACGAGGTAAATGAAGAGGAACAACGGCAGCGAAAACCATGCCAACTGACCAGAAGACATTTAGAAGGCGGCAGCACCAGTGGCATCCTGAAGTGCATATTAATTTGCAAGGTAAACAACAACGTCCTGAACACAGGGTCAAAGCACAAGAGCGCTCATCCTTTCGAAAAGTAACATGGAGCAACTCCATATATTCAGAAAAGGGGATGTTTTTCAGAAAGAAAAAGATCATGTGCTTAAGCAGGCCAGTGAAGACATACAGGTGTTACTGTGCTGGCATTTCTGCAGCATCAACACCTGTATGGTGGCTAGTTCTCACATTGTCAATCACCCAGCTACCATTTGCACCCAGCACCCTTCACACAAGACACTTCAGCACTTTCCAACATCTGAAAACAGACTACTAACCCTCTTTTCAGCACAAGCAGAAGCTCCAAACAGTTACATCAGTCTACCAGGAAAGGTAGAGAGAGCACAAATGATACCACAGGTCTCACATGTCATGCCAAATTCATGCAACACGATCTGTGCGAGACAGCAGGAGAAAGAATGATTACCCTGTTGCTACGGTAACACCTCGAATGCTGAAAACACCATGCCGTGGTCTGAAACATGCTGATTTGTGAGAATTAATTTGGAAAACCATTCCAGTGAAGATGGCCATGGACGGATGAAAGAGAAAAATACGAGATGGAGGACATTCAGACAGAGATTCAGATACAGTGAGTGGAATACAAGAGGAAAGAGAGAGAAAGAGATGTCTTTTCTCACAGCAATTGAGAAGCAGTGCTTCAGACAATCTGGGTCACTTCCGTCACTGCATTTCTATAAGGCAAGCAAAAAACACCTCATCTGCCATTCATTTCCATTCCAACACCTGCAAGCCATTTGCATGCTGCCAAGTTTACCTCTACTTTTCATTTCTCCGCGTGCCACTACATTTTCTGAATGATAACATACTGGCAATTTCCACACTGATGTATAGCACGGGCCGGGACACAACACCACCTGCATCCAAATCAGAGGGAAATAGTGATCCTTTTTCCAATCTTGTCTTTCTTTCTCTCGCCTCATCCATTCGCCTAGTCCCAGACCTCCTCTCAAGTTACCACCATCACCCCTTCTACCCTCATGATCTAATCCAGATCTTTGCCATTTGACCTTTATGAGTCCTTGCAAGGCCCCGAGACTCCCAGGGGACACAAAGCAAGATCGTATGTCTCGACTTTCCACAGCAACAAATGAAGCAGGCGCTCAATAGCTCACCTGATTGGCTGTCATGCAAGCCATGCCATCATTACTAATCGTGGAGAGTCACAGGACCTCAGCGGTCTTGCATACTGGTATTGTTGGTAAATCATTCTTAAACAAGCAGATTATTTTTACATTTTATTCCTAAATCCAGTTACAGTGTAGACCAGGCTTGTTTTTTTTTTCAGCACTAAGAATTAATGTGAGAATGGAAATACTGTAGGAAAGAGTCACTCTGCTGGTCTGAGCTGATCCCGATATCATAGTCAGAAGACCACAAAAACACAGTTTTGGCATGAGGCTGTCTGAATGCATCCATATTCATGAGCATTTAAAGCACCTTGCAATTATTACATTTGGAGAGCCTCAAAATGTCAGAGCGATGAAACCATTTGGGAATTTTGAGGATTAAGAACCTGCATGCAGCACTTCATGTTTACCTATCAGGTCAGTGTCTGAAGCTTCATACAAAATATGAATATGAGAGAAAATAAGTAATCTAACAGTGACAAGTCCTACTTTCATAATACTTGCGCTTGTTAGTAAAACAGGATTTCACTCCATTGGTAATATTTACATTTCTGTTGTTCTTTATGCTTAGCATGAATTTATCTCAGTTTTTCTTAAAAGGTACAGATTGCATTACAGATTGTGCATGTCTAAAGGCTACTACAAAATGTTTCATTATCTACAAATAATGTGTGGGCATCTTTTGCTCAACAACGCCACAGTGACATCCTTGAAGATATTAATTTGTCTTGAACATTATTGATAATACTCAATCAGTTTAGCGTAGTCAGAATCTGAGATGTGGTTAAAAGTGTGTCAAAGAACTGAACAGTTTTAACAAATTTTTAACACTTGCTCACACCTTGGGAAAGCACGTATATGTTCATGTTTTGGGGGTTGTAGCAGTCCTGTGATGGAGAATGGAAAAGCCCCTTAAGAGGAAAGATGGGGAGAGGGAGAAAGAGATCATCAGAGCCATTACTGCATGATAAATGATTTGCTAGCTGGTGAGTTGCCCCGGGGGAGGTGGTGGTTCGGAGTGAGTGAGAGTGTGTGTGTGTGTGTGTGTGTGTGTGTGTGTGTGTGTGTGTGTGTGTGTGTGTGTGTGTGTGTGTGTGTGTGTGTGTGTGTGTGTGTGTGTGTGTGTGTGTGTGTGTGTGTAGATGAGTGGGTGTGTGGGCGATGATTCAGTGAGTGGTTGGGGGTTTAAACCTGTGGCTTACCTCTACTAGGATCCCTTGGTACTTATGTTTTGCTAATGCAGTCTGCTGCATTAGAAGCAGAGTGTGGGTCTGAAGCCACACACACACACACACACACACACACACACACACACACACACACACACACACACACACACACACACACACACACACAAAACAACTGAACTCCTACTATATGAATTCACACTTGCTGGAGGGGGGGGGGGGGGGGGGTCTAACACACACATATGCAGTCACACACACACACAAGCTAACTGAACTATGTGCACTTTCTATCACAGACAGAGACACACAATCCAACATCTTCACATACACACTACCTCACACTTGTTCTCTCCCTCTCTCTCACTCACACACACACACACACACACACACACACACACACACACACACACACACACACACACACACACACACACACACACACACACTGCAGGCAATCACATCTCTGGGGAGAAAAAGCTGGAGCCACAGCCGAGCTCAGAAGAGGAGAAGGCAAATTAGCGCAGAGTTGAAAGAGCAGAATGGTGCAGGGGAGAAATTGGTGGAGAGGCCAATGAGGAAAGCTGGTGAATATCTCAAAGGGGGTAAAGAAGTGTGAGTTTTTAAGATATCCAAAGGGTGAGAGAGGTGTGAGAGGATAGTGAGACACTAAAAAGTTAGGTGATGCAGTAAATAACATGTTAGGAGCATGCAAATGGTGAATGAACAGCAAAATAAAGGGGAGGGAGCAGAAGGCAAGGAGGGTGAGAGGACGGGTGAGGCAGCAAGAGGGTAATCGCTGGTGGGACAGGTGCAAGCAGCTCCTGCCAAAACAGAGCAAGAACCTCAGAGGGGAAAAGAGGGAGAGAAATTGAGCAGTGTAACCCTCAGGACCCTGCTGTCAGCAGAGAAGAGCGGTGCATACAGGTTGATGTGTGCACGTGTGTGCCTACATCGTTGTATTTTGCACACTGCAGTGGCAGGTCTGAGAGTTTGTGTCAGACTCCTTGGCTTCTACATAGTTGAGATTGGAAAGCATTTCTAGTCTGATAGACCCCAAGGGGAAGCTATTCGTGTTGGGTTAAGACAGCCCGCTTGCCCATGTCTGCCTGCTCCCACCTCTGGATTAAAAGAGGAAATGAGGATGAGCTCTGGCTCACAATATGAGTAACAAATGAATAACCAATTCTGGTTCTATGCTTAGAGCCGTGTGGAAATATGAAGAAACAGAATGTATGAATTAAGTGGAAACTAGTTTTCTTCTTCAAGCTCAAGATTGCTTTGCATGAGTTAGAGTCATAGAGCCTCTGGTTAATTTTGATGGGAAGTTTTCACTATTTTTATGAGAAAAGGTTTGTGATTATAATGAATTAAGAAAAACTAATGACAGGTAGATACTGGTAGGTACTGAAAATATCTAAAAACTACAACAGCAATGAGTGTTGATATTTACATACTGTATACAGTACATTTTGCATCATCGACACCAACAGAAACCGTTGTCAATGTATGCAGTTCTGTTTCTTCTGTTTCTTACCATCTTTATCCTCTTTCTCTCTTAAACTTATCTTGCAAAATTTGTTGAAGGTGGATTTTTATTGTTGTTTGCGGCCACCTTGTTGTTGCCCGGTATTGTCTTGGTTTTAGCATTACTTCTTCACCTAAACTGTGTGTTGTCAGGGCAGAAGGACAATGATTCAGGGCTTTAGTGCCAAAAAAAGCCTGAAAATCCTGTCTGCTGATGATTGTATCTAGATATTGAAGTACAAAAGTTGCAGACTTGAATTGTTATTTGTTTTGGTATATGTCATTGTTAGTGTGGACATAATTGAGAGTTTCAAATACATTGTGTCTAAATGTACTGAGCTATAGAATTTCAATATCACACATTAGGGAAAGCCCAGGTGTCTGACCTTGGCTCAAACCAGGATTTGGCTTCAGAGCTCAAATAGCAGATGATGCAAGACATAACTTAGAGTAAGCTTGATCATCCCCTGAGCAGACTTTATCTTTGCTCAGTCTCACATCCCCAGGTCAATAATGTTGACTCATCGACCAGCCCTTCCTCTGTTGTTGATAAAGCACACTGAAGCCTTTTAGCCTTCTGCTTTGGCTCATAAAGAAGAAACCAAGCAAATGACCCCAGAGGACTGATGAAGTCCCAGGAAAACAGAGGCAGGTACTAAAGAGAAACCCATTCACATGCAGGAATGAGCAATGTGTAGTTTGTGTGGTGGTTTTCCTTCTAAAGGCCACATTATACTTCTCCGACTGCGTATGCGTTATCCGACTGTGTAACCACGGAGACCACTCGAGCCTTCATACTTCTGCATCGTGGTGACAGATACGTGCTGCAATTTCCCACCTGATCAGTAGGGGTCGCTGCGCAAGGTTGTTGTGCTTCAGGCTACAGTGAGCAATGGCGTCCGAGAAAGAAAGAGAGAAAGCATAACCTACGCAGAGCACTTTACACAGGAGTATAAATTGGGCTTAAAACTCACAAAACTCATATTGGCATTTGTCCAGCAGGATAAGATTTAAAGTGGTGATGATCTGTAGGTAGAAGGCCCAAGACTTGACCTATAAGAGTATTCAAGCTCTTCTTCCCTCACATTGCCCTCCATCTTATCAATCGGGAAATCAGCTGCCTAATGGACAGGTAGTGCTTAAAACTGAGCAGGAAGGATTGAAGGATTGAGGCAAAAGAGTCACAAAAACAGTCCATGAAATGGACAATCAAAGCAGTCCTGTTTGAAGGACAGACAGCAAACTGCCGTAAGTATATGAGTCAAAAAAGGCCTGGCCTGAAGAGGTGAAGATAAAGATTATTGTCTTTTGAGACTGAGAGGAACACAAAATAATTCACCTGGAAATCAATTTCCATCACATCTATTACAGACCACTGATGGACCGAGAAAGAGAGGGACCAAGATAGACAGACCAAGAAAGACTCTAATTTCCCCTTTTTATCCGCGTTGTATTTTTCTTCTCTCTTTCACTGCCCAAACCATTTCCACAGCAGAGTGCACTGGCTACAAAAAGACATCTGCAGTCGATCATGACAAACAGTCTGCATTGCTCCCATTTGTTTCCCTAAAAACCACAGAGCTGCATGAGTAAATGCTGCAGCTGCTGTATCACCAATGGACTCTTTCAGTATTAAATCATTACATCAGGAGCAAAGATTTTGTGAATGTTGACATATCTGCAGCTGCAGATATAAATATATAAATTATCACCAATGTTTTTAGTGACCAAACTCAAACTCTGAGCTATAAATTCCCCCTTTTTTTATTTGACACATTTTTAAGAAGAAAAAGGAATGGAGAAGAAAATCTTGTTAGAGACAAGCCTTAGCAAGAGATAACATTTGCCTGTGAAACAAACTAATGAGATTTCAACTCCATAGTTGATGGTGAAGAAGAGGGCAGATAGCACCATGAGTGGACAATACTTTTATTTCTTTTCCTCTAAAATAAAAGCAGGTCATAAAATCTACCCCATTCCCATTGTTGAATAGAAGTGGAGTGATGCAGTGAAGAGAAAGAGCAAAAAGAGTATCAGATTTGCCACTTGTATAAAACCTCTTCTTTATTATATCAAGAGCACTGGAATCTCTCATCCTCCAGCCAAACCATGCAGCTGAACCACCAATTTCTCTAGTTGTGCCTGCAGAGTCCTTATTATCAACCAGAGGAATCAGAGGTGATGTGCCCGAGTGTGCACATGTGGAGAATGGAACTGCTGGATAAGGCTGAGGATATGAAGCAGGGGGAGGAGATGCGATGAGTGACTGGGGGTGGGTTTGTAGGTCACTGTAAATGTTTAAAGCTTTATGCTGATGAACTGACATTCTTTCAGTCTTTCCCTCATTCGTGGAAGGATGAACTCTGCGCACCCCCAATGCCACTCGCATAGACACATTTCTCACTCATTTGCAGGCATGAGCCACCTGCTCCTAAGATCCTGCTTATATTCTTCCTCACCTCTCAGCACACCAATTAAGCAGGTATGTGACAAGATGGCCAAAAGTGCCAATTAGGGCAACCTACCTCTGCTACATGTCCCCTTGTACCCTCCTCACCTTACCGTTTTCCCATTAGCATCTCCCCTTTTCCTCTCACCACTGGATTTTAATAGATTTCTATGCCAGTATCACTCTTCCAACAATGCTGCTTTCCCTGGCAAAATGACAATAGTGAATAATGTACCTTCAATAGGCCCACTTAACCATTCAGTCCAAAAGCAGGGACAGACGTTTAAGTTTTGAGCATGTATAATTATATAACCTGGAGTATACATCACTATTGTTACATGTACTACATTATAAAACTATGGTGATGGATAAGGAAGGAAAAAAATAATTCAGAAATGTTTAGCAATAAGGACCTGTTTATCTTATCAATTAGGACCCATAATCTTTCTTGAAATGACAAATGGGGCTTGCCACAGGGCACAATCACCTTGTAAATAACGTACTTTGATAAATAAATCCCCAAACCTGTTTATTCAATTTAACATACTGTGGATTATAACCTCATTTCAGTGATAATGTGAGGAGACAACATGAGGAAATTAAAATGAAGGTCTCGAAATTCCATGAGTTGTTTCCACATAACCCCCTCCCCCCAACAACAAAACTCAATTGTCTCTCAGAAAAAATGTAGTTCAATTTTGAAAAATAGAGTGAAAGCCAAAGGGCAATGTGTTTGCCATTTTTCTGTTTGATTAACTATCATTTCACACTGGTGCAGTTGGAGACACATAATTTCAAACGTGTAAGTCATTAAGGATTCAGTGGAAGTCGGACTGTTAATGGCGTTTAGATGCTGGCTCCTACGCCCTACTTTATGGGGCATGCTTAACAGAGCGTATTTTGGGTGCTTACAGTTCAATCATAAAGGGCCATATGTTGCATTGATACTTCCTTGACTGTTGCAAACAAGGCTCCTCACTGTTACAGCATGTGGCCATGCAGCTGAGTGAAAGCTAACACGTCAAAACCAAAATTCATCACTGTCGGTGATGATAATTGGAGCAGAAAAAAAAGGAAGAAAAGCACACTCCGTGCTGCTGGTGTGATTAAAGGCATCACACGGGCATACACGCTCTGTTTTGGCAGCTTCTTTTCTTGCTTATGTTGAAAATGTAGCCATATTGCATTGTTCAGATGTCAAGCAAGATCCATTACATGGTGTAACACAGAACACAGTGTGCACAGCGCAGTGGACCATGTTTTGGAGCTGAATGGTGTTTGTGTGACTGGTTAGAGGTACAGCGAAGCCTCCAGCCATATTTAGTGTGACAAACAAGACATAACTTTGCCGTTCTACATTGGGTGTGGCCTGGATTTACACAAAGCCCCCAGTGGGTCAGTGCCTAAGGAGCAGGTCTGTCTATGTATGAATAAATGGATGGATGGGTGTATTGGGGACAAGGGAATGATCCAGGGTGAGGGCCAGCAATAGGAAGCTGGAGGAGTAATAGAGGTAAAGCATTTGGATATGTTGGGGAGATGCAAACATGACAGTCAGATATGGAGAATCTGGTTTATCACTTGAGCATCTATTTCAGAATATACTGGGGTAGAAATTTCAATCCAAATCTCAAAAACATATGCACATTAAATATATCAGCATATACATTTTATTATATATTTATTTATTTTTAAATGTGTGCTACGTAAGTCTCTTATGATCCAAATCCACAGCTGGTGCCATTACCTTTAACCCCCATTTCTCTTCAGCGCAGGTCTATGGATAAAACGCCATAGACACACATCGAGACAGATCTGCTAATGGAGACCTCGCCCCATTTCTGTCCCAGGAGGATGTCCGTCCTGACAAGGAAATGGAGGTTATGGGGGGCAATTGGCAAAGTAGGAGGTCGTGGGTGTGTTCGCATGGGACAGGACAGGGTAAGAATTCTGGGTCAGAGACTCTGCGCTGGCCTCCTAATCTGGAGATGGATGACTGGATGGCGTGGGGGTATATGCGCACACACTACCAGATGGAACACCCCCTATCCACATTTACCTACTTAGTATGCCTCTGGGCATGTGGAAACACACACACACACACACACACACACACACACACACACACACACACACACACACACACACACACACACACACACACACACACACACACACACACACACACACACACACACACACACACACACACACACATATCCTTTTCTATGACCTCCTACATATACAGTAGGGGCGATCATGGGTGAAAAGGATTATTTTACCCTAACCTACATATTCTGACCCCCCATGGCCAACTGGGTTATGATAGAGGGACTGCCCTTGGCATCACAATAACAGTCAGACACCACAATATCAAAGCAGATTTGCACTGGTTACTCCGTCACAATAATGACAAAAGCTGATGAAACAGTAGCTCAAACGATAAATTAAATATGAATATGAATATGAATATGAATATGCATATGCATGAACCACTGCCTTGCTTTCATAGGTTCCCGCCCCATTTTCCTATAAATGATCAGATGATGTTCTCATAATATTTAAGATTCAGATACAACTCAGCTTTTCCTCCCTCTCATTTCTGATTCCTGTCACTCTCAGCTCTGTTTTTCTTTATAGCAGATGTACCATAAAAAAACATCATTAAACCAAAATACCTCTGTGACAGCATATTTCTTTCTGAGGTGAAGTTGTTTCTCATGTGGAAAAATTGCAATGTCCTCAGTCTGATGTGATTGTCATTCATGAAGCTTTGAGGAGTGTAAACCTTGAGAGAAGGAGATTTGACTCTTCAGAATCATGGATTAAGGAGGAGCTGGTCAGCTAGTGCAGCCACCTCCCTATGATTAGTGCATTTGCGTCCCCTAGTGTGGCTACTTGTCCTAGCAGCCTGGCTGCTGCAATTGTAAAAATCTATGACAGTTATGAAAAACGCCAGGAGTTTAAAATTAGATTAAAAGAACATCCAGTGAAATCTGTGTTTTGTATGTTTATTTTAGTCAAACTGGAAAAGAAATGTAGCAGTTCTCCTCTCTTTGATGTTATATTAATTAACGCATCATTTGTTGAGCCATGTCAAAAAAAACAAAAAAAACATTAAACCTAAATAAAAGCATTTATGACACTTTACTTACAACAACAGTTAGCAGCCTTCAGCCAAATTAGAGTCTAGTATGGAGGGAAAACCGGACATTAAATTGTGGTCGTTTAATGTGCACATTAAAGAAACATCAATAACAATAATTTTCTGTGATTACTACATGAGAACATTGTAAGGTTAAGAAATCAGTATATTGAAAAAGTGAGCAGTTGTTATGGCATGTGCAGCAAATAGCCATAAGATGGCAGCAAAGGCAAAGAGTAGCCCAGCATCAGTGCCAGGACTGAGAACTCAACCCTCCACAAGTGAGTCTTAATCACTCTACACGGTATGCCTCCATCTCACCTCCTAAGTCACCATGTCTGATGAAGTACTTAATCAAAACATTCATTAACTAAGTGCAGTGGTCCATACTATATGTGTTTAAATCAGATCCATGAGATTTAAAGGTCACTTTTTTTGCCTATCAATATGGACCATATATTTAGGGATTGATATCTACTGTACATTTAAAGTAAGTATCACACAGGAATAGACTGCAGATTGATGAGTCTGGCTGGGACACAAGATCCGATGGAGCCTTGGAGATAAGAGTTTGTGCATTTTTTCAAGAATCATAGCAAGAAGAGAGGACAGTAAACACAGCTGAGGTGGTGCCTGCAGGTGACATGAGACAGAGCAAAGACAAGTAATAAGACCTGTGAGGAGGAACTTTGGATCACTGTAACTGCAAAGGTCCCTTTTCTGTCAGGTTAATTAAGTTCCAGCACTGAGAGACAGAGAGTGAGGGAGAAACTGAATAAGAAAGAGAAGAATATTACCCTACGAGTTAACAGCTAACGTCAGACTCAAAGGGGTGTCAGGGGGTGTCAAAAAGAATGTGCAGCTCAATAACCGTGCCTTTATTTTGTATAATGGCAGTGCATGTCACGATTTTACATTCTGCATTTAAGGTCACTTTGAAATTGCTTTTAAAAATGTTGAATCCTCGACAGATAGAGGATGACAGTGTTGTTTATTCTGTATTTTATTTGCTTTGTTTTGCTGAATTGTTGCCATTATCCACAATGACTATGCCCTGAATGACTGACCTTGTATCAAGTATCTGTTCTGCATTGTCTCGAAAACAGACAAAGAAAGTGATCACAATAGTATTCTGTTACAAATGCGATTACAACTGTTTGATGATGAAATATTCCTCTGAAGGTCCCTATAAGATAACCAAAGAAGTGTAAGAGTAGGAGTTGTCAGCCCTGCCTCGTTCCCAGCACTTCCGCTGATCATCGTTTGCTGTCTGTACCAACTCACTTTTTTCAGGCGCACACAAATGTGGCCAGATATTAACAAACATTCAAGGCCAATACACCTTATAATGGACACAACACATGTACAAAATATTAACTAAGCATGAATCTCAGAGGACTCTGACAGACATTAAAGAAAGGGGTAAAATCATTGTTGTACTGTATAACGGTTAACAGACTTCTGTAAACTAGTAGAAAACGTCAACATCAGCCAACATTATAAACAATCAATGAGCTTGGTCTGTTCAAGAATCTTCTAATTTGCAGATGTGTAAAATGTGTCTTTTTTTTATTTTGAACTTATGTCATCATGCATTTTCTTTACTTATCGCAGCAGCCACATGACTTTGAAGATCGAAGTGTTGTGTGGGTTTGATCACCAAAAATTGTGAAGTGCCATAAGAATGCTAAAGGGGTAAGTGGATAAGTGTTTGACAGGCGATTCTCTAATCACATAATGTCTTTGACTGTCTTAAAACAACCACAAAATAACTCTCTCAGCATTCCCATTGATAACATGACAAAATGAATAAACCAGACTAAGACTGAAAACATATAGCAAACAAGTCTATGCAAGTTGATAAGCTGAAATCAACAGTTGCTCCAAAGGACAAAACCCCAAAACATGAGGTAAAACTGTTGTGTAAGTGAGTCGACGTTTAGGGGCCAGCAGTGAAAAACCCATGAGTACAGCCCTTGACACTGGTCTATTTTGTGTATGTGTCAGCTCATTAGCCTCTTATCTGAGGAAGGCTGATTGATACAGAAGGTCAGGATGACCCTGACTACAGGGAGGTTTTCTGTTGGATTGATAGATGAGGATGTCTCCACACGAAGGCCGGGCTCCTGGAGAGACGCCAGGGGCCGAGGGGCCTCGCTCTGACCTCAACAAACACAGCAGAAAGGAAGCGAAACAGGGGAAGGAGTGAAGGGGACATGAAACGGGGTGTCAGTGATAAATAGACCAAGATAACATATGAGCCTGCTGCTTGTCTGGCCCAAAAATGGACATTATCTGTTTCAGATGAAGAGACATTGCATTGAAAAAAAGCATTTAAGACCAGGCAGAACAATCTAATAAACTACTTCCTGGATGGACTCTCCAAAATGTTATTTATTTTTAGGAAGTCAATTGGAACATTGCACCGAGTATACCTTTCTCCCTAACTACATTATCTTATTACAGAAGCTGCTGCACATAAAACACATCAAACATTATGAAGTCAGCGTCACAGGTCGCCAAGTTTAACTACTCACTAAAACAATTCACTCCTAAAGTAAATCTCTCTCTCTCTCTCTCTCTCTCTCTCTCTCTCTCTCTCCTCTCTCTCTCTCTCTCTCTCTGTCTCTCTCTCTCTCTCTCTCTCTCCACATGGTCATTTAATTTCCAGACTGTGAGTCAGTCTTATTGAATAAACAACCTTAAAGGCGATCAAAAGGTAAAGAGATATTTCCTCTTTGAGTGCAAGTCAGCTGCCAGAAAGTGTCCCACTACGACAACAGTCACAATACTATGATGATAAGCTGTGGAGATATAAAACATTAATGTCTAGCTGCCACTTATTGAGCATGCTCAGTATGCAGCCTTATTGTTAAATATGAATATCATGTATCCTCTTTGGTGACAAAGGCTAAAGAGTTAGAAGCTACAGGCCACCACCATCTGATTCTGATCAGTGCACCGACTGACCTCCAAAGGCAGACAGCAGATAATTGCATCCTCTCACATTTGGAAATCACATTAAAGTGCTGACAATAGAGTTCTGGCTCAGAAAAAAAAGTGATCACTGGAGCGGACAAGAGGAACAACAGATCTGCCTTTGGCTTGAGAAGAAAATTGGTATCTGCCTGATTCATAGCTAAGCCTACAATAGATGTCCTCTGCACCAGCATGCTTTGCTAATGATGCATTGCTTTTGAAAAGGGCCAAACTACCTGTTCCATGTTGAATAGGGCTGCTTGAAGATAATGCCTTTGTTCAAATAATAAAAGTCACTGGTGAGAAAAATGTCCTGTTTGACAAAGAAGACATGACAAGCAAAGAATCAAATGCAAGCGCCTGTCAAATTAAATGGAACCAAAGGGTAA
Organism: Microchirus variegatus; assembly: GCF_963457635.1. Classification (NCBI taxonomy): domain Eukaryota; kingdom Metazoa; phylum Chordata; class Actinopteri; order Pleuronectiformes; family Soleidae; genus Microchirus; species Microchirus variegatus. The sequence continues at coordinate 13,544,331 of NC_139810.1, forward strand.
AATAATGAAAATATCAGAAAATATGGATTCACAACTAAAGGCCATGGGTGTTTTGGAATGATGATGATGTCAAAACAACAGTTTCAACCAATTCTGGTTCATTTGTCCATTTGGTTAAGTTCACTTAAGTTCACTGGTGTGAGTGTAGTGTTATTTAATTTATTAAACATTTCATTTATTCAACATTTCCCATCCATTGTTTACCACTTTATCCTTCACACGAGGGTCTGGAGCCAATCCCAGCTGGCATAGGGTGAAAGGCAAAGTACACTCTGGACATGTCATCAGCTTATCACAGGGCAAACAAATATAGACACGCAATCGCACAATGTGTCCAATTAACCTAATTCCAAATATGAATGTTTTTTTTGTTTGTTTGTTGTTGCTGTATTACCCAGAGAGAACCAATGCGCATAAGATTGTGGAGAGCTGGGATCTGAACCGATGACCTTCTTGCTGTGAAGCAACAATGCTAGCCTCGTATGTAAATGCCAACAGTAAAACTAAAAGGAAATGTCACTCATGTTAATGAGGGCAAAGGGAATGAGCACACCTAGCTCAGCTGTCAAGCCGTTCTGGGCTGTGTTGCATTCTGCCTTTGCAGGTGCTTGTTTGCAGTGCCTTGCACTAGAGGATGGTAAACCTGTGGAGCGGTTAATGAGATCCCCAAGGAAACCAACACCAAGTCACAGACCGCTGAAGCACCAGAGCCTCTATAAACCCAACACACATGACTTTTGACCTCACCCCCACCACAAAATACTATGAATGTCTAAAGTCTCACTTAAGGTTTGATGCCACACAGAGTCCTGCAATGTTACACACAAACAACTATAGTATACTGTACTAAATACTGTACCCCTGTGTCAACCATGTTCCAGTAACCAAATACATGCATATCATCTGTATGAAATTTAAGACCTCTGTTTGTAATCTTGTCAACTAGAATGGGTGGGGAATGTCAGAATATTTCACATTTTCATTTGGTTTAGTTCACTTTCACACTGCACTTTTGTAAGCGGACCAAACTACCTGAACAACGTCACACAGTTACAACAGCTGCTCGTTTGGGGAAGTGTTGCCCGAAATGAGCAGTGACCAGAAAGAAGTAAAGCTTAATGAAGTAGAACAGTTGTTCACCACAAAAACAAACAATGGAGCAACACCAACTTAATCTAACCAATCTTGGGGTTTCACTTTCTGTTTTAAGTGGTCCAAACTGCTCTGTTGTGAAAGACACACAACAGTACCAACAGGGTTTTTGTACTATGTGTTCAAATTAATTCAAACAATACAATTCCCAAATAATTTATTTTTCTTCCAGAGAGCTGAAAAAGTAAGCAGTTGTGTGAAAACTAAAGACGCAATGACAGAACAGTTTGATAAAAGCAAGTGCTTACCTGCAACGATATATTTATGAGCTTCCGTAGGCAAACAGGGAAAGAGAACAGAAGGAACACAAGTTAGTTTGCAAAAGAAATGTCACACTGTAGCAGAATTATAAGAAGTAAGACAGCTGAAGAGGGAAATGGTGGATGTGCCAGAGATGAATGAGTGACAGGATGCAGATGCCACATGTAAAAATGAGTGTCACTATTGTACTTCACATATCAAACCGAATAGCACACACACACAAACACACTATTCTGGTCCAACTACTGGGGACCAGAGTCCGCGAACATTGAAATTTGTCAGTGTTTTTAGAGAATATTAACTTAAACACTCCAGAAACCATTTTGGTGGTCGTTTAATAACATATTGCACATAAACATACTGTAGCTAGTTTAACTCCCCTCTCCGCCTCTTCCTCTTTATCAGCAGCACCTGCAGCCTCACAGCAGGAGTCTGCTCATCTTTCTGTTCTTATCATCTAATTCATTTCCTGTATGGGATTTTAGATAAAGCGTCAGAGCTTTTCTGTGTGTGTCTTTACGTTCATGCAAGTCGCATCTCAGCTGGCAAAACAAAGGCAGAAGTAGGAACAGGTGCAGTGACTCACGAGTGAACGAGAGACCAAGGTTGAAGACACTGAGAGTTTTTATATGGACACTGTGTTTGAGGAGGAGTTGAGCTAACATAAAGCCATATTTTTTGGCAGGCCAAAAACGTTTTGAAAACCCTTTTTTCAGTTTTAACTCCATACTTCTTTACTCATTGACTAATTAATCTATCACTTTGTCCTCCACATGAGGGTTGTGGGGGTCCCTGGCGCCAATCCTGACATAGGGTGAAAGATGGGGGTTCACCCTGGACAGATCAACACTCTATCACAGGGCCATAGAGAAACAAACAACCTCCACTCTCACCTATGGCCAATTTAGCTGCCTGCACCAAATTCAAATTACTGATGCTCGCCTACAAAGTGCTTCATGGGTCTACTCCCACCTACTTAAATGCTCTCCTAAAGGCTTATGTTATTCCTCGACTACTCGTTCATCCAAGGATCGTCTGGCGGTGTCAGCACCCCGCAAAAGATAATCCCAACTCTTTTCATGTGTTGTTCATTGACCGAGCGCTACCAGAAGAAGAAGAGCATTTTCTGTCCTAGCACTTACCCTACAGCCCACTGTACCTACTGAGTGGAGTTCTTTCCAAGACTTCTTCTATGTAGTGTATTCCTCTCTTGTAAGTCGCGTTGGATAGAAGTGTCTGCTAAATGCTTAAAATGTAAATGTTACTTTAGAGTGCCAAATTTGCCTAACCCCCAAATCTCCCTGTGGGACTGTGGGAGGAAACCCACACACACGCAGGGAAAACTCCTTGCACAAAGGCCCTTATTCCGTCCAGGTCACAAACTTAGGTCTTCAAGCTGTAAAGGCAAGAGTGCTAAACACTACACAAACTGTGTGGACCAGTTCTTTACTCGTGTAATATTTTTCACATGTTCTCAGCCACTGTTTTGTGTGAATGTGTGAAGACAAGAAATTCTGAATTTGATTTGCAGTATCTATAAATTCAAGAGCCCAAAGCCCAGCACCAAAGAGGTAGATGGTATATACCTTAACAAACATTTTGAAAAAACACACACACAAAAACACACACACAGGGCCCTGTCAATCTGCTGTGTAGTCAGCTGATGCAGACTGAAAGTGAGGAGTTTTGACAACGCACATTAGAGGCTCATCAATAAAACATGGCTGGAAGCAGTTTACCGAGAAATAAAACACTGCCTGTTTGTGGTCTATATGTCCAGTAACCTAGCTCATTCTGTACAGACAGAGATTTGTAGCACAATTTTTCGTAGTTCATATGCTAAAGGAGAGAGCTGCTACAAAGGCACTGTAATTGCAAGAACAGCAACATTAATGCATGAAGCAAAGGAGCACAGTAAACTTATACCTGCAAGATTAAGCAGTTACAAACTACAGATGAAGAGGTTGGGAACAAAGAAAACATAGAAAGCACTCAAGGGTCTCACATGATGACCTAAAAACAGACAGAATAGATATTTGTGAGTGCTCCTTGTGCCAATTTGTTTTCATTATTTTATTATATTTTATTTTTTAAATCACTCATAAAATCATAAAATGTCCACACTTGGGTTCTAAGGTAAAATAATAAGGAGGAGGAAAAAATAAAGGTGCAGAGTTTCATTTGGCCTCAATATTTTACCTCCTCAGTTGCATGCCCTGGGCCTTGTAGTTTTAAGATAGCTTGAACAGTATTTCAGGTAAATGCATTTTGTGTGAACCGTCAAGGCATGCTTGTACACTTGGACTCTAACTGGCTGACCAACACAGCCGCAGTCCAGGCAAGAGTCGTATTGATAAAAAGTTAAGTAAGGAAGTTAAGTTCAACCACCATCACAATTAGAGCCACCCCCACCAAGGGAAAAAAGGAAAAATCCAGTAGTAAATCCACATAATAATCTCACACCCTGACAAAACAGGTGTTTTGATGGGTTTTGTCCTGGGGCGGGTATTAGTCGAGTGTCAGCTCTCCTCCTGTTCCACCCTCTTGCATTTCCCTCATCCTGCTTTCTCTGCTCTCATCCTGATCCTCATTATTCCAGACTCAAGTCTTTGGGGGAGCAAATGGTCTATTATCCAAAGATGGAGCTTAAGACAACTTAAAGCTCTGGAGGAGTGGCTATTTATTTGGGTTGAAAGACAGAGAGAGAAGGAGGGAGTGTGTGTCTGGCCTGGCGTTCCCATATCACTTAGGCTAATGTGATTAAGGGTGAGTGAGAGAGGGACAGAGGGAGAGAGGGAGGTACTTTAGCTCAGAGCATGTTAGTTCTAAGTGATTCATGTCAGGGAGAGTTGGGGAGGGCAGTCACAGGACTTCCACGTACACACATGTGTGATCACATTAAGATGGGGTTCATTCATTTTTAAATGCCTGGTACCAAAATTAGTGCGCATGAATGCACCCACACACACACATACAGACACACACAAATTCTCACTGGTGCCACTCAAAGTAGGAAATGAACAGTTCCTGTTATTAAAAGTTCACCTTACTCAGTTTTTTCATGTAGTTGCCAAACCTTCACACTTGAATGCAGCTCCATCTGAGCTATCTCGGGGAAATTAAGCAGCGGCATGAAGGACTGAGTGATTTTTGATCAATATCAATATAAATATGGTTTAGCTGATACAAATAAGTTTTTCTTTTCCTCTACTTTTTTACCTCTCCAAAGTAAATTATAGTGTGTGTGTGTGTGTGTGTGTGTGCGGGGTGTGTGTGTGTGTGTGTGTGTGTGTGTGTGTGTGTGTGTGTGTGTGTGTGTGTGTGTGTCTATTTTTATTTTTAATAACAATTTGCAGGACACATGGACACAGCCTCTAACGGCTCTTTTCCACTTTTTAGTACCGCCTCGCCTCGACACGGTTTGTTTGGTTTAACATTACTATTATAGTTCCTGCAGGAAACTGCTGTGACTTAAACTAGTGACTTGTAAAGTTGTTGATTTCAGTTTAACTGAATCATTAGAATCAGTTAATTAAAAAGATTTGTGCAGTACTTCCTGCATGACCGGAGCACAGACTCCGTCTGACACGGTCACAGAATACACTACTGAAAGTAGAGATTATCCCACGTTTTCAGGATATTTAAGTCTTTTTAACTGATCTACAGTGCTTTGATTCTTCTGCCTCTTCCTCTGACGGCACTCTGACCAATCAATCAGTGCATGGACGTCGCATATAGTATCGGCTCAGCTCGTTGGGAACCTCGCCTGAGCAGGTACAGGATACTATAGCAAATGGAAAAGCAAAATAACTGTGCCGTGCCATGCTGAAGCGAGGCGAGACGCTCTAGTGGAAACATGCCATAACTAACTCAAAACATATACAAATGCAAACAGAGCCGTCCTTCACCTGTCATCTTTGTATATGTTTCTCTTTCTCTGTCAATAAGAATAAACAACTTGTAACAGGGGAGCAGGGTCTTTGTCGCTGGCTCAGCTGTACACTAAGCAGAAAGAGACACCCACCACCCCCCTCCTCAGAGAATACTGTCCTGTCTCAAATAAGCAGGGTTTTACTGACAGGAAGAAAAATGAGTCATCCCTCCCTCCCATCTCATGCTCTATTGTACAGTTTAATTCACCTCCCTCTGTTTAACATGGGTTAAAGCTTTTGAAGGATGGAAGTCTATTTGTAGAAGAGCAGTCAGAGTGTGATCATCCAAAGTTAGGTTTTACTGGATTAACTGCATCCTATACTGTCACAGACTGTCTTCCAGGTATGACGTACGAGTGGACAACATCAGTGGGAATGAAAGCAGCATTTTTAGATCCCTGATTCAAAGGAAACTCATGGGAGCTTCAGACAACATGTGTGCGTCTGGACTGGAGAGCCTTTAGGTCAGCCACCAACAGGGCCGAGAACTGGGACATTTCTAAAGCACTTGGACCAGCGACTGCATTTTCTCACACGCACAACACCATGGGTTGTAAAAAGTCCTATCAGTGTCCAGCTGTGAGGTGTATACAACCCTTTCACTGTCCCCTCCTTTTCTCCAACACTTGAATAAATAGAGGCTGAGAAATGGGCCACAGGGTGAGAGGAGAAAAAAAGAGGGAAGGATCCTTTTGGTACTTGTTTACCTCATGCAACACATCCTTCATGTCGTCCCAGTTTATGTGGCTGCGGTGGACTTTGCCAAACAACTGCTCACCAGGAGAAAAAGAAAAGCTTGCATTGCTTATTTTCATTGTGGTGGATTTGCCTCAGCTGACAGGAAATGAGGCTTGTGCCACAGAGGATGAGCAGCATGCTCTCTCTATCCTGTTTCAAGCACCATTTTGGGTTTTCTTTTCATCTATTTATAAAGGTACAGTGGTGGATGTGAGCTGGATCCTGGTATCAAGCATGTAAAAATAGTTTCCTGCAGAGATACAGATTAGGGGAGCACGATTGTGTCCACATGGAATGTGCCATCGCAAGATTAATCTCAGCTACATCAATTTCATAATGACTCGTATTCATATGCAGCACAGTGGTGCTGTGATTATATATAAGAGCGGCTAGAAATGCAAAGCAGGTTTCAATTTCGCTCAAGAAGAATCCTTTCACAACAGTGTAATTTCACGCCATGCAAATCTGCAGCTCCTCTGTGGACCTGTGCCTGCCTTGATTAATTTAGTGCAGAGGAAAATAACAGATCCCAAAGCAGATATAAAGATCGAAAACCAGAGAGACTCAAGAACACGCATGTAATGAAAACTACAATATGAAGTAAATTGAGTTCACGTCTTTTACAGACCTTCATATTCAGTCTGGCATTAGAAATGTCACCGAAATTACAAAAGAGATTGAAGGGAATGGAAACATCTGACTCAACTCAGATGCCTCAAAGTTCCCCGTCTGTTTAAAGCTCAGCATCGAGATACCATGAGCTCAGCTACTTATTAGTGAGGGAGTGTTATCCATATGTAGACAAAAGAGCAGCCAACCTTGACTCACATTTACAGACATGCTTCTTGTAATGAAAAATATAATGTATTAGAACACCGTACACGACAGAACAGAAATGTATATTTATCTTGTATTTTCTTACTTTTTATATTTGTAAATGTTTGCACTGGAAAACCTGCACTTTTTATTTTGTTGTGCAATGCCTTGTTGTCACAATGACAATAAAGATTCTGATTCTGAATTTAATGTTCTGTATCTTTCCCAGTTTTAACCTAGCAATATCTGGAATACACACTGTTGTTTATTCAAGTGATACTTCGCTGTTGTGTTGATTTCAGTGTGGATTGAGAACTTTTCAAAAGAAGCTGCTGCTGTGTATAGACATATTCTATAGTATTTAATATACAGTATTTAGTGTTTTTTTGTATGGTTGGTCATCAGCAGGATATGCTATTTTATTTTGTATGTGAGTGAGTGGTGATCATTTAGACGAGGTGAGTTGAGGAAAAAAATAGCCATCTCATTCTATACTCTTTGACCCCTAATTATTTTTGGCACACGTTTCATCAGTCAGAAGTTAATTCCTTTAAGTATAGTCATGGCCTCAGACTCCACTGCAGTGATGATTAAAAGACGCAATTCATGGCATGAAATGCACCAACCACAATGAGTTCAAAAGAGGAAGTGGGCTTTTAAGAGGACACTGCATCACTCTAAAAAGTGCCATCTCATATTAGGCTTGTCATGGCAGTTAATGATTCCTTTCTCCGAGATGTATTCATCAAATGGATCAGGATCACAACAAGTCCACTACTAAATGCAAGCTTGGCATGGACAAGCTTTCCAACTGGCCTTCCACTGTGTAACTCAACCAAGAAATTAATGTTGTCACGATCAAAGTCAAAAAAGGCACACAAAAATGAGAAGTACCAGAAACATCCATAAAACAATGAGTCTGCCCAGTCATGTTTCCCAATGCCACTAATGACATCACTGAATCCTCGGCCTGTCCCACTAGTACTTGGCATCCATCCTTCATCCTTGCTTTTAATTTAATTTAGCCAACGAAGAAAGCAGAGCAAGAGATTCCTGAAACTAGATAGTAAGCATGACAGTGAGGGAAAATGGGGTGAACACAGAGACTGCTAGCTAATCAAAGATCCATCATAATGGTAAATAATAAAAACAAATAAATAGAAGGCCAAAGCATTCTGTTAAAATGAATTATGATATGATCCAATCACAAGAGAAAAGAGTTCTACAGGCTGAAGCGATTAACTGAGGGTGTTCAGAGGACAGTGATGGACAAGTGTAACGTCCTTGGCTGCCAATGGGTGCCTGCGTTCTGCAGAAGGGAGCTATTATAATTTGATTCATGTCCACACGCTAGCGGAGAGGACTGCAAGTTCAGTGTGCCAGTTAATGAAGGAGCTGCCTGGTACATTTACAAGGCAAATGTCAACTGACACTCCAGTCAGAATTCTTGGCAGAAAAGAATGAGCAGGGAAGTGAGTCACACCCAAAACTGGAGACAAGTCACAGGCATTCACTCGTCTTCCGTCAAGACAATTATACGTTGCATCTACTTATGCTGTCCTGCAAGATAACAGGCAGCTCTGCACATCACTTGTCCTGACTTAAGAGTTCTTGTAAATCATGTCAGGCAACACTCACTTTTATCTATAGATCTTTTACATTATTATGTTTTATATCACAAGAGTTCAGAATTTTGCTGAGGTAAATCAAGCACTGTTGTTAATATATTAAAGATATAATATGTAACATTTCTGAATTGACATATCTAAACTACAAAAACAACACTTTTTAAATCCATACAAATCTGTATTTTTATTGAAGGTAACGAATCATTTCATTGATTTTGGGTGCAGTTATCTGCTTTGGAAGCAGCTGCTGTTTTACATATGGTTTGACTATGAAAAATCACAACCACAACTCTTCAGTGTGAAACCACGGCTCTGCTGGTTCTGCAAATTTTTCACAATAAAACTATTGTTGAAAATATGGAACAGAGATGTCACAGTGCTTTTACATTGAAACTAGTCTAGCGTTGTGTTGGTGTCAAATCATGCTCTTAAGTAACAATCAGAGATAGAGTTAGGAAGAAGGAGTCACATTTAAATAATATTGTTGATTGTTAACTTAATATATAGTGACTTTAGGAGAATGGCTGGGAGGATCACTTACTTAATCAGGAAGTGAGCTAAAGTTCATGATCCCACTCACACTTTAAGTGTTTTTTATACCTTCCTTAAAATGCATTATTAAATGTCTATGTTGTTTTTTCTCAAACTGATACACAATGGCAGTAAACAATGCCCATTGTGTGTGTATTAACTTGTAAAACCGCAGGTGAAATTCACAAACCAAAAACATTCAGCGAATATGAATGTGTTTGGGACTTATTAAGATGGACAGCGTCTGAACTAATACCATGTTTTGTTTGTCCTCTCAATGACAAGTCATTAATATCCATAAATGTCAGGGTCTTTAGTCATTAGACTTTGTCTCTTTGTTCTCCGGTGGAAAAACAGAATAGGATGTGAACAAAGTTCTGTTTTGGTCTTGTGTGGGCTGAGATAAAGCACAGAGTGAAAAGGCTTCCATCCATCTTCATCCGCCTGGCATGTGCTTAGTTACTTCTGCCCCCAGAGTAGCCCCTGGGTGTGAGTGTGAGTGTGTGTGCTGTATGTGTGTGTGTGTGTGTGGTGGCTGTGAGGTTAATGAAGTGTATCCACCTTACTTCCTCCCCAAAATGAGAGACTACATTAAGCAGTCTACTGACTCGATGCAAATTTGTTCTGGTAATCCGTGTGCATCATGGCAACTTATGATGCTGCTCACCGCTATACACTGAGAAAAATGACACATCAGCCTCCACATGCCCACTGACAAATTCATGGAATCCTGATAAAGCAATTTCTCTGATTTTTCTGAACTTGTGTGGAATGTTTCTCCCTTGAGGTATTCCTGGATTTTCATGTCAAACTGGTTCTTATTATATGTTAAGTTCACCATGTTCTTCACTGTACAACTGGTCAGTGTGGTCTGACCAAAGCTGATGGAAAGTAATGGACAATTAGAGCAAACTGGAAGGTAGGAGCATGTCGCACTAATGATCATCATCATCAAGCACTAATTTATATTACAATGACCTTTACCTCCTTCCATCTCCATCAGTCTTTCAACCGCCTACATTTCAAATGTTTTTTGAAGTGTTCTGACAGTGACAGCTGATGAGAAACCTTCCTGTGACAGCTGGTTGGCTAAGGTAAGCTTCTGATCATCTTTGCTGTCTCTTACCCTCCTTACTTTGTGGAAATTTCCATCAAAGTAATACTAAATGCACCAGACAAACAAAACTCACTTCATCACCTCAAAGCAAAAAAGCAAGATACAACTAAAAAGGAGACACAATTTACCGACCTTGAAATGTTTTTATAGTGTCATGTAAATTCTATTCCAAAGTGATTAATTACATTTTAAATGTAAAGTGTGTCTAAGTCATTGTTCACATAGAGCACATATTTCATTCCAATTTTCAAATGCACTTTGAAGAGCAGGTCATTACATACCACCAACTGCATTAACCATAAATGCAAGATGTCACTGACTCAGCATATCTTTCCTCTAATCCACTCAGGTCAGGACATTAGTTCAGCTATTTCATCTAAAACGAGGGGAAACAGAGGTTGCTACAATCAGGTGAATATAAAACCCAATCTGCGACGGGTAAAAGGGAAATGTCCTCCAGCAGATAATGACAAGTGTGACTTACAGATAACCGATTTGCTCATTTTAAATCAACAGTCTTCATTCATCCATCAAAACCAGCTGTTGAAATTCCAAACAATACCATAAGCAGCAATCTGCAGCCCTCAAAGTTCGACCAGAGACAAGTCCCTGCACAGCCCAGGTCTTCAACGCTGATGAAACCTGCACGCATCACACATAAATAAAAGCTCACACTGACAACTGTGGTTAACGGAGGATGTGACACCAGCAAAACTAGTTTATTTTGCTGTATGTGTGTACATACACAACTGTTGACAGCATTAACTAAGAAGGGTTCAATATCATCAACCAGGAGATAATACAAGCCAAGACGACATTGAGAAGGTCATTCACCATATTTGTGTGATGAAATTACAAGCTGCCATTAGTCCAAAGCTTTCTATAGATACATGTAACAGCTACAACTGTGACGTGTAATGCAGTCAAAAGCAATGAGAACTTTAGTAGACAAGGTAGTGTATTGTTTACTCATTATTACTAATCTCATAGATAGGAGTAACAGTACAGTGTCTGTAGAAGGTTTGCCATTTTCTGTAATTGAATAAAATGCATTCAACTTCTTTTAAAGATTGAAATGGTTTGAAATGAAACTATCTGGGGAGTTTGGCAACTACTTAGACAGAGCAAGAGGACGTCATGGATATAAAGTGAAAAGAAAACAACGTCATGGGGAAAAGGCTTGAAGAATCAGCTTTCTGTTTGCTTTCTGATTGTATAGACAACGTGGTTAGTTGCTAAGTTACTTTTGACGTCAACATTTACAACACATAGAAGGTTCTTCCTGGAATCATCTGGACACGTTTATGAACTTTGTACAGACATGGTGAAAAAGTTACTCATTTATCATACACTACACACTTATTGTGTTGTTGTCAACATGTCAATATTTAAATACTAGCTTGCCTAGCAGTGATGTTGTTTGCAGACAAAACCAGCACCATCATAACAATTGTTCAACCTCAACTGGTTTTTGCAATAAAAAATAAGCTGTGTAGAACAGAAAAACTACAATTAAACCCAAGTGGATTTTGACTTAATAGAAAAGGTAAATGGGTATCCAAGTTAAAAGGTTATGAGGCTTTAAAGTTGTATAAAAACAAACCACAATTCCTTTTTTTCACCCTCCCAGAAAATTGTTCATTAAAACTTCTGAAGACAAACCTCTTTGCAGCCATTTGAAGCAAAACTACATTCATATCATAATTGTTTTTTCAGTTCAGCCATCGAAAAAAAGTTTAGCACTCATGACACATGGCCAGACTTTTATATAATGGACAAGGAGATGTGAGAATAATAGCCTAATTGGCTCTGGGTGGATTTAATATCCTGAGAAAATAGTCAAGTCACGAACACCTAATTAAAAGCTGTAATCAACATGCTGCCACATATACTGCACCTCTGATGTGGTGTTCAAAAGCCCTGTCTACAAGTGTGTGTCCCTTATTCCATACACTATCATCAAACGGGTGTAATCTCGTTGTACAGATCCCCTAAGGCTGAAAGCCTTAAAACGAAAGTTACGTATGTAACTACGGTTCTATGAATCCTGGATGACCGCCAGAGGCGGTGCTTTAGCACTGAATATCTCCATCTCGCGCATGCGCAGGTCGAGTGTTTATACCAACAAAGTCACCCATGACCCCTGATGACGCCGGCTAGCCTATATCTTCCGGTGACATCAGAGGATCTGTTCCTGCAGAATCTTCTCGCGAAACCACGAGGATTCTGAGTGACAGAACGCTCTGGCGGTCATCCAGGATTCATAGAACCGTAGTTACATACGTAACTTTCGTTCTATTTCATCCTTACTGACCGCCAGAGGCGGTGCTTTAGCACTGGATGACCATAACAACAAAGTCACGAGGAATACCAGTACGTACCTCAGTGAGAGTAAAGGGTAGAGGCGGCAACGGGGCCGCACCCAGTGGGTGGGGGTGGCCACATTCACCCTATAGAATCTGGAGAGGGTAGCTGGTGATGCCCACCAGGGGCACGCCGTGCAGAGCCGTGATGTAGCGACAGCCCTAATAGAGTGGCACCTCCCCCGGATGGCAGGGGATAACCACCGTGTTTGTACACCTGAGTGATGCCGTCCATAATTCTGTGTGAGAGTCGCTGTTTGGAGGGAGCGCAGCCTTTATTAGGCGCCGTAGTAGAGAAACAGCTGTTCTGACCGTCTCAAGCTCGCGGTCGAAGTTATATAGACTCTTAAGGCCTGGACAGGGCACGGCCGTCCTGGTGGGAGGATAAACTGTGCCAGGTTTGACGATGACAGAACCTGGGGAAGAAAAGCCCGTATTCGGCCACAGAGTGACCCCTGAGCCATCAGTTCGACCTCAGACATGAGTCCCTCACAGAGAGAGCATGTAGCTCCTCAACACTCCTTACTACAGTGATGGTGAGGAGAAAGGCAGTCTTCAGCTCAGGGCCTCAAGGGGGGGGGGGGGTTGCAGCACCGGGGGCAGACCCCAAGCCAGAATTCTTTGTAGCCTTGAGGCTTCCTTTAAGGAAAGGGACACGATTCTGTGGCACTCCACGGTGTTGTCATCGACCTGAGTGTGTCAAGAGGAAAAGACCGCCACATAAGCCCTCCCGTCCGCCATTCGGGAGTGGCTGTAGGAACTACAGAATTGTTGTAGTTGTATAGTAGACGGGGTCCTCGCCCCTGTCGGAACACCAGGCAGACGGTTTACACCTGTTCACATACTGCATTTGGGTAGAAAGCTCCATAGTTTTCAGCGTGGTACATTGGGCTGTGTCTGAACACTCTGCCAAGAGGTCGTGCCCTGCAGTGGCCGACCCAGAGCTGGAGGCAATGAGGGTCAGGATGCCAGACCTGGCCCCCTAAATGAGACAGGAGATCCAACCTGTCGGGGAGACGCCGCGGTGAGCTGCAGCAGAGCCTGTGCAGCAGAGGAAAAACGTGTCATCCCTGGCCAGAAAAGGGGGGGGGGGGCACCAGTAGCAGGTTGTGGCCCTGCTGGAGGACCCTCTGCAGTGTTTGAGGAATCAGCGGCTCTGTGTGAAGGCATAGATAAGAGCTTCTGGGCGATCGTGGGCGAGGGCATCCTCGCGGTTGAGAAGGGCTGGCCTTCTCTGTCAAGGAGAACCAGAGGGGGGCAATGGGTCGACTCCTCTGTGGCAAAGAGATCCACCTCTGCCCTGCCGAAAACATCCCAGATATTAAATACCACCTCTTCATCAGAGTGTGTGCAATTATGTCAGAGAGACGGTTGAGACATTGTCTGACCGTACTAGCACATGCCTCTACTGAAGGAACTGAAGAAAAAGCTGCAGTGCCATGTGCACTGCCCGTAGCTGTGAGGAATACATATGTGTGACAGTCTCCTGAAGGGATGTAATGGAGCCCATGGGCGTGCCCTGAAGAAGAAACAATCTCACCCTCCGTGGGGCCAGAGCAGGCCGAGGTGGCAGGAGGCCAAGGAGGCAGCGTTTTGATGCCTTAAGCTTCCTGTGCTGGTGCCACTTGGCATACAAGTGGAAAACTGTTCGGCCACCTCTGAAGGGGGTGTAGTGACAGTGGACCTAAGGGAGCCACAAGCTGTTAGCTTGCCTAAGAGGCGCATATACTGGGCGTAGCGCAAGCAGCGGCCCTTCTGAAGAGGAGAAGGAGGCTGAGGATGTCGTCCACACGCCGAGGTGACGGACAGGACTTCATGGCAACGGCATCCAGAGTCAACCCCCTAGAAAAGTGTACTCTGAGAGGGTACCAAGCAGCTCATTGTGAAAATCACTCTGAGGATCTTCATGCCCTGCGACTGCAGGGGTGAGAGGGCTGCTGCCACACACCTGGCAAACACCAGTGGTGAAGGGAGAGGCCGAACGGGAGCAGTGAGCACCCCGGACTGATAATGGTGGCCCTGAGAGCAAGCTGCAGAAAATGCCTGGTGCTATGGGGACGTGAAGTACGCGTCCTTCAGGTCCATTGAGGTAAACCATTCCCCTGTAAAAGCCAGTACGCAGAAAATGCAGTACTGAGTATGTGGAACTTCGTGACCTTCAGGAACCGGTTGTCCCCTCAAGTTGAGTGATAGGGCGGAGTCCATCGTCTTTCTTTTCCACGAGAAAGTAAGTTGAGTAGAACCCCCTGGTGACAGGGGTTTTTTCTGCCTGGTCACGTATAATGGTCATCTTGACCAGGCTGTAGGTTGGGGGTGTCGGAACTGAGATTTGTACTCGTAGGGTTAAGGTGGAATCACCTAAGTGCCTGTGGTGAAAGCAGCCCAGTTGCTGAGCTGCTGCTGGAAAAAAGAAGCCGATAATCAGCCCCAGACTCTCCCCTGAGCTAGCCACTGGCGGCGAGTCTAAACAGTGGGGGATCTGGGCTGGTTCACGCCTGAAGAGGCACTGGCAGGAGCCGGCTGAGCCTGCGGGGCCATGCGAATGGTGGCACCCATGGAGTTATACGCGCCACTGCTGGCTGGGGAGCGGGAGCTCACCCCAGAGATGTGCGAGGCAGCATCTTGGGGAACCACATTGGCCCCATAGTTGGTGAACTCGGTGGCTGAAGCCGCCACGGAGAGCACATCTTCCTCCGGTTCGACCGTGGCAGCGGGGAAGCGGAAAAATCCTCGTCCACTGCAGCGGTCCCAGAACTGGACGGCTATGAAGAGGGTCTTCCTGCAGAGAGGCCATACAGGTCGTGTAGGAGTGGTCACCAAGCATGGTGACAGTTGGCGTCTGTAGAGTGGAAAAAACAACAGATGCTGGGAGAGGGAGCGAGAGCACTGCCTTCGCCAGCATAGGTCAGCTTGCTGCGCCAATACGGACTGTCACCACCGAGCAGACGCAGCTCGATGTGGCTGTTACTGACGGTAAGTAGTATACACCTGTGATGGGAGAGGGAGCGAGCACACTGCCTTCACCAACAGGTGTCGCACAGCCGAATACAGTTAGGATTAGTGGACACTTCTGCTACCTGGAGGGCAACAGCACCCGCCTATGCTGGGAGTGGGAGCAAGAGCACTGCCCTCACCAGCAAAAGGTCGGCTTGCTGCGCCGAATACAAACCATCCCCGCCTAGCAACACAGCTCAAGATGTGGCTGTTACTAGAGGTAGTAGTATACACCTGCGATGGGAAAGGGAGTGAAACACACCGCCTTCACAACAGGTATCTAATACAGTTAGCCTTAGTGGAACACGTCCGCTAACTACAGGGGACTAGAATGAAGAGTACAACCAACGGTGTACTCACTGTACAGTTCCCAGATAACTGTAGTACAGATGTCAGGAGAGGGAGCGAATACACTGGCTTCACCGACATATGTATAATGTACCGATTACACATATGCAAGGTCAAGCAAGCAGTGCTGACACTAGCGCCCGTGACTAAGAACAACAGATGTCAGGGGAGAGAGAGCGCACACACTGTCTTCACCGACACAGGAGAGTAAAAAAGAGAGACAGTACACATCGTACAGTTACTCATACATACAGCAGAAGTACGAAGTTGGAAGAGGGAGCGAGTACACTGGCTTCACAAACATACCACCACAACGAGAGGTGGGCCGGGTACAACCAGCTGTGTACCGATTACACAGACTCTAGGTCAAGCTTCTACGGATATAGCAGAAATACAGATGTCAGGAGAGGGAGCGAGTACGCTGGCTTCACTGACATTTGAGGCTACAACTGGAGGTGGGTACAAACAGCGGTGTAGCGATTACGCAGACGCTAGGTCAAGCAAGCAATGTTGACCGCCAGCGCAACAACCAAAATGTCGGGAGAGAGAGCGCACAAGCTGTCTTTACCAACACATGTAAGAAAAAACAAAGCGCAAAACGGTACTCACTGTACAGTTACTCACAGATAACAGTAGTACAGATGTCAGGAGAGGGAGCGAGTGCACTGGCTTCACTGACATGTATAATGTACAGATTACGCAGACGCTAAGTTAAGCAGCAGTGCTGACACTAGTGCCTGTAATTAAAAAACACAAATGTCGAAGAGAGAGCGCACACGCTGTCTGCGCCGACACATGACAGTAAAAAGGAGAGAGGCAGTACACGTTGTACTGTTACTCATAGATACAGCATAAGTACGGATGTCGGGAGAGGGAGCGAGTACACAGGCTTCACCAACATACAACTACAACGAAAGGCGGGTACAACCCATTGTGTGGCGATTACACAAACTTTGTGTCAAGCCTCTGCAGGTATAGCAGGTACAGATGTCGGGAGAGGGAGCGAGTACGCTGGCTTCACCGACATATAGAGTACAACCGAAGGTGGGTACAACCGGCGGTGTATCGATTAAAGCAGTGGTGACTGCTAGCTAGAGACGCCAATGTCGGGAGAGAGCGCACACGCTGTCTTCATAACATGGAAAAGTACAGATAAAAAACGGTACAAGCTGTACAATTACTCACATATATAGTATAAATACAGATTTCGGGAGAGGGAGCGAGTACGCTGGCTTCACCGACATAAAGTACAACCGAAGGTGGGTACAACCGGCGGTGTAGCGATTAAAGCAATGCTGACCGCTAGCTAGAGACGCCAATGTCGCTGTCTTCATAACATGCGAAAAGTACGGATAAAAAACGGTACAAGTTGTACAATTACTCACATATATAGCATAAGTACAGATGTGGGGAGAGGAAGCAAGTACACTTTCATCACCGACATAGGATTACAACTGTAGGTGGGTACAACCGGCGGGTGTAGCGATTACACAGACGCTTGGTCAAGCAGGCGCCCTTAACAAGAAAAGCAAATGTCGAGAGAGCGCACACGCTGTCTTCATAACATGGTAAAGTACAGATAAAAAGCGGTACAAGTTGTACAATTACTCACAGATATAGGAGAAGTACAGACGTGGGGAGAGGAAGCGAGTACACTTTCTTCACCAACATATGACCGCAACGAAGCGGGCTTACGATCAGCTGTGTACCGATTATACAGACGCTAGGTCGAGCAGGCAATGTAGATGTAGCGTCGGCTGATCCGACTTCTATTTCGGGGTGTTCACGGCGAACCGTGACGAACCTCCCGTCTTCGCTCGTCGCAGCCCTTGGAGGGCGAGCAGCTCGCAGCTCCGACAGATTGTCACAAGGCTACCAGCGACGGAGCGGCAATGGACGCTTTTAGTTCAGCTAGAATTTCGCTGACATGCGTCTACCTGCGAAAGCGAGAAGAAAAAAAGGAACAGATCCTCTGATGTCACCGGAAGATATAGGCTAGCCGGCGTCATCAGGGGTCATGGGTGACTTTGTTGGTATAAACACTCGACCTGCGCATGCGCGAGATGGAGATATTCAGTGCTAAAGCACCGCCTCTGGCGGTCAGTAAGGATGAAATAGAATGTCTTGTTTGTTGGGGGATGTACTCCATCAGGTAACTGTCTGGTGCTACAGTAATGCACTCATGTAACAGATCTTAAACCTGACATTGCTTTAAATTTCCATGGGTCATTAACACGAGTTGCAAAACCAAAATGAGAACCAGAAAACCAGATAACCCTGCAACAACTTAGAGTAGAGGAACTTGAGTTGTAGCACAGCGTGAGAGAAGAATGTAAACCAGTTACAGAGTAGAGTGTCAGTGAATGAATGTTGCCGTTTGCCAACGTTGACTTCTCTGATTATTTTGTCCAATTTAGAGTCAGTGTGTTGTGCTTCTGCTTGAAGAACGATCAATTAATCAGCTATTTAAATTAAGAAACCATTTTAGCACAAATTCAGTCATTACTGCCTACACACTAGTGCCAATGTGCGGGATGAAGTGCACTCTCATGAGTCATGTTTTTGTTTTAAAAATGAACTGATTGTTCAGTGAACAAAGCGTAGTATGGAAAAAAAAAGGCTTGTTCAATATCAATATTGTTTAGTTGGACCAGAAATGCCAAATCTAGTGATATTTAAATTGTTATTTAAGACGTGAAACAAAGACAAAAGGGGGAAAACCAGAAGTGGATGAAACCAATTGTTTTAATTATTAATATTGTGTTGATTCACTGACCCGCTGAAGTATTAAATTTGTTGTCGTTGTGCACCACCACTTTAATCAAAATAAAGGATGTTTGTGTCAGAGATGTGATTATCTGAGAGAGGAAGTCAAAGCTCATTCAGTTTTAAGCCACAATTTTTAGAGACTAAACTCTGTGATTAGTTATTAGAGATACACGAAACATTAGCGGTACTTTGGTTTGCAGCCTTTGGAGACATCCTTGTGAAAATGCTTTATTTAGAGCTTTTTTCCCTCTCCTACTGCTGCAGAGTGTACAGATGACTCAGCTCCTACTGATGAATAACAGTGAAGGAATCCAAATTGGGAGAATGCGACTGCAATGGTGAAAATTACGGTAATCTAACTTTTGTTGTTCCTTCAACTGCACTTCAAAAGACCAAAGTGGCAGATAATTACATGCATTTAACAATGTGAACAGTTCAGCTTAAATTCACAGTGTGATAGCTTGTAAAAACAACCATAGCAGAACTTCAGGTTTACCCAGGTTTTGCTGTATGCTACACACATATGAATAATCAGTCAGTAGTTTCTTCCGATAAGTAGAAAACCGAAAAAATACATTTAAAAAACGCAGTAAAAAATATTGTGGCTGGAGATTACATGAGCAAATTTCAATTCTCATGTGGATACTAGGGGTTAGTTTTATCTCTCTTTCTCTGTTATGAAGGACAGTCCATTGTGACAATATGGAATAAACACAGGATGAGGCGTTAACCCATGGTCGTAAAATAATTGATCTTGTGGTTCAATGTTGGTACTTCTCCAGACTCTGGTGAGTCCTTGGGGTTAAATAACAGCGATATTGGGGGAATCAAATTAATCTGCAAAAACCCACTGCTGGTGGAGATACAGTAAAAATCTTCAGCCTCAGGCCACAGTGAAACAGACCACAACCATATTTAAGATCCATTAGTTTCCCAACACTGACGCCCAGCAGCAGCAGCAGCAGCAGCAGCAGCAGCAGCAGCAGCAGCAGCAGCAGCAGCAGCAGCAGCAGCAGCAGCAGCCCAAGAATAGCAGCAATTCACTTGTCTCTACTGGCTTCACTTCCAGCTGTTTGAAAAGCATAAGTGGGAGACATGAGGGGAGCTGCGTCCCTGTGAGAATACTTTATCCTGAGCTATCATCTGGGCTTGTACTAAGGGTCATTTCCCCAATTCCCACAAATCCTCCAAGTAGGATATGCTATAACCTTCTTCTGCTACAAGCTTCTTTGTTTTTATTCATACGTAAAACTAATAGCTTATGACACAATATCAAACCAAGAGGCTTTTGACAATGTTTGAAAACCAAATGTTCAAAAAAGTACTATAGGAGGTAGAGAAGGGCCAGGGAGTGTTTCTGTCTGTGTGTACACATGTTGGATGGGGGTATTACCCGAGGACCTCCATACACACAACACAAACATACACAAGCAATGCGAACCCTGCTGCCCCAGTATTTTTGGGCCTCCGTCCAGTTTTATGTTGGCAGCTCACTTCCATCTTCACAGAGCTCTGGGCAAACAACAATGGCCACCTATGTTCCCACAGGGAGAGCAAGAGATGCCGTGAGGACGCTGCTCTCCACACACAACAGGCTGACATAACATGGTCCACACTGAGAATTGTGTGTCTGCTTGTTGCAACACATTTCGAGCCAGAAGTGAACTTTTCCAATGTGATGCAACTTTGCAGAAGAAAAAGACAGAATGAGAAATACAGAGAAATGGCTCCAAACACACAAACACTACTTTCAAGAGGTGAGATCTCTTTTATAAACTGGCCACAATAAAGAATACACACGAGTGCGTGTGCTGCTGTTGATTTGTGTGGCATTGTAGTGAGCAGGGCTCTTATGTTCTGTATTGCTCTCATGTCTTTGACTCATGTGCAGACATAAAGCACAGTGAAAGGGTAGCCTTCAGACTTTAAGAAAGAGGAGAAGGTATTCAGGGCAGGGCGTCTCTACTGAAGCCATATGGTTAAGTGATTTTGTGAGTTGAGGAGTTAAGTTGCATAGAAAGTGTCCACAGGGGAGACAATGGAGGAATAACAATTCAGCACTCTACTATAACAGGCTGTAGAAAAGAGAAGACAACATGTAAAGGACCACACTAAAACACAATGACAAACAATATACTCTACAATTATGTGATTTCTGGTAAGTTTTCCCGCCATGTCTTCCAGAGAGATAAGTGGTCATGGCTTGTCACGGACCAGCAGGGGGTGACATCTTATTCAAGGGCACTTCAGCAGGGTGTATGCTTGATGACAGGAAGATTTACACTGTGAACATCTGCCTAAAAGCTGTGTCTCTTCCCAAGAAGTCCCCAATACACTTGAGCACAACCAAAGAATCTTAAAAAACACATATTGCCCATTTGCAGCATTCAACGTCAGACACCAATTAAAAAACAAAGCTGTGTTACAATCTACACAGAAAGATTGAAGCGTGCTATTTTTACGATTCAGTCATTAGAGTGACAGAAAGCATTTAACAAGAAGTTTTCAAGCAACCACCTGCTTCTGAGCTGGATGTTAGGCCAAAATAAACACTTTCATTCAAATAATTTGTGGTCTCTTTGACTGACTCTTTGGAAGTCAAGTCTTAGTTGTAAGAAGTTGAATATGCAATAAATTTTCAAATGGAACAAACGCCAAGAGCCCGTGTCAATGTTTTCAACAAATGAATCAAGGAAAGAAAATTATCGTGAGCTTGCACCTCCTCTAAAGTAAAGATTTATGGTCTTATATCTTTCCTTGCTCCCATACTGTAGTGTGTCTATTCAGTTTATAAAATAAAAACTAGTTATGACAGTTACGTGTGTTAAACGCTCTCTCCACATTGTTGCTATAAGCCAAAAGTTCCTCAACGGACAGAAGTTCCAGTTAAAATGGAAAATACTGCATACCAAGCAAAACATTACAGCACATCTCCATGAAGAAGAGAAAGAG
Source organism: Microchirus variegatus (assembly GCF_963457635.1). Lineage (NCBI taxonomy): Eukaryota > Metazoa > Chordata > Actinopteri > Pleuronectiformes > Soleidae > Microchirus > Microchirus variegatus. Next base: position 13,565,932 of record NC_139810.1, read on the forward strand.
AGAAAACATTCCACTGGTCAAGGGTTTCAGTTCATTCACATTAGGTACATTTCATTCACCTGCTCTGCAGTTTCATGGTGTTATGTTTACTTTCACTCAGGTTACTGGCAAGGCCAAAAACCTGAGTGGAAAACTTATTTTCAAAAAATACTGAGAAATGCACTTAAAACTAAAATAAGCTGCAATATGACGATGGATTTTTCAAGTACATCTTGGTGCAGGGCTTGTGTATGCTTCTTTTGCTGTGCTGAAAACCTCCATGTAAAGCACACCAGACTGGGGCTATTACATACTGTTAATAACAACATCACAGTGGTGGCCCAGGGGAGGAATTCATTGAAATACAAATACAACTGGAAGCACCAGTTGCATAAACAGCGTCCCTAATGTACACTTGGCTAATTATGCAACCATGACAATTCATCCTAACATAGGACACATAAGATAGCAGATGCAAACACACACTAAATCATATAATTTCAGATTCAGCAATGGAAACATTTCCTAATCAGCACTAATGAAATTGAGCCCTGTTTTAAGTGATGTTTTACAACCAAGTCTCTGCCACATCTGTGGGTGAAGGCGAGAGGAATAGAGGGAAATCCACGTCCATGTCCAAGTGATTAACTCTGAAGCTATGCCCATAAGGCAAATGATTACTATTGGTTGCTCATTATTAGACTATTACAGCATCATTAAAATGACATTATGAGTTAATTTTGTGTCATGTGCAGTTAGACACATACAAACACATCACTGGAGAATATACTGCCCACTTCATTGAAAGAAAAACAGAGGGGGGAGAGAGAGAGGAATGCATACAAGTTGACACAGGATCCGGTCCAGACATGTATGAACTTGTTCTTTCCTATAAGCCTCGGTCTCTCTGAGCTGCACCATTCGTTCCTGACATTTCCACTCTTTGCTTAGGTGTGCCTTTCATTCGCTATTCTCCTCTGACACACACACAGTCTTTTGAAGTTTAAGTTAGAACATCTTTTTCTAATGTAGCTGTGAACCTAGGATGAGGCTCTGGGATAATGCCAAATAAGTCCCAATGGCGGAAGTCACCCATGCTGGGTGTGTGTGTCTGTGTGTGTGTGTGTGTTCCAGGTATTGCTCATGTTGTGGGGCACCAAACAAGTCCCCATCATGGATATGATTTCATTTTATGCTGAAGACATGAAGTATGTTTAGGATGAGGTTAGGGTTAGGGTTACACCAGTAGTCGTTATGGTTAAGGTTCGAGTAAGTTAGAGAATGAATGTAAGTCAATGTTATGTCCTTTGAAGTCATGGAAACCAGACTGTGTGTGTGTTTATGTGCACGTGCGCCTGTGTGTCAGCGTGTACACTTGTATTTGTTATCTATTTAGGATAAATGAATGGAAGTCAATGTAATGTCCTAAAATAATAGATTTGCAAACCTGTGTGTGTCTCAAGAGAGCCAGTCATTATGGGTGAATAGGCAGGATGGGACTCACGTGGAGGGGCTCAAGTTGCACACACAATCTCACCAAATCCCACACACATAACATGTAGTAGGTGGGTATCCCAGTGCCCGTCTCTGTGTGGGATCCCGCACAGCACGGGTGCAGAGGCATGCAGCATTTTACACACATGCATGCACACGAACACACAGGCAGTCATGTCACTTGTATGACTGCATGAAGGGATTAACATGAGAGCACACAGCGTTCTACGGCTCTTTGCTTCTGGATTCAAACATACCTGAGAGTCGTTCTCTTACAGTGACCATTTTGTAATGACTTAATGTGATAGAAAGCGCTGTTTAGTAAGGGAAAGGGATATGATGGGCTATAATGTTGGAGGCCATGCAAAGTGTAGTCATTTTGTTTCTAAATTGTTCTTAACATTCCACAGCAGACAGACACAAACTGAAACATGGAAATGAGTCATATGACATGAGAAATGTTAGATCTGAAGAAAACTTATATTTGTTTGCTTCGTTATATTAATTTTCCCTGGTTAAATAAGCTTTCAGCTCATATTTAGCAGATGTGTATTGACTTCTCGAAATACAGCAATATTAAATGGTAATAACCCTAGTAGCAAAATATGTGTTCACATGAAACATAGATGGCTTTTACTGAACTGGCCAACTTGGTACAAGTCAAGGGACTAAAACGGTCAGAGGGCCCGTTTACTTCATTCCCCTTAATTCAATTTTACACTTTTTTGTATTGACCAAAACAAACTGCATTTTTGCCTATAAATTAATTATATTATAAGAATAACAAGTCCTCAAAATGATACAATGAAATATGCAAATGTTTGATCGAATGACTCAGCACTTGATTCACTTCTATCAGGTTGGCATATTGTTTGAAATATCTCCTATCCAGAGTTTTCTAAAGGGATCTGCTTCTTTCTTGGAAATTATAGAACTGCTGTTTGACCTGCACAACAAACTGTCACCTTGGACATTCAAAGAATTTAACTGAATTCTGAAAAAAATGTGGAAACGAAGCTCAACTAAGAGCATCATTTAAGTGTGAGCACAATCTAGGTGTAGACCTGTTGTGCACCGACAGCAGAAGTCTGTTGTTGGAAAGAGAATAGCTGGAATTCCTCCCCCAGATGATACGTCTTTAATCTCATTATCTGAGAGGATATGAGAACTGAAATTCCTGCCTCCTGACGCGCACGCGCACGCGCACGCGCGCGCACACACACACACACACACACACACATACAGAGTGACGTGGTGAGCAAGAGTGTCCACCTTGCTCAAGATGTTGCTATTGCTTTGCAGGACAGAGGCAAGAAACAATGATTACAGCACCAATGCCAGAATATAATTTGCATAAATAAGTTAATATTGGAAAACTTGTCTGGATGACTGAAAAGGCCCATCTTCCTCTGAAAACATGGTACGAAGAAAAAGATGCGGGTCCTGTCCTGAGTGACAAGAGGACCTCCCACTTAACAGGCACAGTGATGAGGCGTGACCATTCCTGACAGGTGTTTTGTCTCCTTCAGAGCACTATGATGTGGCCATTGTAATGGGCACTTTGACTGAAAGGCCTGAAGAAATCCCACACCAAACAGGGAGAAGAGTTCGGCATGCCACAGCAAACAGGGTCGGTCCTGCTTTTACAAACAGACCTCACATAAAAATCAACATCAATCAATAAGCCCGGAATGACAATGAACATTGAAGAATGGAGCCATTACACATCAAAGCCAAGACATTCTTCCACTCATCGGTTAAATACAGTTTTAATTTTTCTTAGGGTCTCAGGTGTGTTTGTTCTTACAATCTGGTTAAATTCACAAAGCCAACTGGAATTTAATCAGCAGAAATCTTCTCTGAGCCTCAAAGAGAAAGGCATTAAAATCCTGTTAAGATACACAAAGCCTCCACTGTTGCTCTGTAAGACTACAGTGAACTTTAAGGCACTTGAATGCTAATGCTAACTAGCACCAGTTCCACCTTCTCAATTGAACACTGAATATGTTTCAAGTCATTTGCTGTACGATCAGTTGTACACATGCTCATTAAAGATTTGACCTCCACTCACTTCAGGTGACTGTGTTCTACAAATGAAAGTAATTTAAAAGTCAAATAAAATGTTGTAAGATTTCCTGACATTGCCTCATGTTCTATTGCATCAAACTCCCTCTCACATATGTTAATGTATGCAGCAGGTTTAAATGTATTTGGAAATATATTTGAATATACATTCTGACAGAATTTCACAACATATAAATATTACAGGTGGCCGAACAAAGATCCTGATTTCTTTTTTCTTTTTTTTATGACTATGCCAGATGGGTGTCAGAGTGCTTTCTCTAGTAATTATTATCATCATCATCATCTCAGAGCATCAGTGAAGCCATTTTTGTGGAGTCGCTAGGACTAAAGGGAGAGGGGGCACGGGTGAGACTGCTTTTACAGGAAGGGAAGGGCCCAGAGTGGGGAACACATGAAAGAACAACTCCGTCATCCGAAAGCTTTAATGACAGACTGTGCGGCCTTGTTTTGACTGAAGAGCTCTTTTAATATGCATGACAAAAGACACCCTTCTGGGACATTCCCTGGCAACAGCACTGAATCCCCTGACAAACTCCTTCAGCTCTTCATCGTGTCATCATCAGTGGAGGTTGAGTTTCCATCAAAGTGCAAAGGAACCTGTCTGAGCAAAACCCTTATTTTGATGTCTCATCAAGTGTGTGGAAGATCGGTTTGCTTCATGCAAAATGTCTAATCCTAAAACAACAGTCGGGATTAGACAGACAGTTGAGTTGAAATGGGACACTGGGCTTTGAGTTGCTGTAATCTCCTCTACTCAAACTGTACAGAGCTCTTTACTCCTCTTTTAATGTCCTAGAATTGGCTCCTGAACAACACACACAGTGCCAATTAGACTCCGTTGCACATATAAAATACCACAAATAGACTAATTTCACACGAAGGGTGAATTTCACAGGAGTTGATGACTGTATGATAAATGGCAGAGAGCTAAGCAGGACATACAGAAAATGGTGGTGAGTTCTTGAGACACGATGAGTAGAAAATAAAGGGCAGCAATGCTCCGTGTCATGAAGTAACTATTGTAAAATGTACCTGTTTGATTCAGCATCAAAATGAAAACGACTCCTAAAGATCAGGTGGTCTTTTGAGGTACAGTATGAGGGGTTAGTGTTTAGATGTGGTTTGGTTAAAAGACTATGGTCATTATGAAAGATTAAAGTAAAGGGAGTGGTCTTACCTGGTAGGGCGTTGGCAGGACAAAAGGAGAGACGGCACATAAAAGAGAAAGAAGAGACACTGTTAGATACTCTTTGCCTAGCCTTAAGCTGTATATCTGCACATTTGTAGCTACAGTCCATGCACTGATAAAGCACAGTCTAGACAAATGTACACATTGGATTCATGGGACGGTTGAAAACAAACTAATGCCGTAATGAACACTTTGCCTGGAAGGGAATGTTCCTCCATCTTACTATCACTGTAGCACTTTTAGTCAAGACATAAAATGGCAGAGGACATCAATCATCTTAATATTTAAAAGTAAAGATCTATACTTGAATTCAGACTGGTAACCAGATTACACTGAGGCTTTTGACTTCCAAGTTGTAACAAAATAAGCATCGATTGTCTTCCTCTACAGTGCTGTTTTAGCTTATAATGCTGGAATTGCTCAATCTCTCTTAGGGCTTTTAGGTTATTTATGATAATTTCCTAAGAGGACAAAAATAGCGGCACCATATGACTGATAGCATAGGAAAAAGCTATGTTTTTTTATACTACATACAGTATAAGGTCCAGGGCAAATGCTTTGTTTTTTATTGTCAAAATAATCAGCAACTGAAGCTTCATTACCCCCCGCTCACATACTTAATTCATGTTATAATTAAATTGCAATGGTTCAACTGCAATTAGTCCATGACTTGACTAAGTTGTCCATCATCAAGTAACTTCCACAAGACAATTACTGTTTATTTGGATTAATTAATAACCAGCGTGGGGTCTACAGTAAACAATCAATAGATCAAAAGTTCTCAGGGATCACACACATAGGTTTGAGTCCCTGTTGCAAAAAGGAGGATTGAATGCAGTTCATTAAAAAAAACACCACAATGTTGAGCTGAATTGAGAAGCAGTGATATATTTAAGGATTAGATCACCAATGGGGTCTATTTGGTATTAGGAGCACATGAGCCACAGTGGTCTAAACCTTCTTATGACATCCATATGTGAGGTGGAAAAGAATGAAAGTCAAAAGAAGAGCCAAGTTAGAAAAAATTATTGTCTTAAATGTTTCAAGAAAACGCGTTTATCACCTCTTTGCCGAATTTGGTGACTCACTGTCAAACTAGAGTATGTAACATATGTAATCTTTTGAGCTTAACCTGGGACTGAAGGGTAATGACGCATGAATTATCAGTGCTGACTAAAGAACTGAACTGTGAGGAAAAATTCAAGACTTTGCAGCAAAGCTTTAATCCTTGATCCAGATTGTAATTTTAATGAAAAAAACTTAGAGCTTCACATCATTCTTCACTGAAGTAAAAAGAAAAAAGACAGCAAGCAAAGATTGCAAGAGAAGCTCTTAGTTTATCACCCAGCTTGGTGCCTTGATGAAGAGATACCTGGCAGTGGAAGAAGAGCTATAGACAAAACAAAAATATACTCCTTTCTGTGTTTGCAGGAGTCATACCCATCCCTATCATCTAGTCTTGGTCACAAAACACTGAGTGGGTCCAGCAGATCCTGAAAGTCTCTTCGCACAAGTCTACTTTAGTCAATCACAACACTGATGGAAGGTACTGAAGGTAAAATTATAAATGCAGCCTTTATTTTCTTTAATTTTAATTAAAACACTATCATCTTTAAATGTACGCTCTTTCAAAGCATGAACAGTCTTTCGAGCAACCTAATGTTGTACTGCAAAACTTAAGCTTGGCCTACAGCAAGGTTTTTCGTCATATAGTGACACTGTGAATGGTTTGTATGACACTGAAAAAGACTGAGGTGGCCTCACATGAAAAGGATGCAATATCACAATATCAGCGTAATCCTACCCCGCTGTGCTACAGTCAGAATACAGTTTGACTCAGCACACACAGGCTTAAATTACATAACATTGCCATTTTAACAGCATACCCATATTTCAGAAAAGTTAAGTAATGGCCCCGACGGTGCAGGGGAAATTGCCAAGAACAGCCCCTTAACTTCAATGGCACTAAAAGTAATCAAGTTCCCAAGCAATCTTCATTACACAGAGAGCACTCACACTTATTGAGATTCAGGGAGAGGGAGGTTGTGAGCATACAAAAAGGATTTATTGATTGCACTTAATGCAATAAGCATACAGGATCCAACGCAACAATTTCATTAGATTTTTCCTTATAGCCACAGGCTGTAGGGGCTTGGCTCAGGATGAGGTTCAGGGATGTAGGCGACTCTTGCCTGAAAATCTCTGCGTAAGGACAGGACAAGCTGACATCCAGCATACATTTACTTAATCAACTTTGGTCTCTGTGGGACTGAGACTTAGAGCTGAGACTTTAAGCTCTAGACATCAAATATGCAGTTACAACATTTTACAACAAAAAGGTGACCAATACTGGAAGAAATGGAAGGAATACATAGATGAGAGGTAATCGTATATTCTGTGTGGGAAATCTGTATATTTTATTTATTAGGGTTCGAGTACGACTGTGCAAGAACACTATTGAAACTGAAACAGTTATTATTTATTATTATTATTATTATTATTAGTGTATTTTCCCCTGAGTCATGAGCCACTGTGGACCGAGAGAGAGATCCTTAAGCCCTAGACATGATCCATCAGCCTGATTTCTGCCAGCTAGTTGTTTGGAACAATAACCTGCCATTATATTTTGCTATGGATGACCCTGTCTAATGTACCTGTTTTGTGTGTATATTTATGTTTGTTCTGTTTATTTTTTCATTGGAAAAATCAATAAAAAAGAAAGTTTAAAAAAATAATAATAATAATCCATCCACCCACCAATACCCCTATCACAGCGCTCAATAAAATCATCAGTTAGTGTTTTCAACATTATATCTGAAACAAATTAAAGTGAGCATCAAGTTTCATTCACTACCTCCAACAGACATATAGTTTGTCCTGGGTGTCGGGATCCACAAGATGACAGCCTGACAATGTCAAGTACCTTGTAGAAACATCTCGTGTTGGCTGAGGCAATAAAAATAGACGCCCATTCAAGTAAAATGTATCATTTAAATCATCTCCATAATGATTCAAGGCCAGCTGGCCCTCTCTGCCCTCTGTAAACTCAGAGCCTCAGAGATAAATAAACTTTTGAAGAGGGGGTGAAGAAGACCAGGCCAGATCTTTGGGCTGCTGACAGCAAAGCCATGTGTTCCAGCTGTTTGGTCTTCCTCCCCCTACGTGAACCAGTAGACAGATGACCCCCGCTGACACTTCTGTCAACTCTTCTTCCAAGCCTCCTGACTCAGTCCACCACCCCCATCTATCCTGCTTGCAAGCCCCCTTGCTGACCCTTTACTTACTAGGTCAGGGCAATAAATAATGTGTGTTGTTTCCCAGAGGCGCGTTGACTTCAATTCAGCCCCAGACACCTGTGCAAAGAGTGAGTAGGAGCATGGTGCCGCTGTTGAAACAGTGGAAACCTGAGCAAATGAAGCTAATAGATGAATTACAGTAAATAAATGTGTACTTTTTTGAAGCCGCCTCTTTAGCCTCCTTTACACCTGCCATTAAAAAGAGTTGTCTGTGATCGGATATCGTATAGCTAAACACCAGTATAACCTATATACCCGAGAACAGATTATCATTCAATCTACCAAAAACGTGGGCATCTCCAAGCACAGCTAACGTAAAAGCGGCAACAAACTGCAGTCTCCTCTGCTTTCATGAGTCTTCTGTTTATTGAATATGTCTTCTTCCCCTGTTTCGAAAAGCAAAGAGGAGTCCATACAATAATGCAACTTCATGTGCGGCTAACACTGTTGTTGATATGGCAGGACACAGGATGTGACACCATAGTCTGCTGCTGGACATTTTGCAGAAGAAGAGGTGATGTAAGTGGGGGGATTACTGTGATCCGATAGCAATCGGATCTTGATGTGGACACTGAAGATGCATGTTAATACCAGGTTTAAATGCATGTGGTGAAGCGCAATCTGATAACAGAAAACACATCCTAATGCCAGGTGTAAAGGGGGGCCTTTGTGTGTGATATATTTCAGGATCTGTAGTTCATTGGTTGAGTCGTATGGGGTTTGTTTTTCTAGAAATCCCCGTTGCAGTGGGGCAGAGCATTTAGGAAGATAGTGGATGCCCAAAGGGTTACAACTTTCAAACTGAGGAAGTCCAAAATCCAAACAAGGGTTTTTCCCAGCTGTCCTGCACATTATTCCTGCATACCTCAAAGCAGTCCAGGCAGAGCAGATCACATTGAAAGAAAACGCGTCTAAAAATCAGAAACCATTCCAATAAGAGGGGGAACATGTTGAGCTTTAGTCCAGACTATCAATAACAAACTAAGCATTAAAACAAGCAGAAATGTGGGCTGTCACTGCCCAAGGCCATTTGCTGATGAGATACAGGCTGTGCTTCCTCATTTCAGCCATGATACAGCTCCTTCACAGCAGGTGATTTGTGTCTGGCTCTGACAGGTACCACAGTGAGGAAGCTGAATCTGACTAGTCCTTGGTCAGCTTCTCTAAATAATTCTGAACCTTCCATTTGCATAAATCACAAACTCCTTTATGTAAGACGTTAAATGAATCTTATGGTACTTAATGCAAAGTTGAGTCATATATGCATTGCAACCCTCATCCTAGGCCACCCTTCATTTAATCCTGTTGTTTCACCACAGAGACTTTGCACTTACTGCTGCTATTCTCAAATGAATCAGCCTCAATTTAAATGCCAGAAGCATATTGACCTGTACTTGCTCCCTTTAAGACATGTGAGCTGAGTGAAATGAATGGACGGTGGGTTGGTATTACTGGGATGTGCAGAGGGGGTGTTGTGTTCTCTTCTCTCTCTCTGGCTATTGCAGTAATGGTTTAGTTAGAGTACAGTAGAAGAATGAATGAATGAATGAATGAATGAATGAATGAATGAATGAATGAATGAATACAATCAGCTCCGGATCACATCATATTGGTCAGGCTTCTTGCATGGCAGGTGCTAAGCCTCTTGATGTTTTGAGGGTCATTGCTTAGATAATGTTATCATTCATGTTTGTGTTGAGGAAAGCGAGGGAGTACTACCATTGTTACAACACCTTTCAGAGGCACTGGCATGAAACATGTTCGTCTTCGTCTGAGACAAAGTATACAATCATCACAAGTGATGCACTTACCGATGCCATGGAGAAGATGAAAGTGTTGACCCTGCTGAAAAAACCAGCTTAGACCAGCTTAGGATGGTTGATGGTTTTAGCTGGTTTTAGCTGGTCTTAGCTGGTCTTAGGCTGGTTTAGTTGGTTTACCAAGCTGGACAAGCTGGTAAAGCTGGTATGGCTGGTCACCCAGTCAGGCTAAGCTGGTGTCAACCTGCCTGACCAGCAAAACCCGGCTGGTAGGCTGGAGTCAGCTTGTCTGTCTAGCTTGTCAGCTGGACAGACCAGCAAAACCCGGATGGTAAGCTGGGCAAGCTGGTTGGATGGCCAGCCTCTTAGACTGACCAGGCTGGACTGGGCAAGCATGGCTCATAATTGTCATGATATGTATAAATAATACATCCTGATATATATATATATATATATATATATATGTATATGTATATATATGTATATATATATCTGTGTGTATGTGTGTGTAATAGGGAAGCCACAAGGCAGGGCTGGTTAGTAGATTAAAAGTTATGGCTAAAACCTACAACAGGTCTATAGTGTTTGCTCTACAAAAATATATCAAAACAATAATAGTCCCTCTTTCCCATGAAGAGGCAAAGGCAGGTTGAGAAAACTAATTCATGAACTATTGTTTTTAGAGGATTTACATGGACTGTCCTAATACCTGTGATCCATTCAAACCATGAAGAGCAATGAAAAATATTTCCTCATATTTTGTTTTACAGTTTATATATCAATGACACACCAATACTCCAAAAAGTGATCGGTGTGGTCAAAGAGAAAAAAATATCATTATTTTGGCACATGTACTTTATGTGCCAAAAAACTTCAAAACTTGATTGGGTCAAAATCCATCAACGTTGTCTGTGCGTCGAACGTCACACGTCATCACGTCGACAGAAGATGACGCAACACACACCTCGCCAGGTTCTGAAGACCGCGAAGCGCGAGCCACCAACGGGGAAACGGACAGGCGAAGGAAAACGGGAACAAAAGGTCTGTGTACACTACATACGGTATATAATTCACACTTTGTGTTGCGTTTTCTATTAAAGTAGTATATTTATATTGTCGAGGCTGGTGGGTTGGTTTGGATAACAACGTAGCTAGCCATTTAGCCGCTAGCATGGAAGCTCACAAGCTATCGTCTCCACCGGAACGTCTCTCACGTCGCGGGCTAAATATCCCGAAGTCATGTAACGTTAACTCAATTTACTTTATTATTTATGTATGCAATTTATCACCCACGCGTACACACACGTACACAGACACACGCACACACACATACACATACGTACACACACGCACGCACACACACATACACGTACGTACACACACGCACACACACGTACAGTTTTGAGGTGAGTTCGGAGTGGGATTTCGTCGGGGCGGGAGGGGGGGGGGGTGTGTAAGGGGGTGTGTTTCGACGTTGATGGCAGACTAAGCGCAGTGTTGGGAAGGCTGTATATTATGTATGTATGTGTATATTACATATATATATATATACATATACATATATATCTGTGTATATATATATTTACATATATATATATATGTATATGTATATATATATATATATACACACACATACAAGGGGTATGTTTCGGCGTTGATGGCAGACTAAGCGCAGTGTTGGGAAGGCTGTATATTATGTATGTATGTGTATATTACATATATATATACATACATATACATATATATATATATATATATACATATACATATATATATATGTATATATATATACATATATATATATACATATACATATATATATATATATATATACATATATATATATATACATACATATATATCTATAGATATATCTATAGATATATATATGTATAGGGCGAGAGGGGGGATTGGTTTCTTTCACCCACAAACAAGCTTGTTATCTTCACATTGGATTACATTCTGCTGCTTGAATGCATTGCTTTTTGCATGGTGATATATGAATAGTTAATATAGAGCTGAAACAATCTATTGCTAAATTAATCGTCAACTATTTTGATAATCGATGAATCGGTTTGAAGCTTTTTGTATTATTAAAACAAGATTTCTGATTGTTTTAGCTTCTTAAATGTGGATATTTGCTTTGTTTCTTTGCTCCACATAACAAATAAATCATTAAAACTGAATTGTTTAGGTTTGTGGAAAAAAACAAGACATTTTAGAGCATCGTCATTTCCAGGTTTGACAAACACTGATCAGGTTTTCTGTCATTTTATGGAGCAAACTATTTCTTTTTGCGTTTGTTTCAGATCAATCACGCATTGTCACCAACACTCTGACAGAGTGGCAACTGGCAGAGCTTATAGTAATATTTAAAGGTAAGAAATACCATTTTTCCCCCCATCCACAGCATATCAATTCTGCACTACTCATAGTGATAATTTGGATAGTTATGGAGTTGACTGCATTCCTTTTTTGTATAAATTCTTATTAAATATAATTTCCTTTTTTTTTCATAGGTGGGCTGCACACATTTTCAGAACATGTTTATTGTAATGATAGACCCTCAATCAATTTGTGGCTTCTTAGGTCAGTTCAGGTCTGAATCCTTTTTTTAATTGTTTTCTGTAATGTGAGCTATATGCCATAACCATTAAGACTTAAACAAAAAAAGTTTGGAATATTTTGTTATGTGCAGTGAAAGGTAGACTACTAAAGTTAAACTTTTTGAATTATAAATGCACTGAATCTTTTCCAAATAGTAATCCTAACAAAGACTCATTGTTCTTGTGGGCACCAGGAAAATGGTCCTCACAATGTCTAGTTTTAATTCTACTATAGTTGATAGACATTTGGTCCTTACTCACTCACATTTGCTCTCTTGCATTCTTTCTTCGTTTCTTTTTTTTTTTAGCCTGGAACAAACATGGTGGAGTATCTTCATGAGGCCAGATCCAGACCCTACACCTATGTCCTGACACTGGGGAATGACAATCACCATCCATCTCAGGCTATTACTATTGTTGCCGGAGAGGCTTTGGAGCATGATTCAGGCCATTGATGTCTGCTTTAAGGCAATTTCATCTTCGACATTGAATATCCAAAGCAGTGTAAGCATGTGTGGGAATTCCTACAGAGCGTAGTCTATAAAATGCCAGGAGGGGAGTCCAAACAGGTGAAGTTCCTTCAGACAAGAGTACTTGCGTGCAAGTAGAGCTAACTACCTTTTCTAATTTAAAAGCTGTTCTTGAGGCCAACAGGTGTTGATTGTTGACTTATTTTATTGTTTGTGTTCCAGTGACCTGAACGATGCTGAATTTGATTTTATATTGTAGATAATTTTCAATAAATGTTTTCCAAGATTCCAGTATTGTTTAAGTGATTATTGCATAATATATGCTTTGCGTGACCAAACTCTGACCAGTTTAACCAGCTAGACCACTGTGACCAGCTTAACCAGGTATGGTGACCAGCTATACCACTGTGACCAGCTTAACCAGCAATGGTGACCAGCTAGACCACTGTGACCAGCTTAAGCAGCTATGGTGCCCAGCTAGACCACTGTGACCAGCTTAACCAGGTATGGTGACCAGCTAGACCACTGTGACCAGCTTAACCAGGTATGGTGACCAGCTAGACCACTGTGACCAGCTTAACCAGCTAAAGTGTCCAAAACCCCTCTAAACCAGCAAACATCCCAGCTTAGGCTGGTCAGGCTGGCAGACCAGCCTAAGCTGGGATGGTTTGCTGGTTTAGAGGGGTTTTGGACACTTTAGCTGGTTAAGCTGGTCACAGTGGTCCAGCAAACCATCCCAGCTTAGGCTGGTCAGGCTGGTCTGCCAGCCTGACCAGCCTAAGCTGGACCATTGTGACCAGCTTAACCAGCTAAAGTGTCCAAAACCCCTCTAAACCAGCTAAGGCTGGTCAGGCTGGCTGACCAGCCTGACCAGCCTGGTCAATCTAAGCTGGTTTTTTCAGCAGGGGAGACATGTTTTAACTACGAAAAAGGAGAGTGTGGGGAGTGCTTAAACTAATTTAGTCAGACAATGAGATGTCTTGCTTGAAGGTATTTGAAAACTTGAACTGAGGCTAAATCTTCCAATAGAAGGATTAAAAAAATGCAGGACTGATGCATGTTGAAAATAAATAGACATGCCAAGACACATGAGAAAAATAGGATACCAAGCCCTTCCACCCAATTCAACCCTAACAATAAGCGTAGCTTAGCCTACATTACATTGCAGACAAGACAAGCTCACAGTAACAGAGTGGCTGGAGCCCTGTAATTCATCTCATTTAGTCTAAGTGGAATTGAGAGAGTAATGTATCAGGATTCAATCCAACTTTGCTTTTAACTTTCAGAAAGCAGCTCAGCTTCCTTGATATTTGAATAAGTTGAAACGTTGGACACAAACCACTTGGCTAAAAACATGGCCAATGCATTAGGCCATCGATGGTTTGGCTAATTAAACTATTTGGCTGTAAAATGAACTCCAGTCCTTTTAAATACTGACATTAAGTCTGTAGCAGCATTTATAGTATGGTGAAATTTGGCAAGTACAATACAGTAAATACTAACAGTGGGAATAACATGGTACCTCACGATATATTACAATGCGATACAAGGTCCACAATTCCTCTAATATCACCCTACAGCTATTCTGTATTGCAAGAAAATCATATTGCAATACAGCACAATATCTGTCTGAAAAGTTAAACATGCAGGATTATTTATTCACAGCTCTGACTCTAACAACCTGCTATAGAGAGGATACGCCCATATGATACTTCTTAGTATCTGTATTGGTCAATATTGGTCAAAATCTCAGGATTGGTTATTTAAAGAAAAACATAAAATCTAACATAATACAAACCCAAATATCAGATAAATACTAAAGCATTTGCTGTAAAAAGGCAAATACAAAGCACCAAGAGCATTTTAACCTACACAGGTGGACTATTCAGTCATTTAAAACATAGGTGGATATAGCGAGGGTAAAGCATCTACACACATTTGTTGTTAACTTAAAAGTGATTGTTAAAGTTGTTAAAACATAAAATGACTATCAGACTGATACCAATATTGGTAGACAGATGATTGTGGATGCAGTATTGGATGCACAGAGTGGTATCGAGACATCCCTACCATAGCCTTGTAATGCAAAGTAAAAGACAGTGCATCTTGAAAAGCAATCTTATGTTGTCCTGCATTACACAGACATGTGCTGACAAAGACCTGCTTCTCCTCTCCCTTGCTGATGCTAAATGTAAATGATGGGGTATAAAACAACTGGGAGGAGTAAATCTTGCACCATGTGGTCTGTCTCCACGATGCATTTTTTTGCAATAACTAATTCAGCCATTTTGGTGCGTGCCAATGATACTTAAAACAGAGCTGGCAATGAGGGTGGACAAAAATGGCCTGACAATGAGTTGTATCCACACCTGCACTACAACATGAAAGCCAGGCAGGATGACAGCATTTATTGTAAAAGAGTGAAAATGACAAAAATCTCACAGGCAATGGCACAAGAAAATACACCTTTTAAGTTCATGGTCCTTTCCCTGGTTAAGTGTGACAGTTGGGCTTCAGTATGGTACAGCTTTACATTGTAAAACCTGAACGTCCTTAAAGCTGATGCCCTGTCAGCACTCGGTGATGCACTGACCGTAAAAAGGGCTTTTCTTCATTGACACAACCACACAGTCTCTGCTTGTGGAACCTGCTTGTCACTAGCTCAAATGAAACCACAAAGAACAAAATAAGCTTTACATAGAGAGACAATTAATGTCAACGGAAATCAATTTTAGACATAAATTCATTAAGAATTAATCTTACCGCTAACAAGTAGGGATGTACTGATCCCAATCTCAAGTATTGCGTCAGGGTATTTTTTTAACTGATCAGTACCAGCCTTCAACATGCACCAGGTGTCAGCCACTTAAATAATAGTGAGCAGCTCCTCATCATAGCTCAGCTGTAGACTGTAGCAGGACTGTAACGGAGTCAGACTTTTAGTGGCATTTACTTCACATTGCCTGTGTTTGATATAATTGGTCATATTTTAATTGTATTGAGGCAGAAGTTTTTGGTCTCAGTTGAACAACATGTAGTACACAAACATGCTGGTTTAAATACAGCCGTGCGCTCTTTCTATCATGGTAATCTTCAGCCAGGAATATTATTTATTGTATAATTATTATTATTATTATTTATTTTTTTTAACTATGAACTGTGTAGCTGTTATCTCGGCAAAAACAAGCATTGGATGAAGACTTGTTAATCGACAGATCTGGTTCTGTCAGAGGTTTCTTCTTGTTAAAAGGGAGTTTTTTTTCTCTCCACCATTTGCTCATTGTGTGAATTGTGGGTTTCTCTTCTCTCTATAATATTGTAAAGGTTTCTGCCTTACTATGTCGGTGCATTAAGATAATGTGTGTTGTGATTTGGCACTATGTGAATAAAAAATTAACTGAACTTAATTATAATAAAAAAATCCTTTGCAATGAATTGGTAGAAATGTGAACGGAAAGCAAATTCGTGTTCTTGTGTCTGTTTCTGTATGTGTATTCCTTCCCACAGGCCGACAGCCACAGAGAATACCTGGCCTGAGGCCCCCGAGCCTCTCCACCCTCCCTACCACTTCAAGGCTATGACCTCTGACCTCTAGCAGTGAGAACTTGCATTGCTCTGTGATCTTGAGTCTCGTTCTCTTTCTACACCGTCCTGTCTTTTGCTAATACTTTCTCTCTCAGTGTGTGTGCAAGCTTGATTTTTTCCCAAATTCCCAAAACCTAATCAATAAAACATTAATTTGGGCAACTCCCACTCAAAGAAGTTTTAAGTTGACTGTTACATTCTGCTAAATAATGCTGGACCAAAAATTAACAGAGTATCTCAAAACAAGACACATCACAAATGTGAGTTTTCAGATTACCTTGCTTCAAATGAAACAATATTTTTCAAATCCCTGGGATGCAGATAAAACTTGTTCCAATACTTTTTGAGCTAAATTGCTACTTTAGCTGTTTCTTTCATCAAGCTTGTAGAAATATGACAAGTCTGAGAGAAAAAAGGATTTTTAAAATCCTCCTTAAAAAAAACAACACAATATAAAATGTTTTCCCATCCCGATTGAAAAGCATGTAAAATACTTGTGCTAATCCTCTTCATCCTAGCTCTACTGTCAACAAAGAACAAATATAAATCTTTTACTAAGGACTTTTTACATCCCCATAGGGGAAGAACAGTAAGATAATCAACATTAATAACACAAATCTACTCATGGGAGAACAACTTTGTCATTACAGTGCAGCACTGACTGTGAAGAAGCCAGCATTAGTATCCACTGTGTAACTTTCAGCCTGCAGGAACAACTTTAGTCTGTGAAAACATGCTGAGTTTACACAGAAACAACAAAAGACAACAAAAGACCAAACAGAGGAAACATGAGTGAACTTGCAGTGGAAGCATAAGCCTTAAGGTCAACCTGCTGAAATATCTAACTGATGTATCAGGCTGATTTCAAGTGTCCTGTATGTGTCAGTGTTGATAATGCGCATAGTTGTTTGAGTCTGTGAAGCAGTGCCAGGAAGCTTGCCTAAATGAGTTCCCGGTAACATGCCACGAAACAGTCGGAGATTTTTTTTTTTTTTTTTTTTTTTTTAAACTGCCCTAACTTCTCAAGGCAGGCATATGCTTTGTGCTACTATGATGTTGTTTGTTCTATAATGTCACTGGTTTTGAATTTGCATGACAGCAAATGACATTGACCTTTACTTACAGTAATGACTCACAGCAAAGCTTAGAGGTCTCATTCAATGTGGCAACAAAAAAGGCATGCCCGCAGGGCTCCCGGTGGGAAAAAGGAGCAAAGGAGGGAGGAGTGGAATTAGAAAGGATCTCATTGTTGCAAAGAAACTCAGAGTGCAGAGGCACCCTGACACAGGTATTCTGCTAAAGAAGGCTTGCATTGTACACAGAAAGAATGTAGAAATACACAAAAAATTACAAGAAGAGGGGGAAAAAAACACATGAGGCTTCAGATATCTGCTTGGATTCTGACCTTATATGTCATTAAATGAGTGACACCTTGGCTGTATGTTAGGATGGACAATTGACAGCGTTACGTTTCAAAGTAACACATGTATGAATTAATTTAAGGGGAAATTGTCCTTTAAGGGGAAAACGTGTGCTGTTGAAAAAACAATAGTGGACAACAGTAGATGGCAGCCTTTTTGAAAATGATACAATAAAGATATTCTTGTTCTGTGTCTATCCAAACACTCTGTAAACCAAACTTGTTCTTTGTATTTGGTGTACTGAATAATAAACACAAAACAGCCCATTTTACACCTGGCATTAAAATAAATTAGTTTTCTTTGATATGATGCCATAGCTAATCATTTTTTGGAAAGATAGAGTTAAGAAAATATGCAAAAGAGCTGGATATCAATGCTGACTTCCTAAATCTATTTGATTTAAATTCACATGGTCCCAATTCAGTTCAGCTTCTGATTTGATTAGATTCACTCCAATACTCATAAATTAAAAGATAATTCAGTTACCATACCTAGACTAGGCTATGATTATAATCATTTTGCTAGTTTGCAAATTGTATACAATCACTCTAACCTAGTGTATCATTAAAAATATTAATGTTTGCATTAAAAAAATACCTTAAAGTAGTTACATTATTGGACATTCTGTTCAATATGTCCATACATTAAAATACTGGTTAAGTTAAATATCCAACCTAGGAACGCATTAGACATTTTAAAGTAATTAACATAGCAGAGGATGCTGTGAGTGCAGCTTGGCCTGCATCCATGCCCTCTTTGCTCAACAGTGCCATTACATTGTTTGTGGCAATTGAGGACACAAACAAACAAAAATGTCCTCCTGAATCATACAATCTACATTTTGAACACAGCCCTAATGTGCATATTACCACAAAAAGTGGAGAGACTACTTCCTGCATTTCCATGCTCCACAGACATTTTCATCAAGAATTTTACAATAGCCACGGACACAAAGAAAGTTCAAAGAAAACCACTTTGAGAGCAGAATACTCCTAAAGAAATGTTTTTAACTGCTTTCTCCCGCCACTCCCCCGGTCACCAGAGCATTTTCATTAAAGCATTCCATTCTCCTCGTTGTCCCCCCTGTACCAGGCAAATGGAGATACAGTGGCATTGATTCATTTATTGTGGGTCGAGTGTGCTATTCTCTGGCTCCTCGGCAAGTGGCAGCCATGATTTAATTACCAGTGGAGAGATGAAGTCGTCTCCCCAAGCATTGCTGATGGGACCATTCTTCTTCTGAACAGAAAAGAAGGTTCACATCAAGTCAGCTCCTCATGCAAGAGCGAATTAGTTACAGAGCAGTCCGGGGAACCATTGATGGAGCGGCCTGAACGATGAGGCTTCATTGATCTCTATCAGTGCTGGAGAAAAGCAACTGATTGATTGCTGCAGTGTCTTGTCCACTAAAAATTAAAGTCAGGGATTATATTGCATTGCATGCGTTATATACGCTTTTTGTATATGTAAAAGGTCTTCCATTTGAAGAAGCACAAAGTGCATGGTACAGTGAACTGTCTCTAAATTCTCCTAGTAAACGACTGGTCAGCGTCAGACTTCTACTACATCTGTGAGGTCACAATGTCACAGATGTGACACACAAACAAGGACGTCACCCCCTTGCCTAGGCACGAGCCCAGACATGACACAGACTGAGCAGAGGTTAGCTCAGAAGCGCTTTGATATCTGTGTCGCTATGTTGACGAGACACTGTGTTATTAAATGTGAGGACAAGCTCTATCTTTAATAACTGCCACATTAAAACTAGTTGTCTTTTAACCGTATTGTATCAACAATACAACCGCAACCTGTTTTTTTTTTTTTGACTGCGTCGTAAACAGCTCACAGTTTACTGCTAGATTTTTTGAGTGTTTAGTCATCAAATATTGTGTTGGCCAATCAGGAAACACAGGGGATTTGGGACCACAACCTGTGAGTATCCTTTAACATTTATCATCAAAGGATTTGTTGTTAAAAACAATCACAGTAATGTTTTTGTAGTTTCCAAGCTGTAGCTCAACTGTCAGCCTCAGCTAACCTGCTATCTGAAGTGATAGAAACATGTTTTTGATATGGTTAATGAACTGTCGTCCACTTTTATGCCCAAAAAATTTAAGAATTATCTCAAAACACTGAGCAGTTGTGATCATTCACTTAGTATTTTTCAACAGTATTATTTTGTTATAGAAAACAGAGAGAAATCTTTGGTTATTTATTTATGTTCAAATCTGTTCACAGTGTTCCAAAATATTTGTTATTAAATGTTACATTAAGTTGTTATATAAGTAAATGTTGTTTAAATACATTTTTTTTAAATTTTTTTAAAAATCGTGGAATGTATCGAACCGTGGGTCAAAAATCGTGATACAAATCAAATCGTGAGTTTGTGTATCATTACAGCCCTACTAATCATATATGTATATAATTCTTGTGTAATAATATGTATATAATATGCTCCCTTGAAAGGAAAACAAATAAACCAATAAAGAAACACCTCTCATCAAATCTTTCCCAACAATTATATATTTCCTGGAAAATCAAACGTTATTATTATTATTTTTTAATTGGTATCTTCTAGTACTAGGCTGGAGAAGGATAGCCTCTGGCTAAGCAAGTGCCAAAGGTCAAACATACCACACATGTCAATGAGACAGTAACAAGGCTTACTACATACACTCCCTGTCCAAGTCCATGTCACGCAAAACACTTCACAGCCACTGTGGCTGCATTCCTCTGGCTTGTCCCTCAACAAAGTGGCTTCACCTTTGAAAATGGGTTGACCCACTCAAGCCAAAGTCCGCTTTGCCTTGCCTGTTTTTTTACAGCTGGGACAGGACCACACACACGCTGTGGCCATGACTGGTGCTGGTATTGTTCACATGGTTGCTAAGGTGTTGTGAAACAGTGGTAAGAAAGACTGAGGATGACCACAGTTGTTTGAAGCTAATGAATAGCCACTGCTCATCCTGCCATCATTTCCTAACAAAAGCTTTGCACTGGCTGGATTGTTGTTTGTACACAAAGGCAAAGTTTAGAGGAGCTCGAGAAAACCCTTGCACGTGTAGTCACACACCTCCTGCTCCACTGTCAATATGACATATTGTTACACATATATTACAATTGTTTTTCTGAGGCAATTAACTCTAAGGTACAATTACAGCAGACAGCAATGATTATAATGACCAAGCTGACAGCATTTGTGAGAATGCACACAGAATTCTTCTCATTAGACATTCAAATGAAGGGATTATATACAAAAGTGTTTGAATCAAGTCAGGCATGTACAATATGTCTAATCCTTTTGTCAGACACAACACTTCTGTCTAAGTAATCAAACTCGTGATGAATTTGTTTGCCCGTGTTATGATTCAGCAGTGTGAGACATACAAATGATTTCAGCAAATGGCTAAATGGCTGGATATAATTTAGTCTTGTGGCCAGCATAAAATAAATTCAATTCAAGTGGCTATGTACATAAACAGCAACGCACAACAACTGTCTGAGTATATCATAGTCTGTTGAGCACAGACTTAAAACAAAGTGAACATTAATGTATAGTTTGGAAATGTATAATTCTCAGTGGATCTTAGTATAATTAAACCCATAAACCACTTCTTTCAGGTGTAAATCAGAGTACATCAGTGTGCATGGGTATCTACATATGCCTCTCTGCTCATCTGGTTATATTAGTCGAGTGCAAAGTTTCAAATCAGTTGACATTGATATACTACAGTTATTCAATTGTTGCCCTGCTGTTTCATTTACAGTCTGAAACAATTCCTCCCTGAGGTCTAAATTACTGCTAATTTCTAATATCATACAGTAGGTTTACATGCACAGTTTAATCGAGCTATGGCCATAGTCCGACTAAGACAGGCAATCGGACAACTTCCCGAGTGTGAGCAGAGTATACATGCAGGGGAGAAAATCGGTTTATTGGTCATGTACGTCTGACTCCACCTCCGTAGGTGAAACTGTAGCTCTCTATAAGCTAGTGTGTGTTGAATTAGTTTCCTGTTGACCTTTAGGTCACAGAGAAACAACCAGCCAACGGCGAGATTTACGGTAAGATGGATAGTGCTGTGGCTCTTCTGTACGTTTCATACCTGCTGTACATGTTAATCGCAATAGAAAGTAGATGAAGCATGGCTCTTGTGGTTGCTGTGTTGACCAAAGAAAGGTGCTGCCACATTCTCAGGCACAGAAAGATTTCCACAAAGCAGAAGAGGCTCCACATTTTGGTCTTAGCTGTATGTTTAATTAACAAACTGTTCCAAATGAATCTAATTGGATTATCATATAAAAAGTGCATCAAGGGGAATGAATAATGCAAATGGAGGAGCTGCATCATTGAAAAACTTGGCGATCAACCAAGACCAACAGTTTTCAAAAAGCTTTTCAGAAACACTTAACCTTGAATCAAGAGGAAAAAAAATGTTGCTGTGAAGAATGGGAATGAATAACAAAGAATATGAGGCTTCAAATAGGCAAAGAAAACCCTCAAATATCTGCTTCAGCGACACCATTCACACAGTCATCTCTTATCTGCCTTTTTAACCCAGAGCTGCCTGGGTTAGGTGATTCCTGTCACAGCAAACACAAGACGCCAGTGGGAGATAACACATACCAAGACTGAGCAACACCTTCACAATAAAAATCGCTCCAAAGTTTCAATGAATTTCAACATCACAGAGACAACATCAACATGTTTTAAAAGTGCACTGTGTCAAGGCAAAAATAAACCCCAAATATGTGAGCTATAAATAATGCTTAGGAAAGAGATATTTATGGTCTCTACAGACAACAATGAGTTCACAGATTCCATTACAGTTCCAGTATGTAAGTATGGGCGACCTCTAATGGTGAGATTGGAGATTGTAACAAATAAAATATTAAATCAAGGAACTATAGTGGACTTTGCATACCAGAGAGAATGTCATTCTATTGTGTATGTGTGTGTGTGTGTGGGGGGGGGGGGGGGGGTGCATGCGTGCGTGCGTGTAGTATGTTACCACTTTAAAAACGTAAACTGCATGCTCTGGCTGATTTGTGCATTTGGGCTGCTGTAAATACATGGTAGCACAAGATGGCCGCCTCCGTCAAGCAAGGTCCTTGGCTAAAGTTTTTTTTTTTTTCTTTAAGTATACAAACTCCCTAATGGGTGGCATCGTCAATTTCTGCCAATAAACTCCGCTAAATTATATACACTATACCTTAAAACCAGCAAATTAGATTAATTAATTAAACACAAAATAACGCCAACAAAATAATGAACATTGAATTCAGAAATCAATAATATATCTTTTTGCACATATAATAATAATAATAATAATAATAATAATAATAATAATAATAATAATAATGCATTATATTTGAAGGCGCCTTTCATGACACTCAAGGTCGCCGTACAACAACAAAATAATAATAACAAAAAATAACAGCAACGGGTACAGAGTTAGAGAGTTAGGAGTAGGCCTGTTTTAAAATGTGGGTTTTCAGATGGGATTTGAAGATGGGGAATGAGACAATGTTCCTGATGCTTCCTGATGAGGTGGGGGCAGAGCGGCTGAAGGCTCTGGCCCCCATGGTGGTCAGACGGGCAGGAGGCGCAATGAGACTGATAGATGAACCAGATCTGAGTGTCCGGGAAGGGGTGTTGATGTGAAGGAGGTCAGAGAGGTATGGGGGAGAGAGGTTATGGATGGCCTTGAAGGTGAGAAGCAGAATTTTGAAATCGATGCGGAATTTAACCAGAAGCCAGTGAAGCTGTTGCAGGTGTGATGTGATTGATAGATCAGAAACAGATAGAAACAGAGTTCTGAACCAATTGGAGTTTATAGATGGAATTGTGGGGAAGACCAATAAGAAGGGAGTTACAATAGTCAAGGCGGGATGTGACCAGGGAGTGGACCAGGATAGCAGTGGAGTTGGGAGTAAGGGATGGGCAGAGACGGTTGATGCTGCGAAGCAGTATGGGACACTTTTAAAACATCTCTGTCACTGTCATTGAGTGTGATGCTATGAAATACTTTCCCTTTAAGATCTCAGACTGTGCTGTTCCGCCAAAGTTTAATAATGAACCACATATTACATACTCTTAACACACAATTTCCAACTTGTTTTTTGGATCATTACTCTCCGCTGAGGCAGCCATTGTTCCCTTTTTGTCTCCCTCTCGTTCTTTCTCTGTTGACAGCATCAGGAGTAATCCCACCCCTTAGTGAGCCACCTAAATATCCATAAATATATGTACCATCCTCACAGGCAGGTAGACTAGTTTTAGCTTTTTGTGTGCATTCTTGCTGGCTACACTGTTCACTCATTCAGTCTGTGTACCTGCAGGGGAGCCAGCTGCCTGCTCACACATGACGATATTAGAAGAAGAGAACAGAAAACAAATCACTAATCTCAGGGAAAGACTAGAAGGAGAGCATGCAGCAGCCAGCATGAAGATATTTGATAAATGTGCTAAAATGGGCAAAATTTCCATATCACGATGCTGTGAGATTTTTCTCCAAGCTGAGGAAGTCAAAGCACCGGGAAGAATAATGTCAGTGTGCACATGATGTGTCATTTTTACAAAACTCAAAGGTAACACACAACTTTTATTTCACAATGAAATATTTCTATAATTAAATGAACTGTTTGATGGGAACTGAAATGGAAACTGTGCTCAAACACCAAGCCCTAAGTTTCTTGAAATAAGTGCAATACATCAAGTTGCCTCGAAACCATTTCACTGAGAATATCTGATCAGTGAGAGATTTAATCATACAGAAATGCCAGATTTTAAACTGATAAAACTGCCCTTACAACAGTGTTTTCCTATTAGTATTTCAACAGTGAAGATATTTTAACCGGTCAGTTTTTCACGCTCACTAGTAAAGCTGTAACTGAGTGTGTGGTGGCATTGAATGATTTCATACGCTCCTAATGCCCTCTCATTATTAGCAACATAAGCCAGAATGTAAACCTGTATGTAAAGCCAGTAGAGTGAAACATGCCATGGTCTAAAGAGCCGTCTGTAACAGTTTAGCCTAATGCAATAAAAGCAGTTCAAATGAAAGACCAACAAACCGACAGGTGCTTCTACTACTCTCTACCACTTTCGTAAGCCAGGAGTACATTTCCTTTCTGAGCTCTGGGGATTTTGTCAAGTGGGACCATATGTTTTAAGAATCTGCTTGTTATTAGATATAATAACTAGCAGCCTTTATTTGGCTCTGGTTTGTATTGCTTCCATCCTCTGGATTACTGGAGTGATGATAGGTAGCAGAGCCTATGGTCTTTAAGCCGACACCAGCAATGCTCTCATCCACTGCAGTCAGGAGGCTCTTGGCTACAATACACCGTTCCCAAAACACTTATTCGTCATTTTCTTTTGTGAAAATGTAAACACCATCAGGAGCTGGGAGTTGTAGAGAAAGTGGTTGTGATGTCCACTAGAGGGACGCCATGGTTTTCTAAACCTGTAGCACTCCTCCAAGGAAGAGAGGCAGCACTTCCTGGGTCAAAGGAGAGGATGTGGTGGGAAACAGCTAGTAACAAGCTGTCAAGAATAGGATCCTGAGAGGTCAGGGGTTAATAAGGCTTGGCACGGGTGTTCCCATGGTAATCACCATGGCAACTCAGGGCCTCAGTCAAAAGATGGCTGCAGTGGAAATTAACTCAATCAGGATGTGAAAGCTGCAAAACAGTGGAGCACTAAGGGTGATGGAAAATGATGGACTCACCAATATCATAAATGTCATAAGCAATTAATTCACCTAAGAATGTGGAGAGTAAGAGGCCTTTATGTTGTGAGACCTGTTGCTATTGAGTCACGTGGGATGTATTTAATTTACAAATGAGCAAGAGGTACATAAAAAGTTACTTGCAGAAGAGGAATGTTAATAAAGGTGATGTTTTACTTTATAGCTGGCATTGGAGGAACTCATCTTCTCAAAGAGAGTGAGAATATTCTGGCATGACTTCCGGAAGAGAAACGGTGACTTTGTGAAAGTGTATAAAACTGAATGGAGGACACTTTTTTTCCAACTAAAACTTTCAGTAACAGAGTAACGAGGCTCTCAAAAATGATCTGCAAACTAGTGAAAGCCAAAGTCTTACATTTCTGTTGAAAGAAAACCTGGAGAATTGAAATTCAACAGTTAAAATGTGCTTTGTTTTCACAAAAACCTCCATCAAACCTGCTAGAAACTTAACTGGTGCTTAATGTTTGGTTTTGCTGATTTTGTCCTTCCTCATGGTCTCTGCAGGTTTCAACCTATCAAATTTAAGACTTTTTAAGACTTTTTTAAGACCATAATGAATACAATTTAAGACCCATTTTCATATCCATACTGGTAAAAAAGTACAAAAAACATGAAGGAAAATTGAAGCCACAAAGCTGAAACACACCACGGTGCACGCACAGCACACTAGCGAGTGGTGCTTGATAAATTCTCCCCATGCAGCACAGGTGGCCTACTTTAGTTCCGTGTTGTAGTTATGTTATCGCATCCTCAAAAATAGAAACATTTCAAAGCGAGACTGAAGTTTATGCATGTTTTAAATAAAGGTAACGTTAATAGATTTTTAAGACCTTTCAAAATTGTATTTAAGACCTTTTAGGAGATTTTAGGAGATTTAAGGAGAATTTAAGACATTTTAAGGCCTTAAATTCAACTGATTGGATTTAAGACTTTTTAAGACTTTTTAAGAATTTTTAAGACCCCGCGGATACCCTGCTTCCTATTTTACTGAATAGTTTGTGTTAATAGCACATTGGCTTAACGGACAGCAGCTCGCTCTACTGTCTGGGCTACATTCCAGGTTGATGGTGGATTCTCTGGCTTTGGGCTTTAACCCCCGTGGTTAAACCTGAGACTGCAGCTGCTCATTACTGTGCAGTACAAGTGCAGGAATCGGCCCTGGGAAAGTCATGGATTCTCTGCCCAATACTAGCAAAGCAATCCAGTTACATCAGCAGCTAGTCCAGGGACACACGGATGGCCAAGGCTAACCCAATCCAATTTAAAATGTTGAATAATTATAAACAGATGTCAAAGGCTTACTCATCTGCCTCAAAATCCAGTGAGCTGCAAAGCATGAGGGGTTGTGGAACATGTTGGACACGAGCACTATCACAAGGGTGATCTGACTCAATAAGGGGTTAGTATTAAGTTTTGCTCCATTGCAAGACCTGCTATCAATCCTTCCAAAAGTGCAGCAAAGGTGAAAAGAACAGAAAGGCAATAAATCAGGTTGGCATTTGGACTCACTTCAAATAGAATGAGAGAAAAGGTGTTGTTGAGAGAGAAACCCTGCAGCTACAAGATCACTGGAAAGAAAAACACAAACCTTCAGTGACACCTAAAAGCCACGCAGGTTTGCTAGATGTGGCTAAAACTCAAATCAACGTTTTCATCTCAGGGCTGCGACAAGGAGGAAAATAGACCAAGGCCGAGGGTTTCTGTTGATCTCACAAGGCATTCAAAGAATCCTCCAAAACAATCCAATCCACTGCTGGGAATATGAGATTTACAGTATATCAAGCAAATAATGCGTATTAAGCCAAATTTATACCCCTGCGTAGGTTACACAGAGCCCTCTGCGTTGACGCAGAGCCTGTCGGAGAGCCACTGCGTCGTCTCCGACTGCACGAAATATTTTTTAAGTGTCCGTAACTCAGGGACAACAGAGACGGCAAGAGCTGCGATAGGTCCTCAGGACAGGCACATTATCACATTATCTTAAAACTGCGTTCCGTGACACAGAATAGTGAGAAACGGCCACTGTTTCAACAACAACAGTCTTTCTCTCTCGGACGCCATTGCTCACCGTAGCCAACAACCTTGCTCAGCGACCCCTACTGAACGGGCGGGAAATTGCAACGCGTATCCGTCACCACGACGCAGTAGTATGAAGGCTCGAGGAATCTCCGTGGTGACGCAGTCGGATAACGCATTACGCAGTCGGAGAAGTATAATGTGGCCTTTAGGGTGTGTTCTTGAGCTGCTATCATCCTTAACATGTGTTGTAGATGCACTGCATTTTGGTCTATTTATGTTACCAGAGATATCACAATGGTATTTTGGCAATTACTCAACAGATTCTCTTTGGAAGCTGTGTGTGTGTGTGTGTGTGTATGTGTGTGTGTGTGTGTGTGTGTGTGTGTGTGTGTGTGTGTGTGTGTGTGTGTGTGCGTGCGTGCGTGCGTGCGTGCGTGCGTGCGTGCGTGCGTGCGTGCGTGCGTGCGTGCGTGCGTGCGTGCGTGCGTGCGTGCGTGCGTGCGTGCGTGCGTGCGTGTGTGTGTGTGTGTTCTCACACACCAGGGTGGACAAATCTTTCGCTCTAGTTGAAAGATTTCCTTTGCTACTGGATCAAAAAACATAAAGTTTAATATGTTACAACACTTAAATGTACCATAAATAATTGACTAATCATAGACTGTAAAAGATGTAAATAAAAAAACAATAACATCATTTTAAATGACTCATGTTGTGACATGTTTTATTTATTCTTTATGGAAGAAAAGAAATGTGGAGCACTGTGTTTTTCAAATGTTGCCGTTACAACTTTAGCTAAAATGGTGGATCATTTTTTGACTGATATCGATATCATAATCAAGGTTGTGATATGGGTATAAAAATCAGACATTAAAAAGTGAGTCATCCCATGGTGAGTTCATGGTGTCATTCTCTGGACAGAGGGATACGAAACAGCCAAAGCAACATGGTATGAAGAGTCCGACACCAACCTTTATACATTTTATATTATATATACTCAGTTTCTGTACTGCAGCAAAATCAGAATACTTTATTCATCCCATCGGGGAAATTGGGTGCGACACATGTGCTCCTTCAGAATGACAGGAGTTTATTGATCTTGATATTGAAAGTGAAACATTTTAGATTATGGCACAGCCTGATCCCCACAACACAAAGAAGCCGAAATGTTGCATGAGAACTTTGCCCACAATACACCATATGATAAAGAATCGAAGGAGAAAACAGCTGCTGTTACAATTCACATCTGAAAAGATGTGGCCTCAAAAATACACTAAAAATACTGTAGAGACTGTGTGTGAAAGTGACCGAAGTAATAGTAACAGTGCTGTTGTGTTTCACCCTCAGTTCCTCGTTTCAGCTCACTTACTCTGCTGAGTGCATGTTTTAAACCCCTGTAAATTATTAGCGCGCTGCTTTAATGAGCCGGTTGTTCACCTCTTTCCTTCTCTCTCTCTCTCCTCCCCTCACTCTGACACGCCTTGCTTCTTATCACTGCCAAATCCAAATGAGCAAACACTGAGTCACTGCACCTGCATTTCCGTCCTTCAATCACGGCAACTTATCACAATAGCCTCAATTGAATTGTAACCGCCCACTGCAGCGTGAGCAAGCACAAGGTTTTGAGGAGAGGAGTGAATCAGGAGCTTCAGCCATTAAAGGCGGGTGCATGGTTCACAGTCAAGAGACCTACTCGACCCATCAAACATTGGAAGTAAATCTGAACAATACAGTGCTAACACAGTAATATGCTATTTGATATTTAAGTGCAGAACTGGACAGATATTCACCATAACAAAGGAATTGGAATGGATAACTGCAAATAATCACCAAATGTCTTGTGTTGAGAAAATATGCTTTGAAAAATGAAGGGTCACAGAATAATTTTCTCACCCAGAGTGGATTTACAGACGATATTCTCACACATGATAGTCATCTTTTACTCCAGCTGTTATTCCTCTCCCTCTACAGACAACAGTTACAATCATACAGTATATAGACTCCACTGTCACATACTTGGCTTACTTTTGGTCAGGGGTTGTTTGTGAAGGCCATTTTCTTGAACATGACCATACTTATACACTACACAAGGTCCATAGAGAAATGTTTTCCCAGTCCGATGTGAAAAAATAAACTGCCCTGCAACCTCAACCCTGTCCAACATCTTTGACATGAATAAGAATGCAGTGATATGTCTCATCGGTTCTCTCAGGCTGAATGGGTGCTTGTCTCTGTAGCCTGGTTCAAGGAATGAGAACGAGGGAGTACTTTGACGTTAGAATGACAATTTCATGAGAAGATAATATGTGGGTGTCCGCAGTAAAGCTGCTGATTTTATTTTATTTTTTGTATTAAAAAACTTATAAAGAGTGGTGCCATGCAATTTTTTCCAAAACCTGAACTCTGAGAATCAAGATACATTTAGCACTTCCACAAAGTGTCCTTACACAGACTCACTGTCCATCCACCTGTGTTTGTGTGACTGCACAATACACTGTTCACTTATTGAAACAGGTGAGCAAAATGACTAATCTGGTTCCTTTCTACTGAATAATCTGCCTTGACAACAACTCCCACTAACAACTCCAGGCTCCGTAATTTCCCTCTTCTCCCACTCACTCCCTCTTCTCAAGACTTTCTTTCCTCTGCTTCTCCAAAACAACTGTCTTTTTTGATAAGCAACGTAGACAGCATTCAGCTTTACACAATTTCACCCCTGGCATTTGACATTGAGAGTATATGCAGGAAGTTGTTGCTCCTAGCAAAGGACAATCGTTCATCAAACTCAAAGCTCTTAGCATTTACACATAGGCAAACATTTTGAAAGAATTAAAGCAATAAAATATAAGCTAAGATTGGTGAACAAAATGTATTAAGTAAGTGGCTATGTTCCAATACTAACTTCCATTTACATATTTTAAGACTTCTCATGGATTAAGTATTGCTAAAACAGATTAGCGTCCAGGAATGCCCAATATTTGCACTTATTTTATATCTTTGGGTTTGAGATTGGTTTGACAAAAAAACACAATCTGAAGATGTCCTGTTAGATATTAGACATCCTCACATATTATAGGCCAATGTCAAATAATGACAACAATAATACTATGACTCATTAACCCCACCATGTGACTTAGATGAAATAACAAGTAATGGCAGGACTGTGCACTCATTATATCTGAGTGCAGGATGCACTGCATTGTAGGAAGTTACACCAGAACAAGGCCACTAGTGCAGTGACACGTGACGACATACACACAAAACATGAATGGAAGAAGGAATTTGAGAAATGCCCAAAAGTCAACAGAGGCACAAATACCCAACTAAATGTCCTCCTCAGGTTTCATTGTTGACTTGAATTGTCAAGAATATAATCAAAGATTGCAACTGGCACTGAAGACTTGTTATGTTTGGTTAATTTTATGAAACATGACTGTGGTGGATGCATCACATGACAATGCTAGGAAGATTATGAGGACAGGGAACAAAGCGTATGAGAAAATTTAAGGGGAAACAAATAAAAGCAATGGATAATAAGTGTATAAACGACAGTGGGTGGGATTTTTAATGGAATTTGACGTCATTTTTTAGTTATACTGCATGTGAAAGTCACTAAACTGCTGTTTTTGCCCTGAAGAGATCTAAGAATTATTATTGGAGTGTGTTGGTGTTGACCGAGGCAACAACAAATTTCAGCTCCTCGTGATTTATTAAGTCTTCAAAGAACCCCCTGATTTCTTTAGGTTTAAGATTAGTGGAGAGAACAAAGTGTAAGCATACTTTTCAAGCCTTTCCTCTGGGATTGTGACACCGACAACAGCAACCTCGCGATTTATTCACATCCAGGTCCCTACTACAGTACTGTATCTGCATAATGTGTTCTTGGTCACTCTCAAGTTCTCTCCTTCTGAAGTTGCATTCCCCTCTCATTTGGCCCAGCTCCCTCAGTCTCAGCACAATCAAGTGCCCCAGTCAGCAGTGGGCATTTCATTACCGAAGTGCCAATTCCTTAGCAACAGAGCAGGTCGTACAGCATTTTATTTAAGCACAAGTTCAGAACCAAATGCTGATGAGAAATCACATGCCTACTCTTGCCTTTACGTGATTTACACGGTAACTGTATTAAACATGATTGACAACACCCTCAGAGCCAAGATACTCAATGTGCATTTGCATAACCAATCTAAACAGCTGTAACCTTAAGTACTTCATTTTTTTTTAAATAAATAAATATACAATTTAAACAATGCCTTATCAGTCTGCAACTGGAGGACTGGCAGTATGTTCAAGCCTTTGTGTCAGCAAACATCTATCTTGAGTCTTTTTCAGCAATTTAGTAAATCCCTTCTAGACTCAACAAAACACAACCCCTGACTTCCCCTAACATTGGAGGCAAGTGCAAAGAGAAATCCTCAAAAGAATCAATTAAGTACCAGATCATTATATTAACATAATTGTTGGGGCCATATAACAATGAGTTAATATGTATGTTTTTTACCTTATTAAAATATGCTTGGAAAAACTGTTAATACAGCCATCCAAAAGGCAGTGTGGCTTTCCAGTGACGATAAATATCTCCCTTCCCCCAGGCTTGTGATGGGGGAAATGGTCGTCGTCAGGTAAAATGACCCTTAATGCCTTCTGAATAGAGCGGCTAACTTTACACAGCCAGGTCATTAGGGAGACAAAAGGGCAGACCAAACAGCAGGAGAAGACCCCCGACCACAGCAACCACACCCCCTTTCCCCCAGTGAAAGAAGAACTCCAGAGTAGCTTGGCTTTGCCCTCCAAATATCATCACATCTCCCCATTATTCACACTTACACTTCAGCTGAGCAACAGAGCAGAACAGGTCACTATCAAGCTGGAAAGGCATGAAGCAAGTGGATTAATGTGGAATGGAAATATTAACCTGTGTGTTTGCATTTGGCTGAAGTCATCGGAATGACTGAATGTGTGTAGAAACTGACAAGCGACCTACGCAAACATCCTCCGCTGCCTTCTGGAAAAAGATGACACTCACTTCATTGAGTATGTTAACGATGTTTGCAGATGACTTAAGAGGCCAGGAGGAGACCTAAAGGATAAACGAACAGTGGACACGGGTTTGTGTAAACTTCCCCCTGAATCGTTGCGCACAAAGAGCCCTGCACATAAACACGCACCAAAACACATACACAGTCTTACCCCACTTGACTACAAATGGTAAATAAACTTGGGGTCCAGACATCAAAGTGGTATGGTGTTTGTGCATGCAGGCATTTACAACAATGAGTGACCACACAAGTGTGTCTACACACTGACGGGCCCACAACGAAGGCAGACAGCCAGGAAAAGAAAAAGCAAATCACTACACATACAAACAACTTCAAATAACTCACAGCTATGCGACAGCAACATCCAAGTCGTTCCTCTCAGGACATGCTGAAAGCCTCAAATTATCATTCATAAGGAAAATCTATGTGAGAACAATTATTTGAAGTCCCTAGTCCCTAGTGACAATGTCACATGACCAAGCACAATACTATTATGAAAGTTGAAGTTTAAAGTCACAGCTAAAAATGGCTTTTTATTTGAGTTGAGCGCCTGTCAGATCTGGGGTCAGGTTACTTTGCCATGTACGCCAACAAAGGAAAGTGGAACAATAAGGAGCAGCTCAGGCCCTGGCAGTGAATTCTAAAAGACTTGGTTCACTGAGGGCAATACTTTCACCTCATTTAGGGTGAAATCCCCGTGAATAATCTCTCAACATGAGAACCTAGCTAACCCAGAATGGGCAGGATGATGAGTGCTCTAATGAATGCATGTGTGTGGGTCTTTCTAAATCGCCCCACAGAGACCTACCAGGGCTTATATTAAAAAATATAAATTCTGCTTCAGATCTACCTGCTATCCACACTACTCTGGTGTTTTAAAGCCCTGAAACGGAGATGTTTGAAAACATTTCTGGCTCAAGTTGTGTTTCATTCTGGACAGGCAGAAAAAAAAACCTTTGAAAATGATTACACAATCTTACCAGCATTCGCTTTCTGATTGATTTTTATCAGCCATGCCTCGCATCAGTTTTGAAGGAACAGCTCTGTGAATACTGATTACTTATTACTTCTCACCATTGTTGTTTTTTGTTAATAGTTATTTCTGAAACTATGCAGACTGCAGAAGAGAGAACCAGCTTCCTTTTTTACATCAGAACACTGATGTCTAAGTTTGCATGTGTACTATAGAAACAAAAGACAACAGCAAGACCCCATAATAACCCCCATCCTCTTTTCAGAACTGTCTTTATGCTTTGATGAGCAGGCTGCAACAAAACCCTGAGTCTTTAAAGATACTATGAGCCATCCTCCTTAATCCTTTCTTCCAAAAGTTTCCTCCTACCATGAACTTGAGGCTGCTGATCAAAAGCTTTGTATGACTTGGGGTCATTGTTTTCAAAATCTCTCCAACCTATTCAAACATTTAAGTTGCCACTCATCCCAGAAGGTGAGAGGACGAAAAATAGAGTATGATTACAGGTTAGGATTTCCATTTAGCTTAACATTAGAGTTTTATAGTCAAGATTGAAGACAGGTGGTGGGGAGGAGAGGGTTCAAAAAGACAAGAAGCCAACAACAAAGGCTTCCCCCCCAGTCTTCTGCACCACACCAAAAGCCGGCCTCCAAGCCTTTGTCAACGCTGATCTAAAAAGGCAAATCTGTGGCCTGAGTGTGTACGCCACTATCCTCGCTCAACACTTCCTTGAGAGACACAATGATTAAGCCCAAATCGTTCCCGACATGCTTAGTCTCCCATTGTCTTTAATAAATGAGTGACCCTGATTAACAGTTTTTTCATCAACCGTCTTAAAGTTTCCTGTGGATGAAATAAAATGTGTTTCTGCACATTTCAATTCAGCAATCCAGTGGTGGAGAGAAGCGAAATTAAAAAGCCATCTGCTTGCTCTCTGGAGGATTCATACTATGCCTTGGTGCTCTCCTTCATTCATATGTATAGACAAATCTACACAATACAACTGTGCACACATCACTGGAAAGACACACTGACACACACAAAAATCAAGATGACGCATGAGAATCATCACACTCTGCACGCATCCATTATTAAAGCTGAAATTGAGGGGCACTCTTGGGAGAAGGGCTTTTTAATCAGCATCAGAATCTATTGGTTATCCAGAGTGGAAGTGGAGGTGTTGAGGCATTACACTCTCATCATCATCATCGCTACTGGCTATTCTTCTCAGACCAACTATGTGATTTACATAGCAGATCTCATTTCAGCTTCTTGAAAGTAGAGATGACCAGGCTAAAGCAAGCAAATCCAAAACAATGGTTATGACAGACTACAGGTATTGCACCAACTGTAAACCTACAGGCCAAGTGCTTCCTGGGCACAAAATGAGTATGTTTACATAACATTAGAAAAAAATTAATTATTGTGTTAGTCCGAGTACAACCATAAATTTAAAATGGTAAAATTACTACAAAAGAACAAGAAAACAGCAATAAAAAACATTTTTTATTTTACATTTTAAATTTTTTTTGGACCGTAGAGTCGGTATGGCATGCTAGCTAGCTAACTAGCCCCAAGCTAAACCAGAAACTGCATAATACTAGCAAGCTGAAATTGGGTATATTGCCACCTAGCGAAGTGGAAGTGAACACATTTCAGCCAATAAACTGATTCCCCACTATTACTTGTGTGGTGGGTCGAAGACAGTAGACACTTGAAAGGTGTAGTTGAGCTACAACCACAGTGTGATATAACTGTGCAAGAAAACGTACTGAGTGACTTGATGGACACCCTTTCTAATTTTCAGTTGAGGGACGGAGACCATGGGAGAATAAAATATTATTTTACATAATATTAATTGCAGTGTAATTCCATTTCATCAAATTAGTTCTCATTCCACTCAACAACTGCATTGATTGAATTGCAACAATCCCACTTCTATGGCAGCATGATCCCCACTCTTCCTACGTAAAATTAGAGCTCCAAGGAAATGTTGACGTAAAAGAAAGAGAACATATAAAAATTCATTGAGCAGCTGCTGACTTTTTTTCCTGAAATTTAATAACTTGCTCTATATGCCTACAGAAAGCAAATTTGAAATAGAAGGACCAAAAAGTCTTATTCTCGCACCAAACCAAGCATTTTATTATATTGCAGATATATTGCAGGTGGGCCCCAGATAGGGATATGAAATGTCCACAAATCAAAATAAGCATATATTATTTGTTCT
This sequence comes from Microchirus variegatus, assembly GCF_963457635.1. Lineage (NCBI taxonomy): Eukaryota > Metazoa > Chordata > Actinopteri > Pleuronectiformes > Soleidae > Microchirus > Microchirus variegatus. Next base: position 13,601,826 of record NC_139810.1, read on the forward strand.
GCAAAAAAACTGAAATAAAATATATTAAAATATGTCTCATAAAATTGCTACCAGCTATTTTGAAAATATGCTAAGTTAAAAATGACTTTAAATAAACATGTTTTTCCCAGTGTACATGCATTTCAACAGCCGTCTTCATTAAGTTCACTACTTGCATAGAATTTGTCTGCAATTACTATTCCGAGTTGGGTTTAATTTGCAGCACTTAATCAAATATGATAGTTTGTGCTTGTGCATAGCCTGTAATTTGTGAGGGTGCATTCTGTCAACTTGAATCAGAGTTTGAACTGCAATGTCTGAATAACACCAGCTTTCAGGCCAAATAAAGCTTAAGTTAATTAATGATGCTGTGTGGTGTCATGCCACATATGCATGGTGGCATTAAGAAATTATAGGCAGTAGATGAGGCAGGAGACTGGCCGTGACATCAAACGCTTGTGTAACTCCAGTGTGTGTGCTTTGACAAGAGTGTGGAGTTCATTATCATAAGGGATGTCTCCTAACAAGCACAGATGAAGTCCAACAGCATTTAGTTCAGTCTACTGTCGAGGAGGCTCCCCCTTCCCAACCCTTTATTTCCTGTCTAACCAGACACCCATCTTCTAAAAAAACACAATGCAGGAGGAGGATTGAGGGCGTTTGGCAACACCACTGAAGAGGAAGAAAAAGACAAAAAGTAGGAAAAGGAGGTTCAAGTAGGGGAGAAGAGGGGAAAAAGAGAGAAATCGCCTTTCAATTCCTGCTATTGTCTAGATGTAAATTAGAGCTGATCAGGATTCCACCAGCATCGTAACCAGCAAGTTCAATCTGCACAGACTGAACAGAGAAAGAGCGAGTCATACTGAGGGACAGAAAGAGGCATACATTGGACACAACAGCATAGTCGAAAGTGACTCTCATACACAAAGACATGTAAAACAAAAAAGCTCACAGGGACAAAGGAAGAGATTTGGCTTGAGTGGGAACAACAAACGCACCACTTCAGAACCAATACATCAATGAAAGGAAGAGGAGGGCGGTGAATGTACTCTGAAACAAGAGCTCAAACACGACACATCATTACAATACATCAGATTTGTGAAGCTAAAATAGTCATGGGCTGGCTGGTTTCAAATGCAAACATTAAAATGTGCAAATATCATAATCATAAGCTCATTATTTTAACAGTGATTATCATTCAACAACGGTGAGAAATGTCATCATAATGCCATGTAGTTGTCTCAGTTGGAGAAGGACATGGATTTGTGCCTGATCCTCACTCTAGGATCGAGGATCAAGGGTTTCTTGGAGGGTGTGTGCGTCTGACCCTGATTCAACCCTTCAACCCACACTCCCTTTGGCCTCAGGTAATGCCTAACTGCAGGCTGAGCTGTTGCCTTTCACTCTTCCCTTGCTTAGCTGGAAAGGGATGCCTGAGGGCTAAATAGACCTGCAGCAGCCTGAACCATGACTGGACAAGAATAAGGCAAACGGGTGATAAAGGGACAGAGGGGAAAATGATCTCTCCCACATACATTTTTGTAGTTGTTGTTATAGTTATTCTAATGGTCACAAGAGGATTTGGGGCATATTTCAAAATGGCTGACAAGGTTGTATGATATAATCAACATAGTGTCTGTGTAATGTTGTACAAGGGGCTTCAGATTGACATGGGCATACCCCGTGGTAACAGCTCAAAATCTGTGGCAGAACATGTTCCCTTAGGCCAGTCGTCTCTGAGGCACTAGACTTCTGCTGGAAAATGCTGCAAGCTGCCTTATGGCACTGTTCATGTCTGCTCCACTTTTTTGTGGGGCAGTTCTAGCACAGAGAATGGGGTAAGTAGCTGTTTATCGCAGATGACGGTTCATCTTATGTGATGTTTGTATTCACTTAGAGGCCTCCTCATCAAAACAACTTGAAGCTCAGCTTCAGCAAATCGACACAGAATAGGGTTTTATTTTCACTGCCGGGAGCTAGACTATGATTGGACAAATGCAGCAAACGACACCACAGTGGATGGGGGGTGGGTGGGCGCAGACACTGTGCTTCTGCATGATGATTGGAGGAACTGTCTGAAAGTTACAGAAACAAACAACAGTGAAGCCTTTTCTGCCTCAGTCCTGTGTAAATTTTGCGAGGGAAGTCTGCAGACAAATAACTGGTCATTGTTTGTTATTTGCTAGGTGATATAGACTATTTTCATTTGTACATATACACTGTAAATACAAAAACTATTATTGCATTTCAGTTTAACATAATTATCGCGTTTCCTTGCACAAACGTGCAGAAGACACTGCATGTTTGATACTGCATGAGCTGCATGTTTTGCAGCTATCTGCTGTGCAGGGCCTCAACACAGGTCTTTCAATTTCCATCTTTGCTTTAGCCCCCGACCGACTGCACATATTTTTTTTCTTCTTTTTTTGCTTGCCATGTTTCTTCTGCAGTATGCACTTTGTTTCAATAAAATTGATTCAGTTATTTATCACTAGGGTACATACTACTGTAACAGACAATTTGAATATCACAAGTATTGTAACATATTACTTTTGATACCATTTACTTAGTAGAGTAATATGTAATAAGTAACTGCAATATATACCCAACACTGTTTCTAAGTTGTTGTCACATTTTTTGCTACAAGATGGCAGCTGGCTTTTTGTTGTTAATAAATAGAGAAATGGTTGAAGTAGTAATGCAGAACTTCCAGAAGCCCAAATCCCCTTTGTGACACCATCTCTTGTCTGTATAGTGGATTAGTACGGATTTCTGTGACTTTGGATGCATGGTTGAAAGCAATAACAATGCAAAGGGCTAGGTCGGATACAGGGACACATACCACATTATGTTTATTTCTCAGTCTGATGGAGAGATGGTGGTGTCTGTGTCTACTTATGTGTGTGTGTGTGTGTGTGTGTGTGTGTGTGTGTGTGTGTGTGTGTGTGTGTGTGTGTGTGTGTGTGTGTGTGTGTGTGTGTGTGTGTGTGTGTGTGTGTGTGTGTGTGTGTGTGTGTGTGTGTGTGTGTGTGTGTGTGTGTGACACACACTCAAGCCAGTGAGAAATCCTGAGCCAGATATCTGTGTTTGCCTCTGAAAGCCATCACGTCCTTGCCATTGTTGGCTAAAACAACAGGGGCAGGCCAAGCGCCTCCCTCCAGTTAGAGAGATCTGTCAGCCTGGAGGGCGAGCGCAGAGAGGGAGAAAATGAGGGGAAAATTCCTGAGAGGTTTCATCTGTCAGGCCATCTGAAGTGGTTTATCAGAAGGCACACATTTCCCAAATTCCATAATCATATAGAACAAAGGAAAGTATTAAAGTACTATCTCTTATTGATTTACCACAATCATAGATCGATATCCTTGAAATACAGACAATTGTAAGCAGATGTGTCTATTGAAGAAAAATCTGATTTATTACAATTTGGATATTTAACATCAAAGTTGTTGAAGAGTTTAACAAGTCCCAATGAACCACCATTATCCTTTGACAAACATGCGTTATATTTCACTTCCATAAGTTCCCAAGCAAGTTGAGTGAGAGACGCAGAGGGAGGCATATGGAATGCTGGTGACAGGTCTGCACAAACTGCACCTGGTTGTTAATACTATGACAGCTTTACAGGACAAGGGATTCCAGTCTAATTACAGGTGGAACTAGTGAACTGTAAGATGGGAACACTGGGAGGAGGAACATGATGACTGTGAGATTACAGAACAGTAAGGCCAGGAACAGCGAATCAGGTGGGGCAACAAAGAGAGTAAAGCATCACACATGTGGTAAATGTAAGAGCGCATACATAAAACCCAAAATGACATGTCATATATCAGATCTGCATGCCTGAAAGATGCATCAGAGAAAGCTAACCAAAACAAATCCACATCCACACACACACACACACACACACACAAACACAATGACAGACAGATACACATGCAGAACACAATCAGAAAGGAAAAGACATGACTGAAGATGACAAGTGAAACTGGGAAAAAATGCAACATGTAATGGCAAAGACAGACGGAAACATGATGGACAAATCACCAGGGAGAAGGGGTTGTTCATCCCTGCTTCACTGTGACAACTCATTGACAGAGAGATGGATGATGAGGGAGATAGGAAGTACCAGAGACTGATTTGTTGAACCACAGGCAAAATAGCACAGCAAAAGCCAGAAAATCCCATGACATGTCTGTGAACACGAGACCCCCAACTGTTAAGTCTCCACTACTTCCTGTATGTGCAGCAGTGTAATGCAAATAGTGTTAAATCAGGCACACATAGGATGAGATTCAATGTACAGGGTGGAGGATACTTCCTATAGTGAATTTGGTTTGTTAAGACAATACGTTGTATTGCTGTTAGATATCATCAAGCACATGCTCCCAACCCTGCACAGAGCTCTGAGCTCAAACCAGTTTGACAACAGTGGGATGAACTGAAACACTGACCGTCAGTATAAGTCACTGTTCAACACCTGTCAACTAACTCTATATAATAATAATAATTGCGGCTGAATGAAAGAAAATGCCTGCACTTCCATCGCCAGGTGCAAAGTTTTACCTAAAGAGTTGAAACAATCAAAGGAAACAGGGAATATGATATGATATGATACATCAATTTACCAGCACCGTCAGTGAAGTTTAAGCCAACATTCAATATAGTAGGTGACAGAATAAAACTTATATAACCTTAATTTGTCCTACAGATCTACAGAACAGAATACTCTTCTTCACTTGTTTCCTATGGACGTGAGCTGCTCTGGAGTGACAACAGAGCTAACCTAAATACAAATCACATCAGGGCTTCTACTAACCCCTCGGGTGTCACACCAGAAGCCTTTCCTCTAAACCTTGTGTTTTTGGCATATTGACAATAAGTCGTCACACTTGCCACCGCAGCTGCCCTGATTCAGAAATGAAGTCTTGGGGCAGGAATTTTGTCACAGATCCAGTTTCCCAGAGGGAACCCTGATCTCATGCAGACTGCTCCTCTGTGTCCTTTATGTCTGGGACAGAAGAGGGAGGTTTTACAGGTCACTGTACACCCAAGTCCCTGTCCAGAGCCGCCCACAGCAACACTCCTGCTCCAAAGAAGATGAAGTAAAGACAGGCTTAACTGGGACTTGACAGCAGCCAACTCTGCATCCTCTTCTTAAAACAACATATTTGCGATCAAAGTACTCACCAAGCTACCAGACGCATTTCACCTATGAAATAAATACTGGTGCAAATTGTATCTTTGACTGACTTTGACTGACTGCAGGGGAGTTGTTGGAGACCTTGTGTGAAGCATTTTAAGATATCCTCCTGCCGATGGCTACGTTGTGCATGAATTTGCAAATGAGGAGCATTAAATTATTTCAAATGTCTTTGCCTTGGGGTTGTAAGCTAAGAAGTACAGGAACTTTTTTTCCAAAAGACAGTGTGCGAGTTTTACAAATCAAGGGAATAAGTAAAATGATCTTGTACTTGATGATACTGCTTATATTCTTGTTATACTTATTTTTGCATTTATGGACAAATTCAGTCTTGTGCAAGTGTCTCAAGACAGCACCAGCTTTATTTTTATTATGTCTGTCAAATTCTGTGATCACTGGCATTTGGATTGGTGGTTTGAAGGGACTGAAAGTTGATCTTATAGCGAGATGTCAACATGTGTATGTAATGCTCGACCATGTGTTGAATAAACTTGAAATGTGACATGAAATAGTAAGATAAGCACATGTTTTACTTATAACAATTAGTTCCACTCCAAGAACCAGGATCATGGTATTGTTCAGGTTTAAGTGCAGGTCACACTAAATACTTAAACTTCGACAAATATAGTTTCACATTTCATTTTCACACAATATACATTATGAATTTGATGCTGCGCCACATGTCTTACTCCAGGGATGTTAACATCTGAAGAAACAGACATGCCTTTACATGTGGGTGTCTTGGCATCTTATCAATACCATCATAGATTTGTACCAGCATAACAGAGATACACTCCTGGTTCACACTGGGTTACGAGTCAAGGTGAACGGACCATGGTTAAGTGGTCTGGTCTTCCTTTGCCCGCTTCCATCTTTCATGACTTTTTCATTTTGGAGTCCTTTATTGCTATGCCAAGCAGGTTCTCTGCTCCTGCATTTTTAATTAAAATCTAAAAAAGTGCAATAACTCTGAAGACTCTGCCAGCAGGCAAACCGGTCCATTGGTCCTTGTTCCTCCCTTCAAGCCTTTGTTACCTATTTTCATCATAACGTTCCATCAAGCCTTTCTGGTTGTCCTTTTCTCTTCACTTCACTGCATAAATACTTTGAAACAAGCCACACTGGGTACAGAGATTAAGTAAGGGAGCACATTTGTAGAAAAGCTCCACACCAAGTAATTGAACCTTAACTCTTAGACTTTCCCTTAATCCAATCCAAGGTCCCCAGGAAAAGTCCAATCTTCAAAGTAAGTCTTCTTGACTTCCCATGACTCCCTGAAGACAAAACTGGACTGGATAAATACCCCAGTGCTATAGTTCAGTCACCTGGGTGTGACTGCAGAGTTTTCACACACTTTCCAGAGGCACAATAAAAATAATCCCCATCTCCCTTTTGGAATTACCCACAGGCCTTTTATATATGGGGAAGTCGGATATATTGCAGGGTTGTCGTGTTTCACTACACTGATCTCATCAGTCTCTAGGATTTCTAGGTAAGATTAAAACATGAACAGGTGGTAGTAAAGCATGATATCTAAATTATAAGGCACAAAAGTAGGCTACAGGAATTCCTATATAGTGTTTTAGAGCAGAGTTGACTGACTTTAACTCAAACTGCCTCCACTAAACTGTGAGGCAATTTTTTAAATAAATAACGTTAACCTCAAAAGAAATCAAGCGGTGGTGAAAAATCAGATAACACAACATAAATAATTAATGAGAAAGGCCTCTGTATAGAATGTTGTATAGTACATGAACTTATCTTTAGAACCACAGCAACGTCGCTCATATGAGTTTTGCTGTGAACTCAAGTGTGAACTGACCCAAGTTGTGTTCCCCCTACTTCTTTTTGCTCCATTCTATCATTTCTTCTCACAATTCTAAGAAGGTGGGGAGGGAGGAGACAGTCAGGTAGGAGCTTGCAAAGGTTAGGTATTCCAGTCTATTACGGGCCTCCTCCTTGCACAAACAGTGGGAAAAAAATCTCAAGAGTTTTCCACGAGGCCAGGTCTCACTTGGAGCGGGGGGGGGGGTTCAAACAGTCAACCCACATCCCACCCACCCTGAGAAGCATTCCGCAGGACTGTCTGCTCGCCCATCATTAAGCAAGAACACCTGCTGGCAAATCAAGACCCCCATCATGTTCTCAGCAAGCCTGACTAACCCCATTACCAGTGCACCTCTGGACTGCTGTACACACAGATCATAAAGAGTTGGTGGTGTGTTGCGCAAAAAATGCTGCTCATTAACATCCCTCAAAGATTGCAGATAGTCCAACACGTGAAGCACAATGGCTGCCCATCATTGCTTATTTAAATAGAGAAAAGAAAATATGCTTGATGCAGCTGTTGCATGATGATGCACTGATTTCTGACTGGCTCAGCTCAAAAGAGACACATTTTAAAAAAGAAAGGAGAGGAGGAGATCAAGATAGAGGGAAGAAACAGCTCTTTGTTGCTGTTTTTCATCAAGGCCTTGAGGGAAAGATTCTGGCATCAAGTCATCAAGAGCTGAAACAAATGCAGCTGATAAACAGAGCAAGGCAGATAAGATCTTCCCTGCATGCTCAACACTTCTCCATCAAGAGGGCTTCCTCTCTTCCAAACCCCAAACACCCCACACGTCTACTCTCTTTATTATCATGTACACAGCAGAAAAAAAGAAAACGGACAACAAACACTGCACATGCACTCTTGCCCATTTACAAAATCTGGAGAAAAAGGCATCCTGTTGTGATATGAATTATCCCTTTCATCTACTTTTAAAAATCCACAACTTCATTTGGTTTTTGAAAGATTACGCGACTGATTCTGACACTTACACATGAACTTACGTGTGCATGTGTTAACTGTCAGCACAGAAAAATCAACGGCAGTTACATTTTTCCAAGCAAAAGCTGGAGGACCATACAAACACATTCAGTGCGAAAGGTCATCCGCTTTTCTGCCCTGGAAAGATGACGTTCTGGGAGCCTGAATACAAAAATATCTATTTGACAATAATGCTTCTTCTCCAACATAATAAACCATAGAGGACAAAACACTATAAACAGGAACGGATTCCCTGTGAAAACTATATTTTTTATGCATTTTCTATGTGCTTTATACTTTGACATCCTTTAACTCTTCATTCTTTTGCCTGTACATGGAGCCTATAGCCTGATATTAGCCAATGAGAAAATAAACAGGGGCATACAGGGCATACGAACCTGGTATTCGACACTGCAGGTGTTTTATGAGGCTGGAGGTGTTCCCTCCTTTGGCTCCTATAGCTTGGTGGCAGTGCCTGCACAGTGGACGGGCATCATCTATTTCTTTACTGTCTGTGGCTTGTTTAAAGGGACACTGTGTAGTATTTATGGGTTTATATGACCCAAAATCCACTTTTTTATACATATTATGTGCTCCTGCATTGTCTAGTCGCTGTATAATATTCTTTGTTTCATTTTCATAGTGTTTCAAAAAGTCATGTAAAATAACATGGTCACGGGCCGCTACTGCATTGCCACGACGCCATGTTTCTACGGGAGCCTGTATAGACAAACGCGAGAGAACAAATAAAGCGTCGCTTTACTTGTAGCGGAAGTCCCGCCTCCACTCTCTCCGCTTCGTCTGCTTCAACGCCCTCTCCCTCGCCTCACGAACGTCATCTGCTGACATGGAGAAAGACGACGGGGACCGGCTGAGGAAACCGTAGTGCTCAGGGAAGGGAGGGGGAGCAGAGGAGCAGTTCTTGGTTTTAAATTTCAGCCTCTCCTCTAGATGGCACTATAAACTACTTACTTCACCTTTAAAGCCAAAATAGTTCCAACTGTGACTTTTGGAGTTTGTTTTTTTTAAGCAAAGTTAGCGGAGCCACTGACGACAACGACGCCGCGGCAGACTCGCCGCTCAGCCCGGTGCTTCTGCCATGGTGAGTGTGTTGTCTCGTGTTTGTGACTGTAAACCGTGCGCGCGTCTGGACGAGACAGAACTTTAGCTTGTTGTTTGTTTTGAAGCGAATTTCGATCGAAGCGTAGCCGTCTTCATGGAGTTCGTTCTTGCCGGCAGAAACACACGAACAGCCAATCAGCTAACAGACGGGCGGACCCAGCGTGTGGAAGCAGCCTATCATATCCCCGACGTCACCAGTAACAGGCAAACAGCCAATCATTCAGCAGCTGTGTGGTTCGGTTGCAGTAGTTGCAATGTGGGTTTGTTTGCAAGGGAGTAGCATGCAGTGAGAAGTCGGGAGGCCGGGAGGAGAGTAGTCGTGGCTGCTATGTAGCGGAAACTGGCACCGGTATATCTGTATATCGTAATCCACGGTATTACCGTCGCGTAGAATATCTAGTACCGTAGGCACTGTTACGAATTGGTACCGCGGTGTACCGTGGGTATCGTGCAACTCTACATGTATGCAATCAATACTACACTATGGGAAAAATATGATATCATAGCCACATCTCCCTTTTGCTCTTGCACTGGTTGTCTTTGTTGTTATTGGCACCACTTAATTAGTGTCGTTATTGGCACCACAGATAAGTGGTGTCCACTGCTCCTGCAACCAGTTTGTGTGTTCATCACTGGGGTGTAAAAAGGATAGATTAAATGTAGAAGTCAAATTCACAAATTCTATTCTAAGTTTAAGAGTTACATATTTGTTTTTGATTTTTTTAACCTGAAACACCAGTGAGGGAGTCATAAGCAGAGATACGGCATAAGTAAACAGGAAGTGGGCCGTTCATTTTCACAATAAATATGGCGTATGACATACAAGGACTAGTGAGCACCACAGTCTTTCATTTGCAGCCTCATGAGAGGCCCTGAAGTGCCACTGCACAGCCTGAAGTGTAAATGTGCAGAAAGCCCCAGTCTTCTAATCTAATTCTAAATCTAAGAAATATTCCACAGCAAACACTAAATCTGTCACAGCATACGTTCCTACATGCAAAACAAAAATCCTCTTTTTTTTTTCGTCATTCAACATCACTCATCTATTTTTCTTCAAGTCTGGGTCCTTCTCAAAACTCTCAATGGCAAGGAGCTCACACAAAGTCTTTCTTCTTCTACCTCAGACAATGTACCTCCCCACCTAGCTCTTTGCCAGGCATTCCTGAGTCTATCCCAGCTATCGAAAATGTCAAGAATGAGGAGAAAGCAGAGGAGGATACAATGAGAACTGCGGCAGGTAGAGTCTTGTCCTGTTGCACTGACATCCCACAGTCGCCGGGGGTAGTAGTTGCATAGAACGGATGGGATAGGACTTGACTCTCTTAATTAAAACTGCATGGGAAACAAGCCTTAAAGCTCATTCTCCTCCGGATGGAGGCATGGCAGCTAATAATCAGGGCCAATGTCAACCCCCACACCCCCAACAAATACCAATTTTGTGGTGGGATCTACACCTGACAATTGTCCATTGTGCATAAGACACTGCATAGACTTCATAAGGTAATGTGCAACACTTTCACACATCTTTAAGCTACAGCTCTGTCTAACTTTTCCCCGATGACTTCTTCAAACATTTTCTAATGGCTAATCCTTCAACTGTAAGGTGATATGAGAAAATCAGGTTATGAGAAGTAAATCCTCTTCAAACACAAAGCCCTGAAACAAAAAGGGCAAATTCTAGACACTTTATCAGTGCCAAGAAACTCCCTTTTCCACAAGAAGAGTCTAAAAAGAAGAAAAGGGGCCTGAATGAAAAGGTTAGCAGTGCAGTGTTTCGTGCCCGGACAGACAAACAGAAGAAGTTTTTATGTGTGTGCCAAATGCAACTTAACACTGCAAACAAGCGCCATCCATTGGAACATCCTGCCACCCAGAACTATTCCAAGGAATGTACCCAGAATATAGACCCGGCACCTCTGAAAGCATACAGCATGGTGATTCGTGCTCTAATTAATTTCCCCTGGTGCTCCCAGCCAATCTTTAAGTGTTGGATACGAACTTTGAACAGCTGCCAACATTGTCAAGCACCAGTAAAAAGTGAGAAGCAGTGAGCTCTCTGCTTGCTGACATGGGGGCACAGGCCGGTACAGTCTCACAGTCACGGTGGATGCTGAGATTTATTAGTCATGGCTGCATGGTTTGCCTCATAAGAGCCTGACAAATTGCTTTACAATCAAAAATTAACTCAAGAGAATTCATGCTGAAGTAATAGTAAGCAAATCAATAGATAAAGCAAACACACTCTCATCTCCCCTTTTTGTTTCTTAAACTGATAAAACGAGTCAGTTGAAAAACACAATAAAAAGTGTGGGAACCTGTGTTACATGGTGTGTGAAAAAGTGTGAAAAAGTTTCAACTATGACTTAATAAAATGGCCCAGCATGGGAGGCAAAGGTTGGAAATCATCGCTTAACCACTCAACCAGTCCTGACGGTGTTCATCAGCCACCTCAAGGCTTTGCTGGGAAAATCTGGAGCCTCACCATGGCAACAAAGCTCCTAAAATGACTCAGGTGTCCTGGTCTCATACGGTTCTGGGAAACTTTGACGCTGTGTGCCTGAGGCTATGTAATTTCAGCAGCCACCAGTGTATGAAATCGTTGCCTCTAAAAGTAACTTTTAACTACTGTGAGTCTTCAAACTACTGCATTAGTCATATAAATAGAACGCACATAAGGATATGTAAGCCCTGATAAGCTTACACATTAACTTCCATACACGTTTAGCCTTCCAATAATATAATCATGCACACAGGTAACTTACCTTCTACACAGTGCTCCACGTCCTCCAGGTTGCGCAGGGTAATCCTCATCAGACTTGAGTTGAGCATAAGTTCGTTCTTGTGTTCTGGTCCCATGGACTCCGGGGCAGTGTTGAGGAAGAATATACGAGTGTCACCTGTGGCCACCTGGTTGTCGCAGATACTCGGGTTGCCAAAACCGCAGATCATCAACTTGTTTCCACCATCCAGAAGGATTTCACGATTAACATTGGTCTTGCCTTTCAAGTAGCGCCACACCCTTACCTATAAATGAACAAAATGGCAGAGGATACTGTACTAGGCACTGTGTTAAAACTGAAAAGATGTTTTCATTTGTAGGTGTACACAGACCTGCTTTATGTATCTGAAAATCTGAACCAGAGTAAACCACAAATGTAATTTACACATGCAACAGAAATATCCAGTGACATTGTGGGTAATGACAGTAATTCTTAATTGATTCTTTAATACAATACATGTCGTTCAATAGATCCAAGCACCTATTTTGTCAATCCCAGGAGCTAAACCTAAACCCTCAATGTACATCACAGGTTGTGCAGCAGAGACCGTGAACAGTCACAAGTTGCCTCTTCCGCTTCCAAGTTAGCCGTTTTGTCCCATTTCACCACTTGTGGTGGTGGTTTCTGTTTCTCTGTTTCCACTGTGAGAGCTGTGTACCTTTAATCTACTCATTCACCAGGAGACAGGAAGCCAGTGGGCAACTTGTTTATTTTGAAAGATTATAGAGTGCCGCACCACAAGTCCATGATTGTGCAAACGTTAGTTTCTCAATGAACAGATATGGAATGAGGGCAGGATGGAGACACTTTCTAAAAGTGCTTCTAATTTGTGGGGCAGCAGATGTTTATTTCTCCACCATGTGCTGTTGTTTTATCCATCAACTTAGGAGATACATGTTTTTCCAAGGACATATACAGAGACTGAATTTACAGTTTCATGTCTATAATGTACTGGTGCCATGCTAGTGACTAACGCCAGTGCAATTCACGTCTGAACATCTTTATTGTTTGCATTACCTGTCAGTGCTCTCTGTTGAGAGACATTGTGTGAATATTATTTTTGGTGATTTCAATATTTCTTTGGAACATTGTGGAGATATTTTACATAAACCTGTCCAACTGCTCATTAAGGCAAATATCTAAATCAGCCAATTATATGGCAGGGGCTCGGTGCATTTGGGCATGTAGACATTGTCAAGACGACCCTTTGAAATTCAAACTGAGCAATAGAATGGTAAAGAAAGGAGATTTTGGTGATTTCAATCATAGCATGGTTGCTGGTCTGTGTATTACAGGAACTACAGAGATTGTCATGCACAATCTCTATGGTTCACGGAGTCCAAAAAAGAGAGGAAAATGTGCGGTAAGCTGCAGTTCTCTGGGAAAAAAAATTACTTGTTGACACTGGAGATGAAAAGAGATTTGGCAGACTGTTTCGAGATGATAGAAATAACCACTTGTTACAACCAATGTATGGCTACGGTGATGTTACCCAGCCTGCCAACACAGCACATCTGCTATAGCAGCAAAATACCTCATAAACAGCCACTTTAATACGCACAAATAATACCCAAAGAAGTGGCTGGTGAGAGTATTATGACCTCATTTAACACTATGTGCATCTCTGTTACAGCCACAAGACATAAACTACTTTAAGCCCTGAAGGGGCTCTTAACTTGTATATTTCTTTTACAGTCACTGGCAAATGAAAAGTTGCATATTTTCACCATTTATGTCGACAAGTCAAGTGAGAACTAGAGCCAGGGTCCAGAGAGAGGGACCTGTTTCCTGCTGCAACATGTTTGGGATGATTACATGCTCGGTTAGCCCTCCCCTAGCTGTATAATTGGTAAGTGGAAATAAAAAAAACATCATCCATCTATTTCTGAAAGCAGAGTGGATTCACTCTCAGTGTCCATGTAACCGCTGCCAAACGCTTCTGGATGAATGAGTTTGTAAAAATGTTTTTTCAGACAAGCTGATTGTGTGGAAGCTTTTTGAGTATACTAACTAGGTGACAATAGCCCCCCGCAAGTAGATGCGTTTAAATGGAAAAGTGCACGTTTAACTTGTTTTCGAGTAAGAAGAAGCAGGTGTTGGAGCAACGCGCTCTTGCGCACGGTTGACTTGTAAACACTTACCTTGCAGGAGTAGGTATTGTGCACCGGGTCCATGTTGATGATTTCGTCCACGGTGCCGGTCAAGACGATGTTAGCCTCCTCCTCTCTGTCCTCCAACTCTCTCTCCGGGCAACTAGCGGAGCAGCGCTGCAGCAGAGCCATGAGCAGCCCCGCCAACAGGAGCAGCGCTGTCCGGCCGTCCCGGACTGTCCGATGGGAACCCATTACCACAAAAAGTAAACTTTCCTACAATTAAATCTTGAGAAACTCCAGACTCTTTCCGAGTGTATATATAGATTTAGGCTTTTTTGCACCTTCCCACAACTTCCCTACAGACGACCAGTGTCTCTTTCACTCTGCTGCCCTGTTCCCTGCATCCGCAACCCGGGTTGAAAATCCCTCTCTGCCGCCGCCGCCGGCTGGGAGACCAGGAGGGACGAGTGGAAGGAGGAGGAGGAAGGAGGAGGAGGAGGAAGGGAGCGCTCTCTGCAGGAATGCAACTGCACGTCTCTCTCCCCCTCTCTTGTCCCCTCTCTCACACACACACTCACACACTCACGCTGCAGGATTTGCATGCAATCTGAATTGCTGATCCCACAAGTGAGTGTGAGGTGGGTGGTGGTAGTGGTGGTGGATGTGGTGGTGTTTGTCTGTCGAGTGTCTGTCCGAGGACGCCCCCAGTCGGACACACAGTGTCCCTACTTTTCCTCCAGTCATCATCAGTAGCAGCAGCAGCATCAGCCCCCAGACCCTGAAACAAACAGGTATTAACATCAGCTATTCCAGTTGTGATTCAGTTACCAACATATGTCTTTTGACAGTGACAAATGTTTATACCTATTCAAATTGATATTAGGCGTACCACGTGATCATACAATAGTATGCACATTTTTGTTCAGTGTAATTGTGTTGCTGTTGTTTTGTCAACTTTAAAAAGTGGGTCCAATATTACATGTGAAGGAATTGGACTCCTCCTAACCAGAAGGGCACTGGTTCAACAGGCCAAGGGCTGAGGTGCTCCTGAGCAAGGCACCCAATTCTCCATTGTTCCCCCGGTGCAGATAAGTGCTGCCCACTGCTCATGTGCCCGGCTTGTGTGTGTGTTCACTGCTGGTGTGTAATAAGGGTGGGCTAAATGCAGAGGATAAATTCCATAATACTAATTGGTGTGTGTGCAAAAAATAGTCTTTAAATTGTCTTTAAAATTGTCTTTAAAAACCACCAAATAACTACTTTCTAGATTATTCCAATGTATAGGCATATTATTTATTAAATACTTTGTGACTCTCTCTACACCATATCTATTTTTTTATCTTCAGAATCATTGTGTACTTTAGTGTGCAGAATCAAATCAAACTGCCTTGTGATGCTATATGCACTTGACCAGATATCCACACGTGAAAGGGCTTTAGTCCGACATGGCAGTGAGGATTGAGTCGTTAGATGCAGGTGCTCTCCTTAGGTTTAGTTTTCTAATCCTGATAGGGTTATAAGATTTATATGATATGGCTGCAACTGCGCAACACAGGAAGTAACATGTCAATGTTTACAGCTTGTTTCACTGCCCTCTAAATATGTATGCGTCTTGAATTTGTGACAGTATAAAAACTGAACTGTATATATACTGTATATAGGAAGCTCATTTGGATCCAATCTAACATAACTGTCAAAAAAAAGTCTCTTTTAATTTCTCTGTGACAATATTTACAGGGGAACAGCGCTATTGTATTAAGTAGCTACACAATGTATTCTCTGGTTCACAGCTGCAATATTTCCTTTAGTATATTGGGCAGTGGGCACAACGATTTGGAAAGTGCAGGCTGTAAAATGGTGACTGCTGCCAGCACAACAGCACATGTGATTGAACATCCATGTAAAATGGAATGCTCCCGCTCAATAGGCGGATGCTACTGACATGCTATATACCATTAAAGATTCCCTGTATATCATAAAATCTCCCATGTTTGAATCGGTAAATGTTACCATATGCCTATTTTGTTACAGGTCCTATTTAAAAACAGACAGTACGTAAATTTCCGCTCCTCAAAAGCTGTAATTGTAACTACCAGTCTATTCCTGGGAAAATGACAGGCTTGGTTATGCACAGTTGCTAGAGAGGATATTTGCAGAAATTTGCTCAAGTAGACCTCAGCTATGACAGCTGAGGTAACCCAAATAGACAACTTTCTTTTTGATTAAAAGGATAGATTGTCAGTGTTTCTAACTCTGTATGCTGTATATAGTAAATGAAGTGAGGACCATATTTTGTTAAAGGAGAAAAACACTCCATACAAGTTTTTCCTCTGAGCAATACTATTAATTAATAAATGGCCTCATTTGTGGGATGTACAGCCTGGGGCTGCTCCAAAGAAAGGACAAATGACAAACTGATTCTGTGATTTTAAAGAACATTTTCACTTGGTTTCACATCCAAATGAGCTATTATTAAATAGCCGTACTAATGACTACTTATAACCAGAAAGTACCCTCAAATTCAAAAACATTGTAGTGTAGTATTGTGAATTATTGTTAATGCAGCTGTATATTGGTATTACTGCAAGCAGCAAACAAGTAACAAGTGTTACTGTTTGCTAAACTGTAAAAAACAAAAACTAGTATTTTTGCAAGTAGGAACATTTAATGGAAATTCATTCTGCAGAGAATAATAATAAAAGCAGAACCGAACATCACCACAACTCCTTCACCTCTCACTGCCTGCAGAAATCATATTACATCCTCAAAGATTATTTCCATCCTCCCCATCACCTTTTTGAATTGTTGCCCTCTGGCAAAAGACACAGATCCATTAAAACACACGCACACACACACACACACACACACACACACACACACACACACACACACACACACACACACACGCCACATGATTGCTGAACAGGTTTTTTTACCCAAGAGACACAATTACACTGAACAATGAACTCAAAAACCTCCCAACATGAGACAATACAGCACCTTCATGTTTTCACTGCAGTGTTATTGTGCAATAAGTGTTATTTTAAAGTGAAATGGACATTTTTAACTGAATTACTACTCTCTCAAATGCATATGCCAGGCACTGATTGAATGATAGTGGGGTTAACTGAAATATCCTGACAGTGCATCTGAATTCTGTTGTATATTCTTACAATAACAATAAAGTATCTAATCTAATTGAATATCCACAAATATAAATGTCTTTCCTGATTAAGGGAAAATGTTAGTGTTTGTAGCTGACTTTAGACATGCACTGAAAACAGCTTGGTGTGGTTAATGTGAAAGGTGTCATTAAACACAACAAACCCAAAGGCAACTCAACTCTGCAGCTTCCTGCCTCAGCGTTAGCATTTTAATCTTTCAGCTCATTTGTTTCAGTTTTCTGTCAGAAATGTGGTTCAGTCTTGTTTCACTGTTTTCTGGTACATGCAGACAACTGTTTTACAAAAAGGAAAGAGAAAGTTTCCTTTTTAAGTCTTTAGCATCAGATAAATTTAGCAGCTAGTGGGAGAGCTTGCAGCTTAAGAACGATGTATTTTTAAAGACATTAATGGAGACCAAAAGTAGAATGAATGTTTGACTTACTGTATATTTATCAGGTGACTGTTAACATGACTCCAAAATGGTACACACTTTGACTATAAACGAAACACTTTGTTGTAGTTTGTTGGCTAAGGCTATGAGAAGGGTATTCAACAGCAGACGTGCAGTGTACTGATAGCACTGCCTCATTGTTAGCATTTTAATCTCTCAGCTCATTTGTTTTAGTTTTCTGTCAGAAATGTGGTTCAGTCCTGTTTCACTGTTTTCTGGTGCATGCAGGCAATTGTTTCACAAAAAGAAAAGAGAACGTTTCCTTTTTAAGTCTTTAGCATCAGATAAATTTAGCAGCTAGTAGGTGAGCTAGCAGCTTAAGAGCAGTGCATTTTTAAGACATTAATGGAGACAAAAACAGAGCTAAAGGTAGAATGAATGTTTGACTTACTGTATGTATATCAGGTGACCGGTAACATGACTCCAAAATGATTCACACGTCAATACTTTGTTGTAGTTTGTTGGCATGTACAATAAGGCTATAAGAAGGGTATTCACAGCAGATGTGCAGGTGTGTTTAATTAGGAAAGGCACAGGTGTTACTGATAGAACTAACGATGACTCCATCATGACAGTGAGTCAGCATTCTGCCTGAACTTCAGGAAGTTGGACAGAACACAGCCATCATTAATATGATTAGTTAGGCCCGTGCCTTTCCTACTGTGACTCGTCAAAATGTCTGCCATAAAATGCTTCTCTTACAGCAGTAATAAAACAGTGTAATATACAGCATAAAAAGCCTTTAATTTGAGTGAATTTGTGCATGAACCTTAAAAAAAAACCACACACACACAAGACAAGGTCACCAATAAATAACATGCAAACGTGCTGGGGCATGGAGGTGTTTATCAGCTATGTGTCTGTGTGGACACAGATCAAAATTATGGGATAATTGCTCATAATGTTAAAGGCACCAAATACCACAAAACCCCCGGAAAACTAAACAAGCATTGACAAGTGTTACCATGAAAGAAGAGATTTCACTGGCTTGTTCCATGAATCAAAGTGTAGACAGATGCAGAATACACCAGGAGATGAAGAGGAGCTGGGGAGCAGAGACACCGGCCTCCAGTTCCTCAGAGGGGATTTACTGTCTGACATGCAAACCGTGTATTGGAAAGGCTTGTGTATTACTTTGCTTGGATTCCTTTCCCCCTGAGTCTTGTCAAATATGTCAGTAATATGCCCTTAAAAAAACAGTCAGATGGGCTATTTAGTTATATCTGTGTGTAGTCTTGTAAGAAAACCGCTGGATGCATACATTTGAAGAAGTCAAATATCAACATTTGAAACAGCAACTTTACAATATACAATATTAAAATAATTGTTCTATTAATGGTCTTGTTACTGCTTTATTATTATTTTTCTGCATGTTTACATTTACATACATAAAGTTTGCATACATAAACTCTGCTTGTATGGACGCTATATAACTAATAACTAAGTATTGTTTGTGTTGGAACCCACAGCAGCCAGGAAAAACGTTGAGTACAAATTAGTCTGCATGTCATTGGAAAGGATAAAGTGTAACCTGAGATGCAACATTAGCAGGCAAATTATATGCAGAACCTGGGGAACTGCAGCTGCCTTGCTGTACCCCTGTGTATCACTGCATCATGGACAGTCCAATTGAACTTTTGACTGTGAGTGTTTGAATCACGTGGTATAACTTAACAGCGCATAAATAATGCATCACTCGTGCTATTATTATTCAGCATCTTGCTATTCAAATTTTTTTTTTTTTTGAAACATCTGTAATCCTGATGATAGTATCTGTTTGTTATGCAATGTTTTACATCGCTCTTAAAGATAATGAGAATACACACTCCCCTTGGCATTGCGCGCACACAATGAGACATTCCAGGGTTATCAAATGAGGCTGCTGTAGCTGTTGTTTTTCCAGAGGACAGGCTCAGTTCACTCTATCCGGTATCAGCATGAGAACAGAGGACTGAGCCTCGCCTGCCTGGTATCTATCTGCCTCGGATCACAAACTCAGTGTCCAGTTTCCAAACTGCCCTCTTTTTCCTCTGCCGTCTCCCTGTGCAGCAGACCTGGCTGAAGGAATGTAGATGAACTTATCTGTCACCTTCTGCAAAGCAATCTTGCTTGAATGCAAGAGTATGTATACAGATTTTTATGTGGGTAATATCAGGGCGATGTGAGAGATGTGACGCACCAGTGAACCATACAGCGAAGTCTAGACCAAGATGTTTTCAAAACATATTGTGTCAAAGACACAACTTAAGCAAAAAATATCCAAATTATATTTACATTTTTAGAGCATTTGATTTCCTGTCTGCATTTGGGTTGCTTAACAATCTGAAGCCACTACCGGACCTGGCTTCACATAGTTTGTTACTCTCTCATTGAACCAATGACGTGAAATGAAACCACTGAAATCACCAGAGAAGTGGAGCTCTGGGTTGTTTATCTGCTGCCCCAAACATGCGATATAGGCTACATGATAAAATGTAAAAAATGAAAAACCTGTCTTGGTTTACTTGAGGAAACAGGGTCAAGCTAAAAGTAATATACAGACCATAACCACTGAGAAATCAGTAGCTTACACTACTGTTCAAATGTTTGGGGTAACCTATACAGTTTGTTTGTGTTTTATTCAAAATAATAATTTGGCCCTTCAAACTTTGCTTTCATCAAAGAACCAGCAAAACTGTTTTCAGCTGTGCTAACACCATTGCACAACGGTTTTCAAGGGTTTTCTAATCATCCAATAGCCTTCTAAACACAATGTACCATTAGAACACTGGAGAGATGGTTGCTGGAAATGGGACTCTATAAGCAGACGTTTGCAGCTAGAATAGTCGTTTACCACATTAACAATGTAAAGCGTGTATTTCTGATTCATTTAATGCTTTTCCTTCAAAAATAACGATATTTCTAAGTGACCCCAAATTTTTGAACGGTAGTATATGTTGTTTTTCATGCTAATAACTTTGGACCACATAATAATTGTAAAATGGTTTCACTATTCTTGTCATAGCTGATCTGCTTTTATTTTCTTATGTGTCTGCAAAAAAACCTTTCAGATTTATTTGCAGCTATAGACCATCATTCAGGGGGTTTTGCAAAAAAAAAAAAAAAAAGGTACAGTGTGTCAATCACAATATTAGTGTATAATACTTTTTAGCTCGTTTTACTGATGTCTATCTCATGGGAAATCCCAAAAGAAATCTCAATTTTTTGTTTCCCCCTCCAAAGTGAATAGACTGTGTTCAGCTGCCTGACACTTTGCCAGATGGCCCTCTGCATTGTGGTGTCATGTCTAAACAAGAGAAGTGGTTTCACACCTGGTTTTATCCCTGTGCATTTAACTGGAATGTCAGATAGTTCAATGCCGTGTATAGTGTCCCACATGTTTTTTCATTTTTCAGTCCATCCACTTTATGGAGGAATTCTGCAGTTTAAGTCTGTACTTGTGCAGTATTGAAATGTTTCTTGTTGGTGTTTATGGAATTTGCTTGTCTAACTAAATATAGATTTTTTTTCTATATTCTTCTTTTCACGACCAATGCCATCCTCGTGGTCCTTGGGATTCTCCACCATCATTAGTATCTGTCCTATCACATTGGATTGTCACAGATAAGACTGAGTGGAGACTAGATAAAAGAGTGTCGGTGAGGCGCACCATGTCATTTGCTTCATTATAGATAACAATCCAATCCACAAGAAAGTCCCTTCCTCATGTCACACACAGCAAATGTATTAGACGATCTAATGCGTAGTGTTTTACAAACTTCAGCGTCAAGGTCACATACATTTTCCGATAAAAACAGCAAATGCAATATGTCAGAATGAGTTTCCTGCAAATCATGTTAAAAAAACAGCTGTGAAATATGTTTACTGGCCATATTGATGGTAGAGCTGCACTGAATGATAGCCAGCTTGCCTCCATTATTAGTGGATGGTTAGACCTCTCCATCCATTTGTTCCTGCTCCCGCCCAGCTCCAGCTTGTTTATGCAGAGTGGCCACAATTTACCGACAGCCATTTTGTCTAATAGATACCATTCATTCACTCCCTGCTTGCTCTTTGGCAGGCGCTCACCAGAGTCCATTTGGGAAATGAGTCCACTGCAAACGCATACAATCACACCACTGACAGCAGATGAATGGCAATCAAAACTCGTCAGACTCAAAGTGATTTAGGCGCCTGCTTTTAAGCTGATTTTGTATTCTGTATCCGATGGCTAGATGTATAATGACACAATTTTGATGTGAAACTGATTTCTCCAGGTCACTAATGCACCATGTCCTCTCAGATTGACAAATTGAGTCCTCCCATAATATAGGAGCTACAAAGGAACTGCCTGTAATAAAAATGATTAATGCTAATGTGGGAGCACATACTGTAGACAGAGGCACCGATATTCATTGTTATTCTGGGGTCTTAGAATGAAATGGGGATTTTCATTTCCATATGCTGACCTTAAGTTTCCCCTACACTTTGATTCCTGGATGAACAATAGTGTTTGATCTACAGCTTGTGTCTCACTGGGTGACGGAAACCTGAGACGGAAACTTGATCAATATGTTGACTCACTCTCTGTCTCTCTCTCTCTATGTGTGTGTGTGTGTCCTTCATAGGCTAGAGGATGAGGAGTGAACCAGGAGACACGCTGCACAACAAGAAAGTGCAGCATCATCATGACTACTGCTTCGATCCAAAATGGCCGCCCAGTTGCATTAGTTAATTGGACACTTCACTGTCCTTGAGCTACTTTGTGCTTTGTCATCTGATTGACATTGCTGATTCAAGACAGCCACATCAATTGCAAAGGCTTGGATCTACTACTGTTATTGATTTGATTTTGGACCAACCCGCATGCATCGTAAGGACTTCCAAGATTACTGGTTAAATCTTTTTTTTTTTTTTTTTCAATCACTATCACCTCTTCTGCACATGGACTGCTGCTCATCATGGTTCGACCACTCTCTCTACATAGCTCTGTTTGAGTCACACATTGTCAACAGACTAAAAATTAAGGCTTTATTCCAACGCTGTGTACACTGTGAGCTTTTGTCACGCTTTGCAGCACAATCCTTAATTAGACATTCACATCATGTTACATGTATTTAGTCAAAACTGCTGCAAGCCAACAGTCTGTGGTTACTCTTTGGTTAACTGAGCGGAATTAATTGATGAGTTTTTACGTGCAGCTGCCATTCATTATTGCTGTTACCACTGCTACTGGCTTAATAACACTTCTATGGTTTTTCTGTGTGAAATATGAAAGGAGCAACAAGGCTAAAAATAATGTTTCAACTTGACTGCTCATAATTACAGAGGGGAGAAAATTAAAATTATAATTATTAAATTACAAGAACCCATTATTAATAGAGATATAAAAAGAAAATGCCAATATTATTGCGTTTTTTGTTGATGTGACATTAGCTTGCTACTAAAATTAAGCAAATTAGATATTACCAGCTTTTTGTGCAAAATATTGTGACTTGATGAGTGACTTTTGCACAGCTACAGTTGTATGACAAGCAGCATTGCAGGAGTGTCTCATGTTCAGACTGGGACACAGTGCTGGGTTGTGGTATGGGATGAGAATTGCCCCCAGCATATAGGACCAGATGTTACCTCATGAATCTTTGGCCAAGAATCTGTGAGTCATAGCAAATCCCGCCTTGAATTTAACAAAGGTCTCTGAGGCGGTGTTAAGGACTCAAATATCGAACGAAGAAAGGATTAGCAGATGGACGGATGATAGATGACTCAGGTAGATGTAGCAGTAAGTGCAGGAGTAAGTTCACCTCTTTAATCTCCCCACTTCTTTAGTCCAAATGGAATCACATTGAAGGGGGTAAACATTTCAAATGCACGGCTGAGGAAGGAAAATCTAACCCAGGGTCTGATGAAAGTACAATCAACATCATGTCTGTCACTTGGCGCAGGAAGCCGGCTGCCTGTTTGGACAAGAGCTCTGGTGGTAGTGAGTGTGCATAGATTTGTGTTGCTCAAGTGTTTTTTTATGTGCGTGTATAGAAGTCAAGTGACTGGAAGTGTATCTCATCTCATCAAACACTTCTCTCTCTCTCTCTCTCTCTCTCTCTCTCTCTCTCTCTCTCTCTCTCTCTCTCTCTCTCTCTCTCTCTCTCTCTCTCTCTCTCTCTCTCTCTCTCTCTCACACACACGTATACACAAACTCTCCGCAGAAAGGAAGGAAAAAAAGCTAAATGTTGCTGACTGACTGAGTCAGTGTCTCATCAGTGAAATATTTCCGACTTGGCCAGGCTTGAGCAGGGGCATTGGGGTGCAAATTGA
The DNA here is from genome assembly GCF_963457635.1 of Microchirus variegatus. Taxonomy (NCBI): domain Eukaryota; kingdom Metazoa; phylum Chordata; class Actinopteri; order Pleuronectiformes; family Soleidae; genus Microchirus; species Microchirus variegatus. The sequence goes on from NC_139810.1 coordinate 13,625,718, forward strand.
GGATCTACAGGACTTTCCATCATCCTTAAACCCCCTCAATTCCTTACTCATATTTTCTACAGGTGAAATGGTGAAAAGTTACTTCTTCCTCTGTGAAACCCACATGCTGATTTTGCATCCTTAGTGTTGACACTCAACGACATAATTCCTTAGCCCCTTACCCCCCCAAAAAAACACTTGACACTTTACATCATATAACCACACAGTATGTAGTATAGTAATCTTAAAAGGAGAAAGGCTTTGACTGGAAACCTTAAATCTACTATTTTACTGGAATGCCAAGGTCTATGATAATACATGTTGAATAGTTGAAACTAAACACATGAATTGGCAGATGTCACTTTCAATATAATGATTATAGTGTACCAGTGACTAAGAAGGATAACTGCTCTGAACACCATGTTTAAATTGGAGTTTTGGATTTTAAGATGCTTTAAATCTGTATATAAATATTCACAAAATTTTTTGTGAATATTTCTGATTTATAAAACATTTCTGACTGTCCCACAGAAACATCTCACCTCTTGTCCAGTGTCACATGGTATTCGCTCCAGCTCCCACTCTGACCCTCAAAGGATAAGCGGTAGTTAACAGGCGGATGAAGGCGAGGTTCAGAGAGAGTTCCTGCTGGTACTTGGTCTGCTCAGAGGATCAGTCGACATCTCGAATCAAGGTTGATTAGGTGGCTGGACCGATTCTTCCAAATAAAAGAGAACATTGTCAAAAGCAATAGTGAAAAAAGCAGTGACATTTTAATCACTCGTCACACCAGTTAACATCATACCCTATAACAACCCCATCTGTCTTTGTCCATCCTGGAGTTAAACTAACCATGACAATGAGAGCCACTGATATACCTGAGTCATTAAAAGAGAGAAAAGATCCAGCAAACCGTGACCGTGATTTAATGATGGTAGACATGTAAAAGAACATAGTAATTATAGTTCAGTGGTGGTGAAAGTATGTTTGACATTTATGTTACCATTAGGTTAATAAGAGGGTACACGTCGAATCAGTGTATTGCACTGTGGTAAATGTCACAGGTTAGGCCTAGAGCTTCAAAAAAGTCAAGATATGTTCTTTCAGTGAAAGCAGTTTGTTTACATGGACAATGTCTCCCCCCTGAGGCTGAAATGTGTATGCACTGTGGAAAAAAGACAAAAACTCAGCCACACATAGATGCATGTATGCAAGCCTATATTTGAGTCACCATTATCTCATACCAGTTTCATGTAATAGCACATGTTGTGAAATTTAGTGTGTACTTTTGTTGTACACTTGAAAAACCAAAAACTTGGTTTAGATCTTCTTAATTTGTCATTATTTGAAATCTGAATGTTGACAATTTGTTTATGTAACTGAAAAAGCCTGTAACTGGTAACCGAGTATGTTACTATAATTGTGTAAATTATTCTTTTCTTTTGAGTACACATTTCAGTTTTTTGTGCTACATTTTCCTTTTAATTAGTTGTAATGGATGGAAATTATCAGTAGGAAATTAATTCATAATACACGAGAATAAAACACTTGACTATATATTATGTCCTCTGTGCCTCATGCAATTGTTATTATTTTTAATTCCATCTCTTTAAATATAATCTCATTATGACTCTACAAATAATATCGAGTTGTGCAAAGAATAAATTCATCCTTTAAAAAAACAAATAAAAAACAAAAACAAAACCTCAACCCACTTTCTTCTAGTAGCAGTCTTATGGTATGGTATTTTGATATTTCAAAACTGAAATTGGGAAGGGCTTAAAGCCAACAGTTGACATGTTTTAAGAATAAGTAGGTCACTGATGAAATTAACAGAATCCAACTGCTACGGGGAAAACCTGAAGCATTTAGTGTCCCTGAGGTTTTGTTACAGTTGCTCAATTTACCCTGTTGATAACCTTTTGACATTATAGATATTGTATAGTGGCAGGAAAAGTGAAGATGAGAGGATGAATTATTAAAAATATATAATGTGGCTCAAATGCATTTAAATGTCTCAGTTAGCCATGTCAATATTATATTTACATATAATTATATATATTATTCTTATATATAATTATTTTTCCATTTCAAACTTCACTTCTGTGAAAGCACCATTGTACTACATACAATCCATATTTATTTCACAATGAAATGCTCCCTATTACATTGTAACCTTAAAATATGAATCACTTCTAAGTCGCCTTGGACAAAAGTGTCTGCCAGATGGCTAAGTGTAAACGAAATGTAATTATTAGACATCATATATGAAAATAGAACAATAATAGTCCTAAAAAGTGGTTGTGGTCTATTATTGTTGCTTATGTCATCCATATTTTCAGCATGAAAACATAGTTTCACAATAACATTTTCAAGTGACATTAAAATTATATAAATCTAATAAAATACAGCCGAACTCTGATTGTGGAACGAAACGAACGGAAGACCCGCCTTTTTCTGCTTCTTATTGGTCCAATTTTATAAATGAGTACTGTTTGGTCAGTTTTGATTGGTCAGTACTGGCGAACAGCACCAAGGTAAACCAATCAGAGACTGAGACTGAAGGGCGGGGCTTGTTCTGCCAGGTCGAGAAAACCCTGGAGTAACTGAGCTGTGATATCCTAGCTATCTAAACTAACCTTGTAGTAAACGGGTAGACTAACAATGAGAGATATTCTGCAAAGGTCGAGTAACGATTAAGTTGCCGTCATATATAACACAGCTACGTAAGTGGTATAAAGTGACTTGCATTGTTTTGCTATGGGTTTGTTAAAAAGCTTAACATTAGCATAAGCTAACGTCAGCTAAACAAAACAAGCATGATGCGTTCAGGAGGCTTCGAGTTAGCCTGGCTGTATCTGACCTAACTCACTTTGGCATGTCGGGATTACACTAATATATAATGTAGGGAACAATGTATTTCCAGCTAAATGTAATTGGTCTGTGTTGCATTGCGTTTAGTTGCAACAATGGGCATTTAAGTACTGCTGGCTAACTAGACGCTTTAGCTAGCCGTATCACCAGCTAACTACAACAACAACATTAACTTTGTGTACATGTCTTCTCTTAAAAACATGGTGCTTATAAGTGGTACGGTGGTGATTCTTAGGTGTTGCCTTTGTGTCGGTTATTCAGAATGCTGTTTTGAAAGTATAACTGTTTATTTTAGTATTATTTTGTCACCTTGAAGAGACGGCCGTCCAAATGGTGATCATGTCAGGCACAGCCACTGTGCTGCAGCAGTTTGTCAGTGGGCTGAAAAGTCGAAATGAAGACACCAGAGCAAAATCTGCCAAAGATCTTCAGCACTATGTGACCACAGAGCTCAGAGAGGTACCAGTAAACATGGATGTAATAGCAATTTGTCATGGTTATGGGTGGGAATCACTGGGTATTTCACAATACAATATGTAATACATGGTCCAAGATGCTAATAATATCACAATACAATGATTCTTTGATAGATTGCAAGACACTCGTATAGCGATACATTATTATATCTGTCTAACTGAAGAAAACAAAATGATAAGTTTGATTAATGATTATTGTTTTGCACAAGGAAAGACGACAATATATCACCAAATTGATATTTTGACCCACCCCTAGTCATGATGAGGAAGAGCTTCAGGGTATATGGCTTGGATGTAATACAATATAATGTGAGGTGCAGAGATGGTTGCCCTATTCAAAAACAAAGTCTTTAAAACGTTTTTGGACACCTTGTTTTTTTAGTTTGTAAAAAAAAAAGTTTTCTTTTCTCTGTCTGCTTGTTGAGATATTGATTTGTTGTTTTCACAGTTGAGCCAAGACGAGGCCACTACATTCTATGATGAGTTAAACCACCACATATTTGAACTGGTATCCAGTTCTGATGTCAATGAGAAAAAAGGAGGCATTCTAGCTATTGGTAAGACACACTCATGGACATAGCTAATTTTGCACTTTATAGACTGCACAAGCCACTTTATTTTATACTTGTTTGAATGACTGTCTATGTGATTGTTTTTATAATGCCATTTATCATGTATGTTCCTGTGTATGTATGTGTTTAACTGGAATGGCACCAAGACAAATTCGAATGAACTTTGTTGACATGGAAATAAATTATTGAACTGAACTTAACTAAAGTTTATTAAATAAATGATGTTAGATGGTGCATATTAGACGAAACATTTGTGTATATTAGATGAATGATGATGACTTTATTTTTTTGCAGTGAGTCTGATTGGAGTTGAGGGAGGCAATGCCACCAGGATCAGCCGTTTTGCCAACTACCTGCGCAACCTGCTCCCCTCCAGTGATCCAGTGGTCATGGAAATGGCCTCTAAAGCCATGGGTCACCTGTCGATGGCTGGGGACACCTTTACTGCTGAATATGTGGAGTTTGAGGTGAAAAGGGCGCTGGAGTGGTTGGGAGCAGACAGGAATGAAGGCAGACGTCATGCTGCAGTAAGTGACCTGCAGGCAAATGTTTGTTGCTGAAATAACCCCTGTTCTTGTTGTTTTATGTGAGCTGGAGATAAGGACAGGCTGGTTACTTCCTGTTGTGACCTGTCAAATGTTTGTGATAGATACATTGAGTGGCACAATTTCAGCCATGAGAGTCTTTTCTCTGAAGTTTCATTGTCTTTTTGCTTGAGTTGATACCATATCTTTCACATAGTCTCCATGGTTTTGTAAATTCACTATAGTAAGTTGTCACTATCTGGTATCACTGTATGTTATGAAGCATTACTTGATGAAGAAATGCCAAGTTTACTGTTGACTTTTGTAGAAGTCATTGTGGAAGTCACCCACAGCCAGTCATATTAGTCAACATATTACATCCAGTTAGAAACAGTTATAGGAGACAAAATGTCTTGCTTAAATTAAAATAACACACAGATAAAAGTGTAGCAGTCAACACTAATTTGATTCCTGGTTGCAGAGTATTTTAAATATTAGAGTTAAAATATATAAACCTGTAATAGATGATAACTTTCCAGTGTCTTATATCCATCCATCCATTATCTACTGCTTTATCCTCCACCGAAGGGTCGCAGGGGGTGCTGTGCCTATCTCAGCTGACATAGGGTGACATAGGGTGTCCATAGGTGGACAGTTAGTCTCTTATAATAATATAATATGTATCTTGCTGTTTGCTTACACTGTGACATAAAAATAAGAGCCTGTCTACAAACTAAACGGTTTCTGTCTATTCCAGGTGTTGGTGTTGAGGGAACTGGCTGTGAGTGCACCTACCTTCTTCTTTCAGCAAGTGCAGCCCTTCTTTGATAATATTTTTTACGCAGTATGGGATCCCAAGCAAGCCATAAGAGAAGGTGCTGTGTCTGCCCTACGAGCCTGTCTCATCCTCACCACACAGAGGGAGACCAAGGAAATGCAGAAACCACAGTGGTACAAAGTAAGTCATTTCACTGTATACTGGACATAGCCCCCCCCCTTTTTTTCACAAAGAAAGAATCTTTCTGTGTATTTTTTTATCTGCCAGGGAAAAACCTCTCTTCTTTGTAACTGTCTTTTTTGTACCAGCAAACCTTTGAGGAAGCAGAAAAAGGCTTTGATGAGACTTTAGCCAAAGAAAAAGGCATGAATCGAGACGACAGGGTCCACGGTGCTCTTCTGATTCTGAATGAGCTGGTTCGCATCAGCAGTATGGAAGGAGAGGTGAGTCGTGATCTCAGAGGAACATTCTTAAATCCCATAGCAAAACATTCCTCTCATGGTCTTATGTCTTATTACAGCGAATGCGTGAGGAGATGGAGGAGATCACACAGCAGCAGCTGGTTCATGATAAGTATTGCAAGGAGCTGATGGGATTTGGAACCAAACCCCGCCACATCACACCCTTCACTAGTTTCCAGTCGGTGCAGCCACAACAGTCAAATGCCCTTCTGGGCTTGTTGGGTTACAGCACACCTCAGGGTTTCCTTAGCTTTGGAGCAACCCCAGCACCTGCTAAGAACTCTCTGGTGGAGAGCAGATACTGCCGGGAGCTGATGGAGGATAGATTTGACCAGGTAGATTGTGATTCTTACCCATTTGTCTTAAATTGATAAATATTAAATATATGTTAGATTCTGTGCAGGGGTTAACTGAATTTGACAAAAGAGCTGTTGTTGCAAGGTTTTTTCCAATGGGCTTAAAAGTTTGAAGTTCAAGAACTGTGTGTCACACTAAGAACAACACAATGTCAGTGTTATTTTGAGTATCAGATAAATCATAGTCTATGTGATTTTTATTATGGTCTTTTTCCAGGTGTGTCGGTGGGTGCTGAAATACAGGACCAGTAAAAACCCTCTCATCCAGATGACCATCCTCAACCTCCTTCCACGCTTGGCTGCTTTCCAGCCACATACCTTTACAGGTGGGATTTATTCTTGTTTGAAAATCATCCAAAATCCGGTGGAATCCATCTTTAATACTGTAATATACAGCTTTGTTTTCCACATTTCTTTCTATTAATATTCCTGCTGCTTAGAGACAGGACATCATGAGAAATCAAGTTCTCTTTGTTCTCCATTGTGTTGATATCAGTGGGCTTTGATGTAATAAATTGCTTGCGGTTTCCTCTAGTCAGTTGATGTATGTGTTGTAGTCTATATAAAGCCCGACATCTGTCTTTAATAATTTGCACTGCGCTCTTTTTTATCCACCATCCAGACCAGTACCTGTCAGATACCATGGGCTACCTGCTGGGTTGTCTGAAGAAGGAGAAAGAGAGAACAGCAGCTTTCCAGGCACTGGGGCTGTTGGTAGTTGCTGTCAGGGCAGAAATTCAGCCATACCTCTCAAAGATCCTTGAGATCATCAAGGCTGCTCTGCCACCCAAAGACTTTGCACACAAGTCAGTGAAAAGATAACATGATTCTTTTTTTGATTTTTCTTTTTATTTGTTCTATTTTTATAATTATTTACCATGTCAAAAAAAAATATTATTTGAGTATCTGACTTCTGAATGTGAAAATAGATGGCAGTGGTGTATCCAATACTTCAGCTTTTCTGATAGAATTAGATTCTATCAGAATATCTATCTGTTGTCTATGGAGCTGAACATTGCTCTGGAATGAAGCATTGGTACAAAACACTAAGTTAAAGATATTTTATGTGTTTATGAGTAATGTAAAGAAGGCATTACTTTAAGTCATATACTCCTACGTTCTGAGACTTTGGCTGTACAAATGTGACTGTTGCCGACCTCTGTAGTCATGATTCATTTAAGAAACTGTTGCTTTGAACTATTACAAATCCAAATGCTTCACATTTTACATTCACATTTGCTTTTTTTTTAAATTATTTCTTATAGTTTTGTATTTTTGGGTAGTATTAGGGTGGATGAGATCCTTCTTAAATCCCCAAAGGGCAATTTAATGTTGATGTTTAATAAATATAAAACATGTTTACCTTTGATTTTTTTAGGCAGTATTTTTGCTCTGTTGTTTGACCAGTTTAAAAGTGTGGGATACTGTGCATGAAATCAGAAGATACTTGTCATTATAGTGTGTTGTCTTGCATTGGTTGCAGGAGGCAGAAGACCATGCAGGTGGATGCCACTGTCTTCACTTGTATCAGCATGCTTTCCAGAGCCATGGGTCCCAGCATCCAACCAGACATCAAGGAGCTACTGGAGCCTATGCTGGCTGTGGGCCTCAGGTAGGACAGAAGAATCTGAACTATGCTAAATAATTCAACTATGGTTTTATCAATGCCTGGATTGGGGATTGGGGGCATATCAAAAGAAGTAAACAATGACAATGCCGTCTTTGTCCTTTTTGTCTTGTTCATCTAGTCCTGCACTGACAGCAGTCCTTTATGACCTGAGCCGTCAAATCCCCCAGCTGAAGAAGGACATCCAGGACGGTCTGTTAAAGATGCTTTCCTTAGTGTTGATGCACAAGCCGCTGCGTCATCCTGGCATGCCCAAAGGTCTGGCTCACCAGCTGGCCTCACCAAGCCTCACAAACATCCCAGAGGCAAGCGATGTCGGCAGCATCACACTGGCTCTGCGCACTCTCGGAAGCTTTGAATTTGAGGGTAAGAACTTTGAAAAAGAAAGTTTTCGTGTAAAGTATGTCATGGTTCTTTTTTCTGTTCTTTTTATTAATCACATGACGATTTAGTGAAAAGAGTAAAACACACAGACTCTCAATTTTGTTCTGATGCACCATTATGCAAACGAAAAACAAATCAGAGGTGTAATCTAAGTTTACAGTAATCAATTGTGGGTAGTACAAAATCCACATATATTGTGTGATTCTGTGTATTACTGTCCTATTGGAAAAAATGACTTCGATACAAAATGTTGTTTTGTTTTGCCAAATCTCACAGCTTACCCATCATTGTAACTATTCTCTCCATCACCAGGTCACTCTCTCACCCAGTTTGTGCGTCACTGTGCCGACCACTTTCTGAACAGTGAACATAAGGAAATCCGCATGGAAGCAGCTCGGACCTGCTCACGCCTTCTTACCCCCTCCATCCACCTTATCAGTGGCCATGTTGTCAGCCAGACAGCCGTGCAAGTGGTTGCTGATGTACTCAGCAAACTGCTAGTTGTTGGAATCACTGACCCAGGTAACACATAAGTTGAAAATAATGTCTTATGGTGGTTGGAAGTAAGAAATCAATGTAGTCCGAAGTGGAAATTAATTATAATACTAACTGCATTCATTGCACGAGAAAACACGACTGTATGTAGCTAAAATGACACTTGATTATGATAACTGCAATAAGAGGCAACAAGAGGCTTGTATTGTTTTTGTTTGTGTTTTGGGCAGATCCAGACATCCGATACTGTGTGCTGGCTTCCCTCGACGAGCGCTTTGACACTCACCTGGCCCAGGCTGAGAATTTGCAGGCGCTGTTTGTCGCACTGAACGACGAGGTGTTTGAGATCAGAGAGCTGGCCATCTGCACAATCGGCCGCCTCAGCAGCATGAACCCTGCCTTTGTCATGCCCTTCCTACGCAAGATGCTCATTCAGGTAGGAAGTGGCACACAATGAGTAAATGAATTAATGGTCTTAAAGGTCCTGTATTGGTTGTGTTTTAACACAGTTTGAGAGACAGTTGTTATACAATCTGCCCTACCTCCTAATGGGTCACTTTTTTGGTGTTTTTAATATATCCACAAATGTCATCCCTGGATGTAGAACTGGACGGTATGACCAAAAATATATATCACGGTATTTTTCAAAATTCTAATTTTTTCACGGTATATGACGGTATTTTTTTTTTCATGCATAATCAGGTGTTCACAGCATTTTCTACTGGTTGAGAACAGAATTACTGCTGTAGATTAACTTAGGATAGGTCTATTTTACTGTCATGAATACTGTAGAATAACTCCACACTAGTGCAGGTTCTTTAATTACCACAAGAGGGCAGAATAGGCCACGGTTATTCACACCTAAAGAGAACTACTTACTCGTATGTAAGTTCAAATATAGGACTAAGGAAAAATAGTGTAAAATAGAGTTGTAACACAGACCCAACTGCTGTCACACTGCTGTACATAGTATTATGCTTAACTTGGTTTGAAATGTTGCAGATCTTGACTGAGTTGGAGCACAGCGGTGTCGGCAGGAACAAGGAGCAGAGTGCTCGTATGCTTGGTCATCTGGTCTCCAATGCCCCCCGCCTCATACGGCCATATATGGAGCCCATCCTCAAGGTACAACTCTTCAATGTGAACGTGTATTCATTTAAACCAGGGTGTCACTTTTGTTCCAAGTGCACTTTCCTTGAATAAGTAAAAGCTGAAGTTCCTTACAACCCTATTTCCTTGAGTGTCTCTCGATAGAGCTTCCATATATTTTTCGTTTTTTTCAATGTGAAGCATAAAGGGATCACTTGGGTTCAATAGGTAATGTGTTTCTTAAACCTTTTTACTCTGAAAGGCTCTCATCCTGAAACTGAAAGACCCAGACCCCAACCCTGGTGTGGTCATCAGTGTCCTTGCCACCATTGGCGAGTTGGCTCAGGTAAGAATAAACTTTAAGATTCCATTATAGGACAGATTTTACACATGAGGCTGACTGAAAACAAATATATCTGAGAAGTGGCTACCCATGTGCACAATATCACATGTATGAGTACTATTTTAAATGCAAACATCTGTGCAATACACAAGCAGTTCAAGATTTCCCCAAGCAAATAAAAACATTCAGAGCAAGTTGACAAATGCTTAAAACATATACAAATTCTACATCAGGGACTTCTTCTTCTTACAATATTACTAGTCATTTCAGTGTAAGTCGGTGTCCAAAGCAATGATTCATTGCTTTTAAAATGTTAAAAGACTCACAGATGATTTAGAGAGAATTAGACATAATGAGATATGGTCAGGTTTGATTGGTTACCCTGTGCTTGTTCTGCCAGGTGAGTGGTCTGGAGATGAGGAAGTGGATGGATGAACTTTTTCCAATCATCATGGACATGCTGCAAGATTCTTCCTCATTGGCCAAGCGACAGGTATGTGGAGAAAATGAATGTCTGCTCCATCTGGTTCTAATATCTTTAACTTATTTCTCCTCAGCATTTTCCAGATTCTGAACGGTGTTTATTTTGTGGACACAAAGACACGTTTACCTTCAGTAAACTCGTCATAATTCCATTCCTGGAAACATTTAATCTTTGTCAGAAAGTCAGAAAGCAGTGTGTTTCTGGTATTTCCCATTTACGGGATTGTGTCACGGAAAGGTAACACATTAATACCACTGCAGTATGATAGTAGCTGGAATATAAGAGACTGAACTCCAAATAGTTGCACAAGCAGGTAAAAGGAATAAATGTTAACTGTTTTGTGTGCTTGCAGAACAGAAAACAGAAAAAGGTGAGCCAAAAGACTATGATAAAATCAAAATAAAATCACTTTTATGGTATTGCTTATTTAATGGGAACAACATATTACATTGATGTCAAGAATTAATGTGTAGAAAAGTTAAACAGAATTTGCCCTTCTTCTCTATCAAATCACATTGATCACCGAAACCTTTTACTGGCTTTCCATCAGGTGGCACTGTGGACACTGGGCCAGCAGGTGGCAAGTACAGGCTATGTTGTGGAGCCGTACCGCAAGTACCCGTCTCTTCTGGAGGTGCTGCTCAACTTCCTTAAGACGGAACAAAACCAAGGCATTAGGAGAGAGGTACGCATGGGCGCCTCTGTCTTCACTTTCCCCACAGTGTCTTTAAAGACAGATGAAACCAACACTGTCAGCCATAGTGAATCCGTATGAGGCCAGGAACCCTACCTATTAACATCAGTGGTAATTGCTCTAAGACAGCAAAATGTTGTCCAATATGTACTGTGTTGTATTAACATTCCAATACTAAACATGCGCTAGAATGCCATTAGACCGTGCCACTAGTCCGTAGACAAACGGCTGGTCATTGTGTGTAAATTGCTCATTTGTACGTACACTACCGTTCAAAGGTTTGGGGTCACTTAGAAATGTCTTTATTTTATAAGGAAAAGCACCTTTTTCAATGAATACAACATTAAATTAATCAGAAATACACTCTATACATTGTTAATGTGGTAAACGACTATTCTAGCTGGTAAACATCTGGTTTTTAATGGAATATGTACATAGGTGTCTAGAGGCCCATTTCCAGCAACCATCTCGCCAGTGTTCTAATGGTACATTGTGTTTGCTAATCGCGTTAGAAGACTATTGAATGATTAGAAAACCCTTGTGCAATTATGTTAGCCCAGACTTTTGAATCATAGTGTACATATAGACTGTGAATAAAAACACTATTATCGCATTTCAGTTTTACATAGTTATCATGTTTCCTTGTTCTAGTTGTTCGTTTGAAGAATGCATGTATAAATAAGACCAGCAACTGCCACTGATCAACATATACTAAACAAACAAAGATTCATGTATTAGGTTGGACCAGTCAAATATAAGGAATTCGAGACATACAGTATGAGGCCATGCACATGTTTTGTCTTCAGCTATGATGTAAGTGAATAAAAAAAACATGTCCATGCACATGGATATTGGCTTTGGCAACTCACAAGTTTTCAATAAATCCAACAGGCTATCCGTGTACTGGGTCTCCTTGGAGCTCTGGACCCATACAAGCACAAGGTTAACATCGGGATGATTGACCAGTCACGTGATGCCTCTGCTGTCAGTCTCTCAGAGTCCAAGTCCAGTCAAGACTCAGGTAGGCGGCGATCACCATCACTAATTCGTTTTTGAACACTGACTTCTCACCCGGAATCAGACTTTGCATTAATTTAACACTCAATTTGTTTCATTCAAATTTACTGCAGTATTATATTCTCAGTACAACAGCTGGAAAGTCTCACTGTGTGTGTCTTTGTGAGCACTGGTGAAAAGTATTGTTAATAGAGGACTTGGTGTTAGTGTCCTTGGACTGCTTACACTAACCACAGTGGAATTTCTGATGAATCTTCAGGCAGCGAGATTTTAAGTGGCAAGCAAACCACAAGGCAGAGCTATTAATAATGTATAATTGAATAATTCCAGTTATCATTTTGCATTTACTTGAGATGTTTCCACTCAGGAATGGACTTCTGTCAACAACCATGACCATCTCCAAACCACTTCTACACTACAAAACAAATACAGGGTGTCTCTAAAATTTAATAGCAACACTTCAGACAGGAAGTGGACAAATCTGGCTGTAGGAAGCACTGACAAGAGCATGGTAGTCGGGTAACTTTTTAAAGTAAAAATAATAATAATAATAATAATAATAATAATGTTTACAGATTTATGTTAATGTCATTCAGATGTAAAACATGATATTAGTAATTAGTCATAATTTGCTGTATCCCTTTGTCTATGAAGGTCAGATGTTGATGTGTTGAATACCTTATAATATTCTTTACATAGTAGTAATTTTAGTGGAAAATGTAGATATAAATTCATTTGTATGGCTGTGATATTCCCATGTTGCTTGTTGAAACATGAAGACGTTCACAGAATCCCCTTGGTTTGTTGCAAATATTATGCCATGGAAAGTGTTGTGGGTAAAACAAGTCGAGAGCTACAGTTTTTATTTGATCAGAATTTATGCAATTACTCTACACAGAAACTCAATACATCAATTATTTGATTTGATGTAGCTAGCTAATTTTAACCAATGAAATCCTGTCTCTCCAAAAACACGTTTTTGATTATCATTTACTGTTTGGTGGTTATTCATTTCATGAATCTATAGCACATTATTATTAGAGATTTATTTTCAGAGGTCCTGACACTGCCATTGGAAAGTCAACAGCAACTTGTGGGATCCTTCCTTCTTTGGGATTTCATTTCAGTCTTGTGTCTGATCTACATCCAGCTTAATCCCCAGAATAAAGCTCTGTCAGTTGAGGAGAAATATAACCCCCTCACATCTTTCAAAGTGGAGATATTTAATTTGAATTGACTGACTTAAGACGGACTCAAATCCTCCGTTTTAAATATTGCTTGTAAATGTTTTTGAATTGCAGTTATTTCCTTTTTTGTGGGGGAAATTGACAACCCGTCGTAAATGATTATTGGCTCAGCTGAATCATTCATTTTCCTCATCCAGTCAGAGTCTGTTGTCATTATATTTGTTGTCATGATCAATCAGAGGGAAGAATGAAATTAATCTGACAGAACAGAACCACTGAGACTCTTACCTCCGTAGTGTTTGTATGGAAAGATAAACTCAACTCCAAATACTGTCATTACTTACTAGGTTTCATATTTGTGTCATATTCTTTCCCATCAGTCTTCTTGATGTGCTGACTTCCATTCCATTAGATTAACTCTTGGATACCAATGGCTAAAAAGACATTTGTATGTTTAAACTGGGCCCTTACTGAAAGCAAGGGTAGCTATAGAGGTTACATTGAAAGGATTATGAGTTAGCTCTTTTTAGGAGTACTGACTAGTTGTGGGAAAACGCATCATACAAATTTGGATTCACCCTCTGTCGACTGAAAAACTACAGAAAATGTCACAATAATTTAATAGGTTTTTTATGTCTTATCATGGATGGAAACGTTTAAGCAGTTTGTCATCTGCTGTCATTCTTTGGGAATGTTGAAAATTCATATTAATGACAATGAAAATGCTCAAATGTCTGTCTTCATGTGAATTGTGTATGGGGAAATGCAGCTCTCTACTCCTCAGTTCCAGTCATACGTCTCAGTATGTGACCTTGGACAATACGGTAATAGCTTTACCAGTTTGTTCTCCAAGCAAATGGACTGTGACCAGAACTGGAGGCTGTATATCTGTTGGCAGATTTGTCAGAGTCTGTATGTCTGGAGCACGAGCATCTCTGGCAGCATGTATTTCGTTATGTGGGAGGTCACTGGCTAAGCCCATCTTCTCACCTGACTTCAAACAAAACCAATCACGTCACAACAGAATATTAGGGTCATAAAACTGAGGAAATTATGTGTTTCCCTTCTTAGTACTTCCCTCCCCCCTCCTCCACATCTGAAGCCCAAGTTACTACAGTACTGCTGCCTGTTTGTGGGCTATAACGTTAACAGATGTGTTGCCATCTATCATTGTCATTAATCTACACATGGTGAAGACCGGAATAAAAACAATTAAAGACTTCACTCACTTCTATCCTTCTTTCTAATCTTTAACGTCTACTGTCCAGTCTGGAGCAGCTGAAACTGTACTCCTGCAAAAGTCCAGTCAAACGCTGGATACCAGACATCTGTATTCCCAGATGAGTTGTAAAAATCAGCCCTGCAAAGAAAAATATGGACAGACTGACCCCTCATAGAAAACATTAGTTAAACTGCTTCTTTAACAGTGAAATATACACTGCAGACATAAAAAAAACAACCAATGTTACTTGGTTCATTTTAAATAAGAAGAAATAAATTATGTATTATAAATCTGAGCATGACTGCCAAAACCCTCGTGGCTCCATAGGTTCTAGCGTTCTTGAAGTGATTTCTGAAGTGGTGTTTTACAGATGGCTGCAATCACAAAAATATCTTCAGCTTCAGGTCAAAATTGAGATTTATCAGGCACCCAGAACAAAATGGCACCATTTAAAAGAAAATGAAGGGGTTGTGTTAGCGTTTGCTTCAGATTCTCGTGTGAAGATAAAATACGACCCAGAAAAGGCTTCCTTCAGCTGTAAATCAATGAAATGTCTGAACGTATCAGACACCAAAACTCTCCACAGTTTTTATGACGAAAGCTACGTTTTCATTTTGACAATGGACACAATTTTCTCTCTTGACCTGCGTCGTGGTGCGGCCTCGAAGTAGTGGGAAATATTGGCTAAGGTTAAAAAATGTACTTGGTTGCACATTATCAGGGTCTTCGCAATGTCAGCACAACAATATAATAGAATGGACTGGAGGTGGCTGAATTTATTCCACACAATGCTGATGATCTGAAGTCAGACTTGATTACACCTAGATTACAAAAACACAAGTGTTTGACCTGTTTTTTTTTTGGTTGAGGGGTTTAAACAAAACCTGATACAGACACGGAGCATTAAAAACTGCTGTAATCAAGTTTTATCTCATTAAGAAAATGAAGAAAAACCTTACTTTAATTTGTTGGCTATGCTACAGTGGGATTTTGTGCCAGAACTAACAAGTACAATAAGACTCTACTCGCCTATCGGTCCGTTGTAGTTGTCAGTCTTAATAGCCAGCACCAGAAGCATTTTCAGCTGTATTTATTGTGGAGAGGAGGTGCTGATTTGGACATAAAGTGGGGGTGAGTCTGGGATGCTATAAATCACAGTTAATGTAAGGCTTGCACACTGTAGAATTATTGCCTGGCTAATGGCTTTGGAGAGTCATGACGACTGCACAGCCTTCAGTTGTACATATTAACAAGGGCTGGGCCAATGAGGTTATAGCTGGAATATGATTTATTGTTATAAAATGAGCTCTGATACTCATGGTGGTATGATCACATATGGTTAAAAAAACCATAGTTTAAATGGACAGCTTTTATTCTTGGGAATTGAGCTGTGGGCGTTCTTTAATGTCTAACTTTAGAATATTCTGCTTACTAGTGCTCCATTCATGTGGTAAATTAATAAAGTAATAAAAGGTAGTGCGTATTCTAACATAGCAGTCGTGCTATTTAGAAATACATGGCCAGAAGAAGACTGTTTAAGTTATTAAATGTATGTTTTAGGGTTATATTGATGTATTTGATTTTACATCTGTAATACTTGTAAAGAGAAGGGAAACCCGTCATTGTTTTTATTAGTTAAAAAAAACAGACCCTTGTTAAAACATTTCACTTCACTCTAATGTATATGATGACAGAATAACCGATTTGGTCAATCAATTAGTGACTGATTGCACTTTTATTTATTTATTTTTTTACTTTAATATTTTGTTAAATGGTACAATTCCATCTAGGACTTCCTTGTGATCAGCACAGTTATATAACGTTTGAAGATGTAGAATTTGGAGGAAGGAAAGTGAATAGGTTAGTTGAGCACATGGGTAGTCCTTGCAAAGGGGGCCTCTCTCAGCTAATGGGCAAAAGAGGAAGTATTTTGGAATCACCACTGGATTTCTCATTGGTTTATTGCACACCATATAACGAGCCCTTTAATTATTTGATGTTTCAAATGTTGAATGATCGGCAAAAAACGAAATTGAACTGCTCTATTTTCACATCCTTCCAGCGGATTACAGCACCAGCGAGATGCTCGTGAACATGGGCAACCTGCCCCTGGACGAGTTTTATCCAGCTGTGGCAGTAGTCACTCTGATGCGCATCCTGAGAGACCCGTCACTGTCCAACCACCACACTATGGTTGTTCAGGCTGTCACCTTCATTTTTAAGTCTCTTGGCCTCAAGTGTGTCCAGTTCCTGCCCCAAGTCATGCCCACTTTCCTCAATGTCATCCGAGTCTGTGATGCCAGTATTAGAGAGGTAAGTGATACTCCGGAATGAGAGAAAGAGGAGGCTGTCTGGTTGATTTGTCATGTGTTTACGTTCTCTCTCTCTCTCTCTCTTTCTTTGTTTCTCCTGCTTGTGTTGTCCTGCAGTTCCTTTTCCAACAGATGGGAATGGTGGTGTGCTTTGTGAAGATCCACATACGCCCCTACATGGATGACATCTTCACCCTCATCAGAGTGAGTAACAAAAAAGAACAAAAAACAATAAACAAACCTTCCTTCCTTCCTTCCTCCCTCCAAATCCCTAAACACTAATTGTCCTGACTCTTGTGAGTCACTGGCAAACAGCTGCAAACTCTTAATTGCACTCGGTTGCGTTCTCCACTGCTCTCATTAGGCTTAATGTGTTCAGTGCTCCTGGATGAAGGCCTGACTCCATGTCACACAGCGATACATGTCATATGTGGTGTGGTACTTGACTGTCAAGATTAAAGAGACTGCAGGACTCAGGCAATTAAAACAATTATGTTTATATTTGGATAGTATTCTTTAGTTCTTTTTAGTGCTGCTTATTAAGAATTGCACTTTAAACACTACACATTTTGTCCAGCACATCATTACATAATAAGGCACAAAAATATCCCATGATTGTCCCCTTAAATCTGAATCTAGGCAACACTGTTATTGGCTCTGTTGCAGTGGCGTTAAGTCCTCCAGGAGAAACTGAGAGAACTGGACTAATTCACCTCAAGTCTGTCTGAGTTAATAAATGGCGAGTGAAACAAAGAGTCTATTCATTTTTGCTCCAGATCAGCTCCTGCATCCAGATGAGGGGGCTGGAATAGCCATTCAGGATGTACACTCACTTGCACTCGTGTCAGCTGCCACGGGGAGAGAAAGCAGGAAGTTGGGGGCTGGTTTAAAGCTCTGGTCACTGACAAAACACCTCTACCAGATCTCACAGCTGAGGCCCATTGACTGATTGACGTATTTCATGGCTTCCAGTCCTCCACCTTAACTCCAATTGTTATCTCCAATACAAACAGTGGCCATGTCTACATTTTCCAAAACAGTTAGGAGCCACACAGAGAAGTGATGTCAGACAGGGTTGACAGGAAATTGACCCCATTCCTTGGTATCGATTATTTCAACGCTGCGTCTGTGGTAGATCAGCACAGAGGAAAATCTGTCTGAATGTCTCTCTCACACTCACCTTAGTGATGGAAACACATTTTGACTTAGTTTGTCAGACCAGCACTGAACTTAAGCTCTATATCACACTATATCACACACCTCCAGACGAGGTAGTACTTTGGAGGAAGCCTCTTAATTTTGTAAAAGTTCAAAAGCAGAAATTACTCTTGGATTAATGTACTAATTTTCTCTGTTTAATCTGACCATTTACTTTGGAGGTATTGGTTTTGTGCTATTTTCAGATGATGCCCTTTCTGAACAATCTGGCTAATTCTCTATATTGACAGATAAAGTGCTAAACCATTTATTCTCTATCGAGAAGTGAAATCAAAGCTTAGAAAACTGAAAACCAGTGTCTGGTCTGTGGGATAGTGATCAGAAATTCATTATCTGAACATCTCCGTCGTACATTTTGTTAAGAGTTCCTACGGCTTTTTTGGCTTTACAGCAGCAACAGAGATTTGTTTTTGTTGTTGACAAATATTGGAAGATCGATACTTCATGTGATGAATTAATAGCAATGTATAATGTTTTTGTACTACAGGAGTACTGGACACCAAACAACCCTATGCAGAACACCATCATCCTCCTGATTGAGCAGATTGTGGTAGCACTGGGTGGAGAGTTCAAGCTCTATCTCCCACAGCTTATTCCTCACATGCTGCGTGTCTTCATGCATGACAACAGCACTGGACGCAGTGTTACCATCAAGGTGAGTAGAAGATAGTGCAGTTTTAAATGATAGTGTTTATAAGGCCTTAAAGGTCACATTGTTAAAAAGTCATTATATTCCAGTCTAGTACAAAGTCAGGAGGATCTTAGTTTCACTCTTAAAATGTACATTACATGCATCTCAGATCTATATCACTACAATACTTTCTGGTTTAGCCTTAAATTGCTGGGGGTCCCCTACAGTACACTTTTGTTTGTTAAAACTGTGGTAAAATATATGTCACTGTAATATGTGCATTTGTTGCCAATGAACTCTGAAGCATTAAGAAATGAAGACTAACCCAGAAAAGAAAGTAAGAAAGTGCTATTTGCTTAGTTTGCGTTTTCAATCGGGCTAATATAACCTATTGCTCATTTGTATGCACATTGTTTGAATCACTGGATATATGTACGAGACAGGCGAGAGGATAAGATGACTTCAAGCACACAACAAGCTCAAACACACTAGCTCAAGATCATAAGCAAACTATTTACACTTACTACTCCAACAGTAACAGGACCAGGTCGTCATCGATTGCGTACCCCTCCAATTCTTTCAGCTTTATTCTCCCTTGAGCAGCCTTATATTCTGTTATTCTTCTTCACTCTCTTTGGTTTTTGTGAAGCCTCTGCCTTAAGATCCACTCGATGAGTAGTTCCACCTGTGTAACTTTGCTGCTTAATTTGCTTCGTCGTTCTTTACATATGCAGTAAAGTAGAATTTTATAGTTTACCAATGCAGGGTATGCAATCCTGCTCAGACTGTGACAGGGCTGCAATTCACCCTGCTGTGAGTTGATGTAATACTCTTTGGGACATTATTTAAATGTTGAAATCCTACATTTTATGCCAGGAAAATAAAAATCCTGGTATGTAATTGTTCATGTTAAAAAGTTAAATGTTGAAATGTAATTATTGCATTAAGAACAATCTGTAGAGTAAACTGGATCTGAAAAAGGAAACTAAAGTTATACAAATACGGGGAAATTAAATCATGAAGATTCAACAAAGATGTTTCTGAAATAAATATAGAATGAAAGAATTAGTTTTAGTCAAAGCGTTTGAACCATGTGCTCTCAAATCCCTCAGAAAGGCTCAAGATATAGTTTTTTCCCCATTGGTAAAATAGTTTCTGCTGTCACGGGAGCTGCACACAGAGCACAGCAGCTGTAACAAAAATAAAGGAAAAACAGTAAATTCAATGTACTCGCAAAAACGGAACAAATTGCATAGGGTTTAGCATCATCATTGAGCTTCCAATATGTTTACTTTTAATAACGCATTCACAGATATTAGATCATGGTCCTTGTTTTTGGGAAAACAAGAACCATGACATTTGTCACTCTCAATATCTTTGTGTGATATAAATGGCGGCCATAAATCAACCCATATTTCCGACTCTCTCTGCCCAATTAATACATTGCCTAAATATGTTTGATGTTGTGTTGTGAAAGACACATTCTGACAAAAGGCTATTCCTAAGGCTACCACACTGACACGTTTCCATGCTATTCCTGAATTTTAAAGCCTTGAAAACTGAGACCTTTAACGATGCTGCTGGAAACGATGACTCAGACATCACGTTTGCTTGCTTGTCACACTCCTATCATGTGACCCTTTGCAGACGAAAAACAAATGGCATCAGCCTCGACCAGTGGGAATGCAATATGGGTAATGAATTACAAAGCGTTGGTAATTCTTACTGTCAGTTACAGTTTTACCATGCCGTTGGGCCAATCTGATACAAGGTTAAAATGATCATGTGGATGGAAATTGTTTTAATTTAAAAAAAAAGGTTTTAAAATGGAAACTTGTACCAGTTTGGACATAGCCTAACTTCCACTTTTAGAAATAAGGATAGGGAGACTTCTGTGTGTGTTGTGTGAAGACATGGTTATTTTCCACAGATCCTCTTAGTGTTAAAATGCAGTTAAAATAGTCTAATATTATAACAGTTATGGTTATATCTTGACATGCATCTTGTCTCTTGGAAACACTTATTTAACAGCGTTAAAAATAGTATTTGTTTTTTTAATCCCCCTTTTCTGAAGGCCTCTTTCTTTAACTGCCCACTTGATATTACTCAGGAGACATTGATTGGTTAAGCAGACAGCTACTCTTCAGCCAGATTTTCTTTGATTGACTTTAGCAGAGAGGGAACTGACATGGGTTAATGCCAGTATTGATTGATAAAACACTGTAAAAGTGGCACATCTGACAAATTTCAGTCTAACGTGGGCTAAATAACCGAACTGCTAAAACCCTGTGCTCAATAAAATTGTACAAGAAAGAACACTAACTTGAACATGTGTATGTGATATTATTTACCAAATAAGTTTAAATGAGACACACGACGTCACAGCATGCCCCCTAATAATGTGTCTTGTTCAAGATTCTTTTTTATTTTCTTAGATTAGAGTTGACCATTCAGCTCATTTTGTGTCATAAATCTGGTGGAAAAAAGTGCAGTAATTAGACTGAAAATGTCATCTCTCACATGCCATTTATTTGAGTAGATAATTTAATTTTACCAGCACTACCGATGGGAGTGAGCACAGCCCACATTTGACTTATTGTGGCACTATTTTCTGCTCCTGGTTTTCATCAATAACCATCCAGACCCTTCAGGTCTAAGCTTTTCCCTCGTAATACAGCAGTTCAAAGACACTATAGACATGTATGTAACACACTCTCCTGTTTCAGCTGCTATTGCCAATAGTTGTCAGGCTTTTCCTTCAAATCCTAAATCATGCTTGGAGTAAAGACCACAGAAACTATTATAAGGAGCACTGTCATCTATGACTCTCTCCTTTGGAGCAATTTTGTCTCGGAGTGTGCAGTATTAGATAACCCAGAGGCCCACTGTCTGGATAGTCTATAACTGGGTCTGCAGTCTAATCTGAGGTGCAGGATGGGGGTCATGAAAAGGGAGAGTTGAGAATCGGGTTACCTTCTCGTCCAAACTAGAAGAAAAGAAAAACATACCTCCATCATTTATGGGGCTATTCTCTCCAGCCTCCACTAACCCACAGCACATACACTTGTACACCTCCACCTCGGCTTCCTGCCGTCTCGCCGTGTGCAATTTAGACATGTGGTTGGAGGTACTGGGAAAAGTGTAGAAGCTGACATAGTGGGTGATGGAGCCTGGGATGTGTTTGTTGGCTGTAACATACGTAATCCTTTTGGACCACCTTATATCTGCATACACTCTTCACACATTGTGCACGCATGACAGATTAACTGTTACGCCAAACTACTGAAGGCTTTTCAAAAAACAACCACAATGTTAATGTTGACATGTTGTGGACTTCTGAATGGCTAAATGGAAACAGCACTCAAAACACCCATTACTCCCTGCTGATATGTCCATGAATTCAACATTTTATATTCAGAGTGTAGTCACTTGACTGCTTCGAAAAGCCTGCGCCAACATCAGACTCAATGTTACCAAATTAAATATGACATAGTTTACACAGTGCTTGTAGTGTTATCCTCATTATTTTGACTAATCATGGGAATTAGTGTCTTACTTAAACATAGCAGCATGCCATTTCAGCTGCTAGGGGTTTTTTTCTCAGTCAAAACAAGGCAATCAGAGATGGCAGACTTCACCCCATTCACGCAACAAGTCTCTGGCGGCCTCTGTTGGTCATATTGGCAAGCGCAAGTGCAGAAGCACAAACAAACAAACAGAGCCACCAAAAACGAAGTAACAATAACAAAAGATCTACTATGATAACGTTGGGGTACAGTGTGATGAAAGCGCTTCGCTTCACGTCCTGTTTAAGTGACTGATCCTCTCTCTTTTTTCCAAAATTGATTTGTACTACACCTCTTTTTTGTTGTTTTTGTACGCTCCCTCTCCCACTCTCTCGTTGCTGCTGATTTGACAAATCACTACAGCTGCTGAATCTCAGCAGGTCAATGCCTTTATGTGCCATACAAACACAACATACTCTTTCAAAATAAAAGCACCGTAGTGTTTCTGTATCCTGTTTCCATTCATTTCTTTTGAGAACAATTAGACCAAAATGAGTGAAATGGTCGATGACCTTTAGTATTAATATGGATTTTTATGGATTCAAAGAGCTTTGTAAAGTTTATGACAAATGTAAGCACACTACTAGTAGTTTTTTATATACTTGAATGCAGAAATGTTACATGTAACAGTAGTAGAGCAGTAGATTCTGAGTAGGATCCAAACCATGGTTATCAAAATTAATGCATTATAGTGCCTCCTGGACTATCAGCATGTCCTGCAATATGTTTCAATTCTGTGACTACATTGTACTTAGTACTGCAGTATAAATACATGATCTGGTCATTTATTCACTCAGAATTCAGAACTTTCCTAGAAGGCTGGCATGTGCAAAATTCCAGTTTGTATATGTATATATATATATATATATTTTTTTTTTTATAAGACAATACAACATGGCTTTCCTTTTCAAAGTCCTGAATGAAGCCATTTAGCCTCGGCAACAAACAAATTTAAATGAACTGCATTGTTGTGAGAAGTAAGACTGAACACTGTGTGCTTTATTTCGCAGATGCTGAACGCCATCCAACTTTTTGGTGCCAACCTGGATGACTACCTCCACTTGCTGCTGCCTCCCATTGTCAAGCTCTTTGATGCCCCCGATGTTCCTTTGCAGTCTCGCAAGTCAGTAATGCTGTATTTGTACTTTGAGTTGCAGTAAATATTTCAGTTTCAGTCATTGTATGGAATGCAGAAATACTTTCTTTGAAATAAAAAGTAAAAAATAAATAAAATAAAAAATCAAGTTGGTAAATACTTCAATATGTCACATAAGTCCTTCAGAGCACACCATATCTCTCTTTGTCTCTGCTTTAAATGTTTAACTGAAGCTCTAAGCATTTTCTGTTTTTCCATCTCTGTGGCTCAGAGTTTCCTTGGAGACACTTGACCGGCTGACAGAGTCTTTGGACTTCACAGACTACGCTTCACGCATTATCCACCCAATTGTGCGGACACTTGACAGCACGCCTGAGCTGCGCTCCACCTCAATGGACACCTTGTCCTCACTAGTGTTCCAGTTGGGCAAGAAGGTAACTGTAGCTGTCCCCTGGGCTCCCTTTAGATGTTGCTATTATCCAGTAGACTACTTCCAGCCTCCCGATTGCTGGCCCCAGTTTTTATTACTTCCTGCCAGACTGCTGATGTCATTGGTCTTTTGGTGGCGGGGGGTAGTGTTTATGAGAGTGGATGAGGTCACACTTAACCCTTCCTCCCTGAGCCTTCTCCTCCCTTATTCCAAAACCCTCCTAATCCATTCAGTCCTAACCTCAGAGCCACCAGCCCAGTACATGTCTCATTTCTGGTAACAAATGAACAGGGCAAGCTTTTAATCTCAGACTCATGGTGGTTGGATACAAGTGCAGGATAGCATGATACCAAGCTATTTGGCTAAGAATAAGAGAAAAGATGTAGTAAGACTAAACATTTACGCACATGCACGCACGCACGCACGCACCCACACACACACACACACACACACACACACACACACACACACACACACACACACACACACACACACACATCCTTTTATTTACTGTCCTTCCTTTTCCTTTTAGTACCAGATCTTCATCCCCATGGTTAACAAAGTGATGCTGAAACACAGAATAAACCACCAGCGATATGACATACTCATATGTCGCATTGTTAAGGTAAGTCCCCCACAATATGTCTAATAAACCCAACTGATGCAATGCATTTCCTGAGTTCATGTGTTTCCTGAGTTTTCTTATTTTTTTTCTTCTTGCCTAGTTGGATTTAAAAAATACAATTCTTTCAGGACATACTTTCTGCACATGGTCAACTCTTTTTATGTATAGTGCAGCAGCATTATCAATTAATGACTATGCTTTATTTATCAACAATTGTACCTCAGGAGGGAAATGCATGTCGACATTCACAAAACATGTTTTGAAGCATGACTTAACAGTTAACAAGTCTGTGTGTGGTCTGTTTGTGTGTGGTCTGTGTGTTTGTTTGTGGTCATAACAGGGCTATACACTGGCAGAGGAGGAAGAGGACCCTCTAATCTTCCAACATCGCCAGCATCGTGGTAACCAAGGTGACACTCTGGTCAGTGGGCCAGTGGAGGCGGGGCCTATGAAGAAGCTTCACGTCAGCACCACGGCACTTCAAAAGGTCAAGTTTTTCTCGTTTTGTTTTTTGACTGCAGGTATTGCTATGCTGTGTACTGTATTGTGTCCTGTTTACAAGTCCATAGTTTACATGTGTTGATGACTGACTGTCAACAAACTAAACTGCTGATAAAACAAACGTAATTTATCGAACAGAGAAACGCGATTATTTTTCCGTACAGGGCAAACTGGAGCCCTTTTCCCACAATATTTTGTTGTTAAACCCAGGATTTGTGAACCCTCTAAAAAGGCAATTAACACCTTTCCTATTGCCTGTTTTTGGTCTGACCTGTGGTGTTTTCTTTTCACCCGTGTCACCTGTGCATGAATTGTGATGTCACAAATGCGAGCAAGAAGAATGGTTGCAGTGGATACTATTTTGCATATTTTTCTTCGGTCTGTCTTTCAATTGATTTAAATGATTAAATATAAAATATACAGTGCTATCCCACATTGTAAAAAGTATGCTCTGCAATCTCCACCATGATCATAAAAATGCCTAATCGAGAATGCTCTTCCATTGTTTGGAGTGACTTCTAAATTGAATGATTCCTTTCTATTTGCAGGCTTGGGGTGCTGCCAGGAAGGTGTCCAAAGATGACTGGCTGGAGTGGCTGAGACGCTTGAGTGTCGTCTTACTCAAGGAGTCCTCCTCGCCCGCCCTGCGATCATGTTGGTCACTGGCTCAAACTTACATTCCTCTTGCCAGGTACACCACCTATGTCCATTGCAGCTCACTTCCTCTACAGTGCTCCGCATTGACTTGATTGTGATCTTTTTATTGAAAATGTTCCACTTTTCACAGCTTCACAACTGAACTAACATTAAAACCTGTTGCCTGTTACTGTATTGGCTGATTGGATGAAGTTTCCCACATTAATGCAGAGACATAACAGAGTTTGAAGCTCTGGGGGAGGGTTGGACAACTACAGTGAACAGAGAAACATCAGCTGCTGTTGTTGAACTGCTTAATATGAAGCTGTTTGATTGGTTGGATTATCTACTAGTTTCCACACGCTACTGTATTTAACTATAGATATGAAGCAGATTGTTACTGAAAAATTCAAGACATACAATAAATACATTGTATTTGATAATAATAATCACTGCTGACTGATCCCAAATTGGTTTAAAACTTAACTGAAAATCACATTTTAATGTTGTATCTCAGTTTGTTTCAATGTTTTAATGATTCCTCTGTGGGCCACAGGGACCTGTTCAATGCTGCCTTCCTGTCTTGTTGGTCTGAGCTGAGCGAGGATCAACAGGACGAGCTCATCCGCAGCATTGAATTAGCTCTGACCTCCCAGGACATTGCTGAGGTCACACAGACTCTGCTCAACCTGGCAGAGTTCATGGAACACAGTGACAAGGTGTGTGAGCACTTCAGCACCTACAGCACACCACATTTTCACTGTCATATACTTTATATACACATCATATATTATTAAAATGCGTGCAGGCCCATGCCTCAAGTTACAGGTCATTTTAAATTCAAGGTTTTAATATTAGCTGCTAGAGCATTTAAAGCTGTGGCGAGTAGTCCCACCTATCATAAATCTACAAGGCATCAATGTTATTCATACTATCAATGCTTTTTTGATTCTAACTGCCCTGTCTCTTTCAGGAAAAGAAAATACATACTCATTGGATGTTCATGACATAAACTACAATACATGATGATGTCTACCATTTTAAAAATGAGTTGTACTTCAATGTGTCTTCTGCTGGCATAGCAGCAGCATTCAGTTCTCATCTGCTTTGATGTTGTTGAGGCCCACTCAATTTCATGTGTCATCTTCCAGTGTCATAAACACATCTTAACACTAAATCATGCATAAAAACACTCAATGTTTTGGCATCTAGCATCTGCCAGAAAGTTAACAGATTCCAAATGGAGTCTGTGACCGCACGTGTAAACACATGTAAAGTTGTTCTGTTAATGTATCAATGCACAGACAACACAAACCGCCCCAGTTTCCTGATTTCTCCTCTTATTTCTGGAAACACCAATCCCACATCTCTATATACTGGGATATCTGAACTGTGGCATGATTTAAAGCTTCCACAACATCAATTCATTACATCACTTAACTGTTACTTTAAGTAAAAGAGAACATTATGAACAAATGTATGTAATTTTAAATATATGAAGAAAATGCTTAGAACCTCATAAATACTTGGTTCGACAGGTGTTGGGAGACTCATAAAGGTTAAACATAGAATGCCTTTCTGTCTGTCTCTTGTTTGACCACACATGTTGAACTAATTAGCGCATATGCCCTAAGGTCGAGGGTAAAGATCGTCATGGTTAGGTCATAATAACAGGTTTCATCAGGGAACCCCTGCTGTGAAACTGCAGTAGCAATGCACACAGTATCTCCTTCCAAGCTAGTGGAAAGAAGTGCTGTCAGTGTGTTCTGTGGGCTTTCACATGTGTTTTTGCACACCGATGTGATAATGGATCAATAATAAGCATACTTATAATTGCCTAATGCCAGGCTACCTTAACTACAGTCAGAGATACATTAGCAGAGAAAGTTCTGTTGAATGAGGAAAGTAATTGCCGATAGAGGACAGTAAAGATCACAGACAACTTCTTTATTTCATTTTGGGAAGTCAACATGTTTACACAGTTTGTTTACTTTTCCAGGGCCCTCTGCCTCTTCGAGATGATAATGGTATTGTGCTTCTTGGAGAGCGAGCTGCCAAGTGTCGTGCCTACGCCAAGGCTCTTCATTACAAAGAGCTAGAGTTTCAGAAAGGCCCTTCTCCTCTAATCCTGGAGTCTCTTATCAGGTAGGAGAGAAACAACCACAGCCTTCATCAATTGTGAGCAGTTGACCTCAGTCTTTCTTCTTCTTCACAGAATATGACCGAATGAAATAAGCAAATAACAAGTGACTTCACGCTAAAAATATTCCAAATCAGGAGAAACAAATAATCTCTTGTAAAGTTTGAGATCACCACGTAATTCAGTACCCATATTAATCAAGTAATGGTTCATTAAATCTGAGCTTAATTAAAAGCTAATGTAGATTTAATTTTCATCCGAGAGATGAGGGTTGACAGGTCCCTCTGTGATTAACAGTGATCGTATTAGAGGTTGTGACTAAATACAAACATTAAATGACTCTGAGTCAAGATTTAATCTAAAAATTCACAAAGAAAAAAGAAAATTATATCATACATTATACTCGTGTCCCATAAGCCTTTGATATGTTCTGTCATTTTTTTCCATCCCTTTTCTCATCTTTCTTTTTTTTTTTTCGGTGTCTTTGGCATGGTATAGAGAAATCTGTTTTCCAGCCATCTAATTGGACGCTTGCCTCCTTTTCATCTGTGAGTGTCTGGACTTGTGTTTCTCGGGGGCCTGTTTTCAATTTCTCAGGAACCTTGATGATGATGAATGATGGGAGTCTGCACTCTGGTGTTTTCAATATCCCCATCTGGTTCTCACCTCTCCAGGATTTCCCATAAAAGATCTAGAGGCTAGTGTGCAAAAGAACCCAATACGTAACCTGGCTTACTGAGTCGCAGCTATATTGGAAAAAATAATTGTCTTATTTCACTTTTAAATGAGGAGGAGGCATCGTCACTTTTAGTTCAATATGGCTGGTACTATTGGCTTATCCCCTGATTCAATAATATCAAAATAGGTATTTACTGATTTGATTTTTATTGTTTTATATATATATATATATATATATCAAGTATTAATTTCTACAAGTAGTGCTTTTGTTAAAGTTTTTACCACCACACCATGGAGAAAAAGATAAATTATACACTTTAAGTACTTATGGATATCATGAGTCATAATTCCAATCACAATTCACATTACATGCCGTCAGTCTTTCAGTAGCATCGTCACTATAACCCCCCTTGCCTTCAAGTATGCCTGAGAATAATCTTTAATTTGGGTTAACAACAAGGCAGGGTGACATGTATTATTAAGTTTAGTTTGTTCGGATGCTGAAACTGTATTAATAGAATTCTTAGAAATGTCTGCTGGTGGTCATCCGTTGTAGCTTATGTGAATAGTTTTATTCAGTGGCAGGACATAAGCCAACAAACTCGGCTTTTAAAATATTTTGATACCTTTAACATTTCCACAATATTATCACTGTTTTCTGTTATGTATATTTGTCATAACTGTGTATCCTTAGCCATAAGAACTGCCTTTATGGCCTACGCTATGTCGACTCTTTTTGTTGGAGACATAAGTTTGAATACTTTGAGCTGTATCTGTATTTAAGTGAACTTTATTGCACCTCAGTCATTTCTGACTGACAAAGCCTACATCTGAGCCTGTGCAGGCAGTGCTCCCTGTCTGTAGGCATTCAACTGCTCTTAGGAATCCATTGGCATTAAAGCAAAATGCTGTTATTGTTGTCAGAGCAGTTAACCTGGAGGCATTTAACACGATGGAAGAAAAGTGTGGGTGTGTGTGTGTGTGGTCCTCATTCCTGTGTTTGGCTTTCGTGTCCTGAGACCTTTGCCCACAATGTCATGAGATGACCCATGAGTCAGAAGTCACTGGCTCAAGGCAAATATGTGGATATGAATGGACACAAGACTTTGCTTTGCTCTTAGACACCCACTAAGTTTGACACATGGTGAAGTGAAATCTTGTTTGAAACACGAGTGCGTCACATTTCTTTTAAAAAATATCTTTATTTTCTATCACATAAAACAACATAATTACAGAGCTGTACACATTTTACAAATCACACATTTCTATTATTAACGGTTAAGGTTTTAATAAAATTTATTGGAATTCATAAGAAATACCTTTGGCGTTTGGTCCCATTCCAGCAACTTACACAGATCCTAACATTTCATTAGTTCCTATCAGTCCTAATGATTTAAACCTGAACTAGACCAGTCTAGACTGAAACTTGCTGCTACTATAATAATTTTGTGTCTAAATAATACATCCTAGTGCTTTCAGAGAGAAAATATTAAATTCTGTTTACCCAAATGGGACAGTGGTAAAGAGCATTTATCAAAGCTTTTAAAAAATAAAATATTTTACTGATAAATACACAGACTAAAGTACACTTTACAATCATACACGGTAGAAACATTACACATTCATCTGACTCAAAACATAAGCAGATCAACACAAACAGTCAAGGGAAGGCTACATTTTGATTGACCAAGTATTAGTGAAATCTCTCTGCATTCATGCCCATGATCATGATCCAGGAAACACAGTGGAAGAACCTATGGTTGAAAACCCACTGGACGGACCTTCATCTCCACTTTCTTCAGGGAGTAGTTGGGCCCGTGCCAACCATACCAAGTGATCCCATCTGTGTTCTTTGTGTGCTCCCGGTAGCGATAAAAAACACCATTTAAGTTTGAGTCGGTGCAGCAGTTGTACCAGTAGCCACCTGGAGGGAGATAAAGGAGGTAAAGGAGAGATCTATTGTTAATTGAAAGAACATTCCTACGTGCCTAGTTTTTGTTTTTTCTCTCTAATCATTTACCTTTGCGCAGAGAGGCACAGTCATCCACACATTTGTCATTGTCCTTGTGTATGGTGCTGAAGTTGGTGTTGTTGTGGTAGCGAAGGGAGTCTCCAGCGTTCCCACTATAGTTGGCAAGGAAGAGCTTGTAGCTGTTGAGCTCATTACTGACGGTGAAAAAACCATACTCGGCATAGCGCGTCTGTCCTTCCCAGTCCTGCATTGGAAAGCACACATAAAATGATCAAAAGACTGACAGCTTTAGAACCTGAGAATATTGGCACCCATTGTTTTCCTAATGCCTAAGTTGTGTGAGTTATTATTCATCATCTTTTTGCCCAGTACCTGTTTAGAAGAAATTGTCCCACAATATTTTAGGTTTATAGTTTGTTTAGGCCTACAGGATTGCCATGTTTTCAAATTCGTACCTCTAACTCAATTCGGAGCACAGTGGGCTGCCTTGTTAGACGGAAGATGTTTTCGTTGCCCAGCCAGAAGTCCCCACGGATGGATCCAAATCCACTTTTGTATTGCTTCCAGTCACGGTTGAATGATGTCAAGCCGATTTTGCGCCTTTGGATCACAGTCCAACCACCTCCTTTTGTGTCCATATCGCAGAACACCTTAAAGCATTAACCAAATTTTAATGCAGTGCAAAGAGTGAATAGGGAGAGCTCACAATGCTCTGCTAAAAAGATGACACAAATGCAATATACAGGGCTCAAATGTAACTTACGCTCAACTCGGGTGTCGCCAGAAACTCATCTTTGGGCAGTTTGTACTCGCCAGAGATCTTGTAGTTTTTGGTGTAGAGTGATGCACAGTCATAAATTGCATCTAAAAAAAAAAAAAGAACATCTCAAGTTATTGAAAACCATGTGCATTTATATACATTCTTACAGCTTTGTGGATATTTGATTTGTAAAGTAAAATGTAAAACTTAGGTCATAAGTCTCAGATTGTTGCATGGTTACTAATGTTATCCTGTTACAGTATGGCCATGCCATTAACAAGGCTATTAGAGCACTGAGGAGCAATAAACCCAGTACTTAAACAAGTCTGTGTAAAAGAAAAAGGGATGGAAATGTTCCACTTCTAATCTTCACATCCCTTCCTGTTCTGCTCTCCTGTCTCCAATTTACTCAAATTTTTAAAAAGGTCTCTGTGCTCAATTTGCCAGTGACATAATGTGGCAATATTAGACCACACAATTGAGGGATTGAAATAATAAACTATGTCATAGCTACTTAACCTTTCTGTGCCATCTAGTGCTGATTAGTGGTGTATTAAAGTTGACTTGAATGGTGGAGATGATTTCCCTTTGATGGAACTGCACATTGGCCTCTAGCTCCAAACTAATGCCTTTGACTGCTGTCAATTGTGAATTGGTGCCGAGGAATTGCCCTCACTACCAATTCACAGCAGTTGTCTGGAATCCGCAATACAATGGACAAGGCTTTTTAACTGCTACCATAAATAAATATTTTACTGATATGACATTTTTCTGTAAAATGTTGACAAGCACATTCAAAATGAAAGGAAAGTACTCAATTTATTGTGTACCTGGGTATTGGTAGTTGAGAAATTGTACTAAAAACAAGACTTATTATATGGTTAACTTAATAAAAAAAAGGCTCCTTCAATAAAAATAGGGGAAAACTAAAGGTACATTTGAAGTTCACTCAGGTCTAATATTTCTGTGACCATATGTGGACACGGATGAATTTCACAGCAGCTGCTCAGCAGGCTAGTGAAAATTAGCGGCAGGTCAAATATGCACAACTGACGAATCAGGTTTACCATGTGTGAACACTTAACAAGCTCTCCTGAGGAATATTTAGTTGACGTACATTGCTTTCACATACATTTAAATGGAAAGAAAATGCTAAGTTAAACCATATTCTTGCATTTAAAAAAACAAGCTGCATGCACAACATCTGTAGACAGTGCGTAATTTCATTGTTTGCCTATTATAAAGCATGAAGGCTCACCTGATGAGGTCTGAGTGGCAGATTGCAGGGTTTGTAGCTGCATGATCTCCACACGGTTGTTGATCTCCGAGTATTTGCTCTCTGCCTCCGTAACTCGTGCTTCTTGCTGCCGGTTCTGTTTGTCCAGCTCCATTATTTGCCTCACAACGTTCAATAAGTCTGTTCCCTGCTTGCGACTCAGCTCCTCAAGGAGACTAGTCAGATTGGCTACCTGGACCTTGAGAGAGCGCACCTCATCGCAGCACTGAGCCTTGGCTGGCTTTGAAGTTGCCAGTCTCTTTCTGGGATTCTGGGCCCATGTCTCTGCTAACAGAAGCAGTGTCACCCCTAGAACCAGTATGCTCAACCTTTTCTTTGCCATTTTCTATACGACCACCTTTCACACAACCTCAGTTGTCTATGATCAGAAGTAGTCGGTCCCTGTACAATGTCTTGCTAGAAATATTAGCTTTGCCTAACCAGTTGAGTTGGAGCTCTCTATTGACTAACAGCTTACCAAAGCTCTGTCTTATTTCCTCAGTGAAGCCCTCCTCTGCCTGAGCATCTTAAATATTTTGCATGTGGGTCCACCCCCTCTCTCCTGGTGCACACCAGTTACCGGGCTGATCCTCTCCAACCTTGTGGGTGGAGGGCCTTTCCTATCCCTCCTCCCCTAGCCCACCTCTGCTTCTACCCTCATTTTACTTTCTCCAATCCCCACATTTCTCCTCGCTTTGTTGGGTGATTCATTTTTCTGGGCAGTAATGTTGCTCAACAATTGCTTGGAAGAGAAACGTATTAGCTGATGTGTGAGAAGTGCAGGCTTTTCCCAAATATGTTGCTCTTCACAGTGTGTGCTACGTGTTACTGAAAACTCTTTAATTATGTTTATCTTAATCTGCTACACTGTTAAAACGTCTGCATCGTTGCTTTTGGGAGTTGTAATTTTCTCCTCTTAACACTTTAATTATCTGTTAATGACAGGTGATACTTTGACCTCGGGCTGACTTCTTCGGAAAATTTGGTCTTTACATGCCAAAAGATCTGTGAAGTCACTAAGTACTCTTAATTGTAGGTTAAGTGTTCTATTGATGCTGTACTTTTCTGCAGATGTCAAAGCAGGCGTGTTCTACCCTGAGCTTTTTAGCATCAGATTACAAAATGGTGTTGATCCAAAATGAAAGCTGAAAACGTCAGGATTAAAGTAGACCAAAAATTGCATGATGCGTAAAGAATTTGTACATTTGAACGTCTGAATGTGCTTTCAACATGTGTAAAGGCTTTACACTTTGCCATTGCACATGCTCGAATGGTTTACTGTTACCCACCAGAGAACCACAACACATTCAAATTAAGTGATTTTCTGACATTTATGAATAGCAGATGGAAATGGCAATTGTTACAGCACATATTTATGCATACTTTGTGACACTGTAAAAATCTGATTCACAAATAAGTTGGAAAAATTGTGGACTCACTCCTTTTATAAAAAGAGTCAAAATTGGAAGTACAGTAAATCATAAATTATTTATTTTAACTTTTCCCTCTAATTAGCAATTAAGACACTGAAGACTCTCAGGGGAAAAATAATAATTGGTTCTCCTCAATCCCCAGTCTGAGGACTTTTTATTTTATCCCAACTCCCCTAAAAAGCTGCCAGCCCTGCTAAATTAGAGGAGACCCAGAAGACGCCTAAGGGGTCTTGTGTAGTGTTGGGTGGTTATCAGTGTATGTCATAGTTCATGACGCCATGATCCTGCATGACTTCCATGGTAGTAGACAATTCTGAATAACAAAATAGATAAACTGCTTTGATGAAGGGCAAGAGTATGCTGCAAATGCCGGAAGTGCTGAACAGCATTAACTGAGACATGGCTGGACTAAGACATTCCTGTCAGTTTTTACTTGAACTTTAAGCTTTATTGCTTTTCCTTTCTCCACATGGACTGGAATGAACTTTCGGGAAAAGATGAAATGTCAGTCAGTCAGTCAACAATTTGACATCATACAGCTAACAGCAGTGAACAATTGGCATGCTTAAATCTCCCCAACAGACAATCTTGCTTATATAAGTGTATCTTGTACACACTGATGATGTAGTGCACTCTCAAGCTTAAACTTAATCAGAAAGATCAGTTGGTCAAGATATAGTGCATGTATAAGCATGTGTACATATGTACGATTTGTTTAATTTATGTTATGGCTTTCATTCACACATACTGTTCAAAGAATAATTGGTTGACTAGACGTTGTCAGTCAGTTACATTATTTCTTTATTTATATATAATTATGTAATGTCTAGAAGCGCAAAGCCATGACTTGGGTTTCACCCTCATTTGCCATTGTCTTAATCCTGCATCACCAGTTAGGCTTTGTTTTCCTTAAAACCTCTGGATTTTGAGTCCTTCTTGCCAGATATTTTTGCAAGATTCCCTCACTTTTCCTCTCATGATCAGGCAAATTAATGCTTTTTCCTCTGAATCACCCCTGCATCATGGGAACTTTCAGATGTGCTCATTTTCACTGGCATATTCCTCCATGAAAGGTGTAAGCCACTCTTTTCAACCCGCCACCACTTACTTTTTGCGTATTTTTTTTTAATTGCAAGCTGTCAATGGGAGCAATAAAATAATTTGAATCCTTGGTCCCTGTATGTATGAATAATATTTCTACAGTGGTCAGGTGTTTCTGACTGTTCAATAATCTGGTGTTATATGATGCATAGTGACTGTTGACCTCCCTGTAAATCATAACCCTTAGTCATTGATTTTATGCCAGTCTCTTTTGGGAAAAATGTGGATAATTTGCCTCTCTGGATTCTCTCATTGTCCTAACTGCTCTCTGAGTCACATCTCACATCTCACTTTGCAGCAATGCATCCCAGAGGCATCACTTTCCTTTGGCCCTGGACTGTGTCATTCAGTGCTAGAACAAGAAAGTCCAGCTGCATGCTGTTTTATATGTTCAGCAACATGCTGTGTTTTCCTTAGAAACGGCTTCTTTAAACACCTCTCTCCCTCTAACCATGTCACCAGGCTCAGTGATGAATGCTTGGCTCCTTTTGAAATTAGAGGAACTTACTAAACTTTAACCAAAGCCTCTACTTTATATGACTTCCTTGGAAAGCCCACACATTTCATTGACCAAATTACAAGTAGCTCCCTGTGCTGTGCTACTTGTAGGAGTCATCTATTTTTGATGAGTGTGAGCTGACTGAACTGAAACTGTTTTTAGTCGAAATATTCCCACTGGTGGCTTTTGTGTCCTAATATACACTGGAAAAACATTTTGTAATCTAACAGTGACCACTGGGACCGAACTGTCAGCAGACTACGCATGGCTTCAATTACAGGAAAGGCAGAAGGTGGAAGCGGCAGCCAGAGAATTCCAGAGCTTCTATCTCAAAACTTTGAAATTGAAATTACATAATCTTTATTGACGGTAACCTCTTCCACCTGTCTGTCTGTCTGGCTTATTTGAAAGTGTAATATTCTCACCCAGTATTTTTTGATTTATGGTATCCTGTGTTAAGATTAAAAGTACAAATAAGAGCTGAAGCTAAATATTAAATTAAATTTAATTTAATTTAATTTAATTTAATTTAATTTAATTTAATTTAATTTAATTTAATTTAATTTAATTTAATTTAATTTAATTTAATTTAATTTGTATAGTGCCAAATCACAACATACATTATCTCAAGGCACTGTACATAGTAAGGCAGAAACCTCCAGACAGAAGAGAACAACAACAACTCACACAATGAGCAAGCACTAGGCATCATTGGAGAGAGAAAAAAACTCCCTTTTAACAGGAAGAAATCTCTGACAGATCCAGATTCAAAAATGCGTGGTCATCTGCCTCGACCGGCTGGGGTGAAAGGAAAAATTGGGGCACAGAAAGGGGGAGCGAGAAAATGAAAGAGGGTTGCGAGGTAGCGAGAGAAGAAAGTCTGAAGTTAAAAATAATGTAAAGCTGAAGAGAAGTGTTAGAATAAAGAAATTGTGTTATTAACTGCTGTATAGCAATTTTGATAGCACAGTGGCCATCATTAACTCTACTGTGTTATTTTACTGCAGAACCCTGTAATCATATTTATCTCAAGTGCAAGCTAACATTGCAAAGCCTTTGCTGTAGCAATGGAAACATTTTGATCCATGTGATCCAGTTTGAACAAACGTGGAAGACTTAAAGTTCAAGACCAACCAAGTGTGGTGGGTGTTTTGTTATACATTATAAAATGGATACATTTGGTTTGTAGCTCCACTGTCTTTTATGCCTTGCTTAATGTCTAGTATTTGAAAATAGGAATGGCATGCCTGCTGGTGCGTTCAGGCTGTAATCAAGTCACAATTAAAATGTATTTTAAATGCCGAAAGCGAACACTAAGTTGCCATGGATTCGAATTTCTTCGTAAACAAAGGACACTGTGAGCTCCACCACAGTTAAACCCAGTCACGTATAGAGGGAAAAATAAACTGTTCCATATTTTCAATAATAAAGGAGACAATATGCACCAGTACATACTCTAACTCTGAAAATGGCAGCCCTTGTGTCCTGGCAGACTATCAAGTGCTCTGATGGCTTAAGCTGGTGATGGCTACCAGGTGACATCTGCTGTTATGCTGCAAAGGCTGGCCACTCACCACCTTACAAACCAGTAGCTGGGAAAAACAGTACTTGATGGAAAGCAAATGGATTAGCCGCTATCCCTTTAGAATACGTCCTCCTGTCCTGTGTAAGCAAAGCTGGCCATGTGGCACTGCTTCAGAGAGGCATTTCGTGACACCGGGACATAAAATAACTTCTGTCACTGGACAAAACCTCTTGTGCCAACATTCATAGACTCTATCACAGACCTTTTAGCTCTGTGATGCCTGACATTGCTTGTTATATTGTTGTGGGGGGGTAAAACAATCACAGCATGAGTAGATTTCACTTGATCAAAGCAAAATATACCTATTAAATACATCCCATGTATATTTATCTAAATATTGTTACTGAAATTGTAATCAATATGACATCTGCAGGAACTCAGGCCAGTC
The DNA here is from genome assembly GCF_963457635.1 of Microchirus variegatus. Classification (NCBI taxonomy): domain Eukaryota; kingdom Metazoa; phylum Chordata; class Actinopteri; order Pleuronectiformes; family Soleidae; genus Microchirus; species Microchirus variegatus. Next base: position 13,663,127 of record NC_139810.1, read on the forward strand.
CAAAAAACAATATAAGGCTTTCTTTGTCTACATAGCAACAGCAGCATTCCAATGAGGTGACTTTCAGTTTTTTTTTCGGGGGGTGGCCGCTGGAGACACTTTGTTCTATTGGCCTCTTGACCTGGAGGCGAGGAACCCAGGAGAGGCATTCTGCAGTGGTGTCCCAGTGTGGTGTAAACATGGGTGAAATAGTTTCTCTGGCTGATGTCTCCATGACTCCCTAACACGCCTAACTTAGTTGAAAAAAAGACATGTGTCATGTAAGTCACACATGTAAGTCATGCAAGAGAGCGGACTGTTTTCTCTCCATTTACCTTTTTCACTTGACTATTTTATTATTTCTGATTTAGTGAAATAGTAAGTGTTTCTCTCTGCTGGGAGACATTGGGTTGGTCAGGTGGTGTCAGATGAGTTGCCTCCTCTATAGCTGCACTCATCCCAGGTCAGCCTGGAAGGAGATGGTTGTCTGAGGTAACCACTTCCTTCGCCTCCCTGGTTTTCTCATGCAATGATTTAATACTGTCTCTAAAGACAAGCAGAGACCCAGATCGCTGTTGGGTAATGACAACCTGTTGCTTATTACTTCCATGAGCGTAGGTTATTACTGAAGCTTTATGTTGTGTTCCAGTATTACAACGTCATTGTGTTGAAGGACACTGTTAGGGTATGGTATTTTTTATGATATAATCTGAATAATGAATGGTGGTGATAGTTGTCCTTGCATTTCTGAAAGGACTGTATCTTAAACAGTAACTCTTAAAATCAGGAGGTAAAAAAGCACCAGCACCTGCTTTGAATGATTTCAGAAATAGAACATCAGGAGAGTTTGCAATTTTGTTTTGTTTGAAAACGGCTATCAATTGAATTCCAGAACACGAGTCCTTCTGCTAGATTCCACAGCACTTAATGATTAATTTAAAGTATGTATTATGTACTGTTTACTTTGTTCAAGCATATCAAAAATACAGTTTCAGATTTAGCATTTTAATTTCCTCAACATAGAATTGCCTTGACTAGCTCTGCTTTCATTGGCCAGTTCAATCACATGGAAACAGTATAGAACATTTTTCTGTCTCAAATATTTATGTGAAAAAAATGTTTTAGACCCATTTATGCAATATTCTCTTTGCTTTCTTCCCTCTTTCAAATGAGGATAATTTGAAACTAATTCTTTAATCCAAAGAAACGTTTGAGGAAAAGGGTTTAATGAGCACAAAATATCAGTGATTTATTTTTTGAGCTTTGTAGTTGCTAATAAAAAAGGAACTGTAGTTTCAGTTTTTACCTTGTAGAGACAATATAAACAAATGCGTTTATATGTGAGGTTTTCTTTTTGAAGAATGTTTCATTTGTGCCACATACGAGACGAGATAAAATCATATTTAAAAACAGGTTATCCATCCTGACTCACTGTAGAATGTCTGATTGGCTAGACGTTTTTTTGTAAACATGAGCTCATCGTGGATATAAATGTTTATTTTCTTTTTATTTCTTATAGGGCATTCTCATGCCCTCTTGCCTTGGGATGTTTGCTTCAGAGACAGTGCAGTGAGTGTCATCAACAAAGGTCCAACTCCACCCATTTTTCATCCGTAGTTTGCTATGAAATGGCCTGCACACTGGAAAGAACTCCCCAAGGTGCCAGGATAGTTGGGTTTGTTCTCAGTATATTGTAATTTAAATTGCATTCTGGCTACGCCAAAGATGAATGGCTCTTCAAAACCGAGACTAGATAAGTATAATTTTTCCAAATGTAAGGAAGAGTGGTGTGAAAGATCTGCCACTGAAATGGGCCAGATATTTAGTCTCCGTTTCAGCATGCCTCAGTCACATGGAACGATTCAGCCCTCTTGACAGTGTCCAGATTCATGCCTCCATCAACATTCTGCCAAACCAAACTATCAACTGAAAATCGGATAATTTATATGTGCAGCTTTTTTTCCTTCTGTCAAGTCACCAAAATTTACTTTCGCACAGCCCTATGCGTTTAAAGAACTCGAGAATAAAATCAGATTGTGCGTGAGTGATTTTCCCGTACAGGTTTTGTGCGTTTATTGACAGCATGGTAGGATCATGTTTATAATAATCAGTATATTATGATGACTGAGACTACTTTCCCATAAGTGGTTGTAGACTTTGAAAGGCCTCTTTTATATTTCAGTATACAACATCAACGGTAAAAAGGTAAAAGGTATTCTTGAATTTAGATAACCTTTCCCATTTTTTAATTATGCTCAACATTAGGGAAAGGAATTGGCACTTGGCAAGAAAAAGGTCCAAAAATCAGCAAGGATTAAGTGGATATTTTACTAATTAGTTTAGATTAGGTCCAGTCATGAGGTTTTCCCTCTCTGTGCGCCTCACATAAAGCTTACCCTCTGTGGAGGAAATATGTACAATTTACTCTTGGATCATTCTCTCTTTTCTCAATTAAATATCCAAGCCACTTGAGTTATGGGGGTCGTGAGTTATTTTGTTGGAGTGCAGGGGATTTTCCTTCTATCCTGCAGTTTAACTTGTCACCCCTGGTCAAGTGTTTAACATTTGAAAAGAATAAATATATATACATTGAAATGGAATGAATACATGCTGGGTTAGAGTTTTCAATATAATAAATCATTAAACTCTTCAAAGTGATTGCCATTATCAGCAAAGTGATTCATCCGCCCCATGTTTATTTTAACAGCTGAGAGATAATGGTCAATATTTATTAGAACTGTTAAAAGCCAATATATAATCGGAAAAAGGATGGATTATCAGTCAACTAATTACCTTATTGTATACCTAATTGTATAACTAATCATTCAAAAATACATGCCTTTTTTGCATTTTTGTTTTGTTTACATTAGAGTTGCAACTCACGATTATTTTCGTAATTGATTAATGTGTCCATTATTTTCTCGATTAATCATTTGGTCCCTAAAATATGAGAACATGTTAAAAAGGGTTGATCGGTGTTTGTCAAACCTGGAAATGACGATGTTCTTGAATGTCTTGTTTTGTCCACAAACCAAAATTATTCAGTTTTAATGATTTCTATGAGTTATGTGGAGCAAAGAAACCAAGAAATTCACATTTAAGAAGCTGAAACAATCAGAAATCTTGTTTTAATAAAGAGAAAAGCTCCTAAACCGATTTGTTGTCTCAGCTCAAGTTTACATTAAAGATTCCATTTACTGGCCTCATACTTTTAAAGAATCATATCAAGGTCCTCACTCTCTAAATGTCTGCGAGAAAGAACTGCATGTTAACCTCATTTAGGGGTTTTGAATTAAACCTCAAAGAAATCTGATGCAGTGACACACCACACATTGTCTAAAATTCATGACAAAATCTAATAAATCAGTTTAACAGTTGATAGAGTTTAAGCTCAAGTGCTTTTCAATGTCTTCCCAATACCTCAGGCACGCAAATCACAGAGAAAAAAAAAGCATAAGTTAGGAAGTGAAACTTGTAGCGCTGCACAAGAAAGTGACCTGACAGTGGTCTCAAGATGTTTTCTGCTTGTTAATAGTTTGATGACGTTTTTGCTTGAGGACAACATTGTCATCTGAATGCTTTTAAACTTCAAGTGTTCATAGCTGGCATACAGATGGTTCCAGCTAAGGGACAATGCATTCTCCAGAGTCCACAAGAGAGCAAACCCCTATTCTGATGTCTCCTTGGATGATACCACATCTGTGCAGCTTTAGTGCACCTTGTCTGTATGTGGTGGAATGTGGAGACCTTGCAACTTTTTGTTCCGTTGAAGCTTGAAAATGCATTTATTGATGCGTTATATTTGCAAGTCCAAATATACAAAACATACCTGTATGACGTCGTCAGTGGTAGTTGTTTTTTTTATTTTTTATATAGCAAACCATGGGGTAATTATTTAATTTGTGGCTGAAACGGTCCATAGCACTTTGTCACAGACCAATGCTCATTTACAAAAATGAGCTCACCTCCTCGTGTTATATAGTCACTAGTCGCACTGAGTAGTTGGATTTCCCTCCGGTGTGACGGTCTGTGTCATCTGTTTACACCAGCATCTTTTGAAAAATAACCTCAATTGCTGCAGTCTGTGCAAGGGCAACAATACTCCTCGTCATGCAAAATGTATTTATTGATTGTTTTTGTAGTTTGTGGTGAATCATTTAATTAACAGCAGATAATTATTATTATTATTATTATTATGAGCAGAAGATTTCAACAATCTAGAGTGGCCCTAACACACCATACCTTCATTTGCATAGAAAAGATTTTCTACAAAATGCGAAATACAAGTTCTAGCTGGTTTTTCCATTTGGGCTGCTATAAAAAAAAAATGGCGGTTCAAGATGATGGACTTGTACTTTTTATTTTGTATCTTAAATCATTAAATACTTGGGTATGAAACCTTTTGTTCCTGTCGCTGAAAAAGGTGTATGGGGTTTTGTGCAGTTTTGTGAGTTGAAATTTTGTGTTATTTTATGCACTATAATCAGATTTAGAGTTTAAAACAGAGCTGACAGCAGTTGGAGAAGAGTGGGTGATTGCTGGAAAACAAGTTGCAGGACAAATTTACACAAACCTAGAGCATTGAGTTATAAATGTGCCTTATGAAGGTTAGTGGCAGCAGTCAGATTATCTGCATTTTCCTTTAATGTTAAAACATAGCTCCTGTTTCAATTTTTTTTTTCCTTACCGGTCACTAAACTCATCTGCTCCAGCAGTTGGCTTGACCACTTGCTGTGCCCTTTCATCACACGTCTGGCCTTTACCCTGTGTCGTACTGAGTTTCTGACAGGTCCTATGCTCGGGTATTCTTCTTCAGGTTATACCCGCTGTCCTCAGGAACTCTGCGGCATAGTATTACTCTTTAAATGCTACATTTTACAGATGAATGGGCTGTGGCTGCTGTTGAGGAAATATAATAGACTTGTGGTTCAAATGAGTGTTTCCAGATGTGGCGGCGGTGTGGGTGAGTGAGGATGTACAAATGAGATCTGTGCTGTATTGTCAGATAACGCATCATTTGTCAGACAAGTGTGACAGATGTCAATTGGTGCATTTACTTCCCCCCCTGAGAAAACATATCCCTAAAGAGGAAAACATTAATTTTATTCTGCCATTTAACTCTGTTGCTGAGTATACTGGCAATGGCAAGTGTACCTCCATGTGATGAATAAATTACTTTTCTTGGAGGAACATGGAATGGCACAGGAGTACGCTTCTCACCTAATACCAGAGAAACCTGTGGTTGTAATGTCAGTGTTTCCACTGGCTAGATGCAGTATTATAACAGTTTCAGTGTTTGTGGTTGGTAAGCTGGTGAGCGACCCACAACCATGTCTTCACATCACTGATTCATACTGACTCATAAGTGCCTTCACAGACATGGGTAGGATCTGGCAGAACCAACATCTTGGAGAATTATTTTATTTATTTATTTAAGAAAAAAAATTAAAAAATAAAATCTTAACTACCCCCAAGTCAACAGTGGCGTTAATGCTGTTAACATAAATTTATGAAATTACGTAATGACATGGGGAAGTAAACGGGGGAGGATTTTTTTAAAGCAATGTTAGCTTTGGCTACAGTATCTGCAGAAAGTTTCCAGATTCCCTCACGTTTTGCAAACTTGTTGTTTGTTTTCTTAGATGGATATAAATTGCCAATCAGACTGTAACCCATAATGACAAAGTGAAAATGTTTTTTTACAGAGTCTTGACAAATCAAAGCTGAAGGCTCTGATTTGATTCAGACCCTTTGCTGCCACATTCCAAACGTGTGGTTTAGTGCATCCTATTACTTTAATTATCCTTGACAGGTGTCTAAAACTGGAGGCTGGAGTTGACCTGTGGCAAATGTTATTGATTGGACATAGTTTGTCATTTTGGGTAATTGAGTTTAGGTTTGTGGACAAAATGGCAGTTCTCATTTAATCAGTATAAAATTAAATCTCCAACAAAAAAGCCCACAAAAAAGTGTCTGACAGCACTTTGCAAGTTTCTTCCTAGAAAAAGCCTAACATTTGACATCCTGCCAACACTTATCTGTGTATAATTACTCAAAAAGGGTGAAACTACTATTATGTAACCACTGCTAATAATCGCCTACACTGCTGTGCAGTCAACATGATCAGAAATCTTATACTGTCTTTTAAGTGAACTGAAAGCTTCTCTTTGTTTTTGTCTTATCTTGCAGCATCAACAACAAACTGCAGCAGCCAGAAGCTGCATCTGGGGTGCTGGAGTATGCCATGAAACATTTTGGGGAGCTGGTGAGTCTTTATTTGCTTCCGATCAAAGTAGGAAGCCTTATTTTAGGTTGCATTCAGACTGGAACAATAGAAAGAAAAAGACCCTGTAGAATGTTTCTAAAAGTGTGCTATATGTACAGCACACAGACATTTGTCTCAACCAAGTGTGATACTCATTCTCAGACATTCAGACATTTAGAATAATAATAAGAGTGAATGATAACGTATTGTGTTTTATTTGGTCTCTTGTCTGCATTCACGTCTTCCCAGGGTATTCTATCCCCAATTTCACACTATTGGACATGGGGAAAGGGTCATATGAGACACAAACCCCCAGATCACCCTGTTCTGAATGTGCAGCATGTGGAAAAAACATCTGCTGTTTTGTTTAGTAGTTTGGGGCAAGGAGCAAAGTTATGGACGTTTTCTTCAGTTTGACAGGATATTTGGATTCTCTTAAACATTCATAAACCTTTTATTTCTCTCTGTTGTGCATTTTACAGAAAATACTTGGGGCTAATTTGTGCTTTTTTTTCTACATTCAAAAAACTGTAAGAATATCTTCATGGAGAGTGATTTGTAAGGTTCTTGTGAAGTTGCTTAAAATTATTCTAACTCTCAAAGTGACTGTGGATGGGCAAGCCCCAGCCTTAACTGTTTTAATATCAGCCATGTTGTTTACATTGAAATGGTAGACACTGCCATTTGTATTTCATTGTGAAGAAACAACATTTTTTAACCACTATTTTTGTTCATGTCTGCTCATCCCCTATGATATTGAAACCCTATTGTTTCATATTCTCAAGGGAAAAAATGGAACACATTTGTGGTGGCGAGTGTTGATTTTGTGGCGACCTGTGTTTGAAACCCTGGATGTCTACTACTCAACCCTGGCTTCTGCATTTGCTCAACAAGACACTATTTATTATTCAAATGGAAGATTGTGTTTGCCTAAACCCATTACATTTGAAAGTAACCTTTCGGCCCATTCACACTTTAACATACAGAAAGTAAATATAAAAGCACTACACAGACTAAAGCACATGGATGTGCTTTAGTCTTTACTTTAGAAATTGTACAAGGCTGTAATTTAGATGGGTTCGTTTTGAGTGTTAGCACATAAAAGACATACAATTGTTGAATCTATTAACAAACCAAGTTTTACATTTTCCCCCCAATCTTCAGTTGTCACAAATCCGGATCCATGTTTGGCTGTGTTAATGACATACTTACTGTCTGCAGTCAGTGGTGGAAAAACAGGGCAGTGTTTAGAGACAACTTAAACATTCCTAATAGAATGCTTTCACTTGTTTTTATGAAGGGGTTAGTTGTAGTCAAATGTTGGGACAAAAGTGTTTCCCAGCCATAAGGGCGTCTAAGGTAAACGTATTTCCTTTTGCCTTTGTGAGCTGCATTTATGCTTCTCTGTAAAAGCATGGGAAAAGTGAAAAGACTCAGTAAAAACTGTTTCACTGTGTAGCTCCTGGAACGTTGTTTATGAGGTAACCATTTGGAAAGCTGTGCCGACTGGGGGAGGAAAAGGTTGAGGAAAGGTTGTAAGAATTATGAGTGTATGTATTGGGTGCATTTATAGTATGATATATATTTACATAGTATGTATAATTATCAACACAGTTTCAAGGCCAGATGTTGAAGTTGTTTGTTTGTAAAATTACATGGATCAGAGATCCAAAGTCTCTTTGAACTAAAAACTAAAGAAAATAAAAAAACACTATTTATTTAAATGTCAAACAATCAAAAAACAAAAACGATGGTCTGGCCGAATGACAAAAAGCTCAGACAAAATACTGATTCATTTGTCAATTGTGTTGATTTTTAGGACTTTAATGGTTCCAGTTTTATGTTTATTTTTCTCTGTTGTCTTTTTTCTACTAGGAAATCCAAGCCACATGGTATGAGAAACTACATGAGTGGGAGGATGCCTTGGTGGCATATGACAAAAAGATTGACATGAACAAAGAGGACCCAGAGCTCATTCTGGGCAGGATGCGCTGCTTAGAGGCCCTGGGAGAATGGTATGTGCTTACTAAACTACCAACCTACAAAACTCATTCAAAGCTGTCTATAGGCCTTTGATTGGTTGATTGTAATGCTTTTCTATCACTTAAAACTCGCCCTTGTATGTGTACATTGTGTGCAGTCAGGCTCTCCCTAATGAGTCCCGTCACTAGGCCTTTAATGAGTGGACAAAAATAAAATAAAATATTCTCTGAGGTGACTGATGTAATTTTACCAGGAAATGCAGGAGCAGGCATCCAACAACACTAAGGAAGCATTGCCATCTCAGAGAAACATCACTAAATAAATACATCCTTTATAAGTCCCACAGGGGAAATACCTTCCTAGAATTAGGAGCAACAGGCAGCCATGGGGTTTGGGTACCTTGCTCAGGGGTAAATCAGCTCTTTTTTTTTTTACCTGGTGGGGACTCAAACCGCCAACCCTCCGACTACAAGCCAAGTTCATTTCCACTTGGTCATGGGCTGCCCAACAGCTGAGGTTCAAATGGGAAAAAAGTTACAAGATTCTAAAAAGATCCAAATATGTAAATTGTCACAGAATCCTGGAGCTAACCAGATGTTCATATGCTTACGTAACCTGCTATTCTACGACCATTCATGTATAAACAATGATTCATATCACAGGAAGGATGTTAAATAATTTTACATGACAGTTCTTGAACTCCACACGGTTTTGTATTTATGTTTGTTCACCGTGAATGGATAAGGCTTAAAGATGATATCATAGTTGACTGAATCATGTGTCAAAGGAAATCAGACTTGAAAGAGCACATTGTTCCCTGTACAGTTTAAAGACCATCTGTGTGTGTGAATCCAAAGATGGTGACACAGGTTACTAATATGCACGTCAATGCCAGTAAAACTACACCCTTAAGACAATAGTTGGACCTCTTAGGATGTACTGGGGATAAAAGTCTGTGTCTCAGATTAACTCACTTATCGGATTTCAAAGATCTTGCGTACAGGTTTTGCTCTCAACATCACATATAATTCTGAAAAAAACATTCATGCGTTGATTTGCAAACGACCAATACATGGAAAGTAATGTTAGAAAATTGCATTACCTTTCAAGGTTGAACATATAAGAGAAGTAATTCAGGAATTCGTATGTTTAGCCTGAAGTAAGTAAACACGCAGATGCTACAAATTAAGGAGACCCTGCAAGTACTTATTCTTTGGAGAGTCTATTTTGGCAAGATCTTTACCGCAAAACACCACAATGTCAGTTCCGGGTATTCAGCGCCACAAGATATTTTTGTAGTGTAATGCTAATATGCTTGTTTAAATTATCCTTCGCTATACATACAAACGTTTCCAATTTTCACGCTTCTGTTTAAGTTGAAGTTGGGTCATGATGTTGGGAGTTACAATGAAATGCCATGGCCATGTAAAAGCCATATACATATAAAGGGTTTTACAGAAGACATAGTGGCAGAAAAGCCATGGGTGTTAGTGATAACGACATGTTAAGCATGTCCTGGGTTCTTTATATTGTGGGTGCTGTTACTGGAACATCTAATGCACACGAGCCATCATTAATGGAAATTGCTTCACATGTGTTTTTCCTGTAACAAATAAATACCCGCTCTGGAATCAGACTATTACACCAACACCATACCCATTAGCATGTGGATTTTGAACAGGTACAAGAAAACTGGAAGGCATGGAAATGTCAATCAAACACAACTGGTAGGCACGCACTAAGACCCAAGAAGGGATCCTCTGTCGGAAGTGAAAACGCGTGGCCCAATTGTGTAGTGAAGGGCCTTTAAAACTCTTCTCCTTGCTATTTTTATTACCTATTTAATTGAAATTCCAAAGGTGTGAAAGGTGATGATCTGAGTCATAAAATAAGTCGAGCTCTTCCTTCCACATCTTTGTTTGTCTGATGTGGAGTGGACACCCATATAACCCAGACAGTGTACCAGAGTGTTTTGTACTTTTGTGTTGTAAGATAGCCAGGCAGCTGGAGAATGGCTACACTCTGCTGACCTCCATCCAAACCTCTCTCTGTCTCTCTCTGTCTTGCATTCTGCCTGTGAAACACATGCGATGGATTTGTTCTCCTGCACAATGCAGCACTGATGTTGGTTAATGAGGAATTAGTCTTGGTTAGATCCCATGCTGGGATATGTTATATATTCTAATATTGTAGTGGGATGGTACACAGATTGAAGTTTTTCACATTTAAGAACAAATGATGAACCAAATTATGGATAATGTGTTGGCACACTCAACTTCTGGTCAGGTTCTTTCTCATTTTGGTCCCGAAGTTATTTCATATGTATTGTCATTAGGATCTGAATATCAGAAAAGCCTTCATATCTGTTTAGTATAAAGATAAAGGTTACTGTAGGCTAATGGCATAATGTCATTGTAATAATGGGTATTTCAATCAATCCCACACACAGAGAGGGAGGTAGAGCGAGCTTTTCAATGACTGCATTGTTGTGGTAGATGTTTGATGGCTTTACCTGGCAGAGTTTGTGCTGCAAATCACTTATTCAGTCCTTTATTTTATTGAAGGAGTTCCATGTTCCACATGGGTCTTTTTTAAAGGCTGCTGTAGTCTTTAAGCGTTTCATAATTCATCTGTTAGTAGAATATCATCAAATGGCAGAGTACCAACATATACACGCTTTACGAGCATTACATAGTTGCATGTTTTATTCTTCTTCTTCTTCTATTTTGTTTCATGGCAGTTGACTTGAGGTGCATTACTGCCACCTCCTGATGGTAATGATAAATTACTTACAACTAACTATATGTTAATTGAAATAGGGACAATATATTTCACAATATTCCTGTATAATCCAATTTATAAACTATTTAATGTTTATAAGGGATGTGTTTTTAAATCAGCACTTTGCACTCTGGGTTTAAAGTCAAGTCGATCAGGAGTTAGCGTTGTTCTCTTCTTTACCTGTTGTTTGACATCACATTAACATACAGATGTATGTCTTTCAGTTTACAGAGTGTATGATCATCATTTCTTTGGTAAAAAGCTAGAAATTGGTTGTACAGCCCCCATGCATATACATTTACACCAAGAGAAGAATGTTTTAAGGGTATTGGAAATCCCTTTTTGTATTTCTGTGATCATGTGGCTTGTTAATAGCCCATTCATCCATTAAACATTCACTTATTCTCTGCACAGTCAACACTGATCTTTACCTTGTAAAAGTACTGATTAAACCCTGCTTTAGACAAGGTGATATATAAATAGTGTTTATTGGATTACTGGACAACATGATAACACATCTAGTTTTGCTATTTCTACCATCTGTGTTTAATGTCTTGCAGGGGCCAGTTACACCAGCAGTGCTGTGAGGAGTGGACGCTGGTAAGCGAGGAAACCCAGGCCAAAATGGCGCGCATGGCTGCTGCTGCTGCCTGGGGTCTAGGTAAGCTCTCAAGTACTTCATATTAGATGTGAACTATCCCCATCGGTTATTTAGCAAAGCAACAGACAATTTAGTAACAGTCCCTAAATCTTTATACAATGCCTTTTTTCAGGGATGATTTAGCTATCCCCTGTGTGGCTTAATGCAACAGTGCATTCAAATTAAGCAGAAATGAAAACAGTAAGGGCTCTTTCCAAGTCTCCTTCACACAACTGGCTGAGAATTGTATCCAGTCATAACATTGACATATCATAACGTGTAATGGTGGTGAAAAACAGGGACCACAGTGTAGAAGCAACCTCTGAGGCCTGAGGTCTGTGGCTTTGACGATTCTAGCTAATTGCAAACCCAGAAATGTTACCCGACCAGCTGGTTTGTCAGTCTTCTAACTGCAAAGAACATCCTTTGTTGTTTTGCCTGTGAGGCAAAAATGTTCACTTTGCAATCTTTTATACTATCCAAAGCGGAGGTGAAGTCATGTTCAAAGCAGCAGACTGCAAAACTTCAATCTTAAATAGTGAGATTGTTAGACGGTCATTATCAAATGTTTCATTCATTCCTGTCTCAGCATTTATCTGATTGCTGTGTCTCCAGGGCACTGGGACAGCATGGAGGAGTACACATGTATGATTCCAAGAGACACACATGATGGTGCCTTTTATAGAGCAGTGCTTGCCCTGCATCAGGACCTCTTCTCATTGGCCCAGCAGGTGAGTTACAACATCGCTTTACAAAAACAATCATCAGAGGATATTTCCTCCAATTCAACACACATTCAAATTGCTTTCTTTAAAAAATAAATAAATAAAAAATCTTATAAAGACGTGTTTCATGAGAATTTGCTTAGTCTTTATATCACTGTTAGAAATACTAAAATAATTGGAATCTCACTCTTTAAAGTACCATAAAAATGTTGTCTTGACAATTCCAATCCCCTACTATTCCAGGACATAACATGTCTTAGTTTCCAATCCTTTTATAGTGTGTTGGGACTTTGGTGTGGTAACTCTTGAAATTATAAATAATCACAACTTTTATCTTCAAACAAAAGACCCATTGCCCTCCTGTCTGCCTGTCAATGAGGTCTGGTGTGGTGGTCAGAATGATATTTTCCTCCTTTGAGGAAGGTTGGGGATCATAGATGAGCTCATGCACCCTGGAAATGAATCTGTTCAAGCTGGATGCCCACATGTCTAACAAACCCTGTCCCCAGCACTGACACTAGAAAACACCTGCTCCTCCAATTTCCCTGTGCTCATCCTCCATGTGCTGTTCTCACCACAAAACCCTGGAGATGTGCCCTCTGTGCCCCTTTATTCCCTCCCCAGCCCCATCCTTCCTCCAATTTGTAGATTGGGTCCAGGTGTAGCCTGTAGGACTCTGCATCAGCTGAATAGAGAAAGCAGATTTTTGACTCTTGCTGACAATGAGGCCACTCACAATGGGTGAAGCGAAATGAAAAGCAGATGGAGTGAGGGTGAGAGCTTAAATGTCAACATGAGCTCAGTCGAGTCTTCCGGATATGGTTGGTAATCCTCGAACTTGAAACTTTTGATTCTATAGGGCAGTTTCCACCATCTGTACCCCCAATAGCCAGATGTTTTCTCTTGGAGTTTTGTTGTTCTTCTTTGTGAAATGTTCAGGTTTATTTGCTTGATAAATTTGGTCGGTTGCAGCAGTTATGTGTAGCCATAGCAGTCATGCCAAAGCAGAGTGTGTCTTTGCCAAGATTCATGATATATTCAGTCCCAGAGAATGCTTCTGATTTGTAAATTGTCTCATGGTCTCTCCAAACCAGAACCCTTCCTTTGAGTTCAATCATGTTTGGGATTTGTTTTGAGTTTCCTTTTGAGGTTAATCTGGACCAAATCAGTCATATTGATGCCTTCATACCACACTGTACAGTAAGGTAACCTCACTAGACTTAACTCTATCTAAAGTACATAAGTTCAACCTTTATGTAAGAGAATGGTAGATTGGGTCATGGTTTGTTTTGTGCTGCCAAAAGCCAGACACTGCATTTATCAGGAGTCGTCTGGACTGCACATTTCCACTGAGGCCCCAACACAGTAATTCAGGAGTAAACAGGACCGTTACCGAGTGCAGGCTGTAAAGAAGTAGCCTCATTGTCACCTTGTCCTAACCCCCTCCCATAACTCCTCCTCCTGTTGTGCATGCCTGAAGAGGTGTTTTGGCACGCCATCTCTCCTTTCCCTCCCCACGAAAAGAATAATTGGTGGGAGTGGGTCTGAAACAGCTGTGTATCCTGACCTTCCTTAGTCATTCTCCCTAATTTCACCCTCCCACAAATAACAGTTCCCTAAAACATTGGCTGTCAAAGCCCAAGAAATCATGAGGATACTCATGTCCTTGTTTGTCTCCTTTGCTGAATTGGATCAGGTCTTCCTCTCAGTTCCTTTTTTTCCACCACTCAGGGTTGTCAGAGGTGTTGGAATGAATGCAACATCCTTGAATTCAATGAAGTGTAGGAAAAATCTGGAATGTTACAAATGAGTCAGAATTACAGAGCAATACACCCAACATAACAGGAAGGTAGGAAAAATGACTTTGGTGTGTCAGGGTGCTTTAAAAGTTGGTTGATCATTATTAAAATATTTCAGTATTCACTTCGTTTATTGGCAGGAACCATGGCTAACAATCCCCATTTTGAATCCTTATTTTTTAGTCTCTGAATGTGCATTGAGACTTAGCCAGTTTTTAAAGATGCTTCTGACATCTTCAGACATAATTACATAATCATCACACTGTTGCTTTTACCACTTCCTTTACTTTAACACATAAAACACTTGGCACTCAGGAGTGAATCAAAGTATTTTTGCTATAAAAGCAAGAACTCAAGTCTAGATGTGCTAATGTGTCACCAATGGTAGTGATTAAGTGAAAAGCAAGAAATAACATGCCTCTGTTTCTTTGTACAAAGTGTTTGTTGCCAGGGTTTTATTCCAGGCTTACTTGTCCTCATGCAAGGAGTTTTTAGAATGTCATGTTGCATTTAAAGGGCCATGCTTACAAGACAGTACTGAGAACAGCCCATTAGTTTTGTTTGTTCGTTTAACTAATGAGTTACAGAACTGTGAGGAGGTAACTGAGTCAAATCATTGGTAAAATTGTGTTCCTTATAATAAGTGAATTCAGGAACAAATTCACTGATTAAGACGAAACAGATAAATATTTGCAGCACTTGGGTCAGTTAAAGAATTATGTAGAGAAATCGTATTTATGTGTGAACACAAATTGTGTTGTGTTTTTATTTAGTGTATTGACAAAGCCAGAGACCTTCTGGATGCTGAGCTGACAGCCATGGCTGGAGAAAGCTACAGTCGAGCCTATGGGGTAAGCTTTCCATTCAAATATTCAACCTCTGTCTTCAGTCTCAATTTTCATAGCATTTTTGTGCTAGGTGTTGTCACAGCAAGAAAGTTATGATTTACCAAGTGTTAAGTCTGTACAGTCATAAAAAATATCCATTTATATTTATGAATCAAAAGATGACTCCTGGGAACAGCAGTACACATTTTTTTTTTGTCATTGGAACTCCAAATGATCGAAATTGTTTTTTTTTTTTTTTGTAATTTTCCAATTATCATACAAAACAATCAAATTCTTTGTTTTACAAATAACCACAGAAAACAATCCCGATGACAAACGGAGACAAATCAAACCCAAAATCAACATGGCAAACTCGACATAAACGGCAGACCGAATAGATCGAAATTGATTTTGTCCATTTTCTCTGTCCATAATGAAGACTGACAGCAGTCCCATGTCAGTATGCATCTTGATTTCGGGTGTTGCTTCAAATGTTGGATATAACCAAATTCATCCAAAGAAGCTGATAGACTTCTTAACACTGAAACCTCAAAGGAAGGTCTGGTGGGTTGTTTGATGCATTCACTCACAAGTTTTGATTAATAATTACCTTTGATGATACTATGTTGCACAGGAGGGACTTTGTTTGATCAGAATTTAACATTGAATGCATCCTTTTTCCAGGCCATGGTATCTTGCCAGATGCTATCTGAGCTAGAGGAGGTGATCCAGTATAAACTGGTACCAGAGAGACGGGACATCATCAGGGAAACATGGTGGGAGAGGCTTCAGGTAAATACTGCACTTGATATATGGACACACACACACAGTCACAGAGACACACACACACTCACGTGTGCAACAACTATTGCAATGTAAAGCAGATGTTTGAAAAGCTGCTGTTAATAAATGGGAATATTACAAACCATACACCATATGCACAATTGAAGACGTATGCAAATACCTCTGTAGCCATCAAGTAGGTTCCTGCTGTTATTACTGTTAATGTTTATTTAAAAATGTGCAAGTCATTTCAAAGGAAATTTTGTAAAGAGTTGAGGAGTGTGTTGGTTAGTATAAGAATAATCAATCCTCCAAGCAATCACAGTCTTATAAATGCAGTTGCATCCACAGTTATGACCAGAGTTGGCACATAACTGACTTGTTAATTGTCCTGGGTTAGAACTGACATTTTCCTGATCAAACTTGTTATGGTAATGGTTTGACCTTTGTTTGAATAATCGAGAAGGAAAAAAATGTCTCATTTCATGCAACCCAATGTGTTAATTCAACCAGACTGTATGCTTCCCAGGACTGATTATGATTACTGTTATTATATTTATTAATTGTGAACTACAGAGTTATATATGTCGTCAAATGAGACAGGAGGACATGTTGAAGAACCACAAATCCACAAGTGGTTTGGAAATATTTGCCCTCAGCCAAGGCTTTGGAAATTGAGATAAATATCATCTGATCTACGATAATACTGTGCAAGTTCATCTTTTCCATGTTGGCCATTTTACAGCTAAATCAAATGTGATTATTTTAAAGGACAGACAGATGAATGGAAAACTTTTGATCTGCTATCGCTCTGTATTATACGTTCCTTTTAAAACTTAATTTAATACTTTCAGTCCATGTCAGCATTCATCATCTCCTTCTCACACGTTACTGACACTTTTGAAAATCATTATCTCGAAAAAACACAAAAACTTTTTGCATTGTATGTTGAATATAGCACTGAATTCAAACGAAGGTATTCACACATACACGCATGCACTCACGTGCAGTAAAATGAAGATACTCTTGATCATCTTGGCCGTTTCCATTCATAAAAGATGAAGGTTGCTTCGAGGGGGTATTTGGGATCAGGAGGGCTCTTACTGAGCAAACAGTCGGGGCCCGTAATGGCAGCACCAAAGTTGAGTCTGCAATACTTGACACGTTTCTTCTATAGTGATTTATTAGTGCCTGACCTCAGACATCTGCCAAGGAGTCTCTGTTCCATTCCTTTACCCTTTCTTTTTTTCCTCATCAAAGACATTTGCGGTATGGTGAAAGGTGCATTGAAAAACTGCAACCCATTGTTGGTGTGTAAATGTTTTTACCTGCTATAGACATTTGTGCATGTTGTGTCTTCTAGAGTCCCATGTATAGCTCTCTAGGGTCTTCTCCTGGGGACCCCTGTTCATTTACATTGTCAAGCCCTGGATCGACTCTTGGTGACAAAGCTAGAATGAACCTTTCTTATTGGCTTTTTTTCTTCTTTGGGTTTTGATGCTCTGTGGAAACCCGGATACAAATCCATCCTATACAGCAATGGTGTTAATGTGCTGATAAAACCCTGACAGATGATTGTCGGCCAACATGCCTCCCAGCTTTCAGTGACCAGTTGTGACTATTGTGCTCTCTTGCGCTTGAAGGAAGCATGCATTCCTTACTCCCAACAAATGGTAAGGTTAGTGAGTTAGTGCTTTTTTAGCGACAGCAGACCAAACACTTTGCTCAGCCTGAGTGGCGTCAAGGCCGTCTCAGTAGGGAAGTGTAGTTGATTGCTGATGTCAACGATTTGCTTCAATCCATTCCCTGACAAAAGACTCTGAAAAAGACTTGAAAGGTGGTGTTATCTGCACTCTTGCAGGCCCAAAGAAGTGGACGAGGTGATTTTTTGGCCGTGTGTTTGCTATTATTTTCAGCTTATCTAAAAGTATCCACATCTTTATTCGGCTCCCTTAGGACCCAGTCATGCTGCCATCTGTAATGTCCCTGAATCAGCTTAATTTTGCACCCTGACAGCCCAATATGTTGCAGTCTGGCACGGGAGGTGCTGAAGTGGCAGCAGGGTTTACGTTAGCCGGTATATGTCGGCTTTTGGCTGTTGTGATATGAATTTGGCCGGTAAAAAAGTCAAAGGCTGAAATGTACTGTGGGGGAAAAGTGCCAAGTAATTCCATCAATAATTAAATATTCATATTCAAATCAATTTGAACGAATTAGGGGTTGTTTGAATAACATTTATTCAAACTTCATTTTTGGAAAATGTGACAACCCTAATGTGAATTGCAAGTAATTGGACAATTTTGATTATGCAAAAGCAGTGGAAAACCTCAGTTCAATGAAGGTCTGCATACATGTTCATATTCATATATTTCCCTTATTTCCTTATTTTTAAAAATATATTTCACAGTTGACGCAAGAGATAACCCTTCAAAGTAGTCTACATTTGGTCATTTTGCATCGTTTCTATCCTGTATTTGTCAACTCCGCCACTTCAGCAGGCTTTGGTTGGGGGCTATCCTTACATCTGCAGGATAACTGACATCAGTATTATTATTATTATTATTATGTATCATCTGAGAGACAGAAGCTTCTGTCCTATCTGTGTTTTTACCCCTCGGGGGGTGGGGGGGTGGTCTGATCCAGGGCTGCTACAAGTAACATAAGGGAGAAAGAGCAGCCCCTGGTGATTCCCACTCCTGCCATTTTATTGTAACATCCTGGAGTGTGAAACACATCTGGTGGTCTTTGAAGTCATTGGAAACAATGGTGCTGATGGAATCTGGGACATGGAATAAGTCCATCCTGAAGTGAATTAATTGATGTGGAACAGTTCGATAGGTATTGCCAATGCGTAGGGATACCACATGCAGGTTAGAGGTTTCCTGTGCTCAGCCCCTTATCCTGTCATGTTAAGTATATTTTAGAGACTGAAGTAATTTTTTCCAGCATCAGCTTTCACCAGCTTACGGAAAGATTTGCCTGGA
Source organism: Microchirus variegatus (assembly GCF_963457635.1). NCBI lineage: Eukaryota > Metazoa > Chordata > Actinopteri > Pleuronectiformes > Soleidae > Microchirus > Microchirus variegatus. The sequence continues at coordinate 13,681,893 of NC_139810.1, forward strand.
CATAATTTTGCCATCTGAACAACTTAGAGGGGAAGAAAAAGGAGTAGGAAACTACTATATCTGATGATAATGGAGGAATGGCTTATCCTTAAAGCTATTTGTTCTTCTTGTAGATTGAGGACATTGAGTAAGATCTTAAATTCAACTTTTAAGGAGAACATAATTCAATAATAAAATCAGAGTTGGATCATTCCAGTGTTTTTTCTGCCTGCCTCTGTGTTGTATAATATGATACATTGAACATGAGAGTGAGGTTGGGGTTGAGAGAATATTTAAAAGAGAATCTCAGCTAATGGTCTTTACAGATGTATTCAAAATGACCTATGCGTGTTTGAGTGTGGCCTTCCCCCCCTTTTTTCTGAAGAGTGAACCTGTAGTCACGTGTATCCACGTTGAAGACAGGGACCACTGGTCTTAATGGTACCTCCACATGTGCTCTTTCTCTTGAGTTTAACTCGTGTGGGCCTCTCTTTGAACAAAGCAAGAAAAAAATTAAGAATTTAACCTTTATGTCCCTCCATTTTTTTGTGTTATTCTCTTCAGGGTTGTCAACGTATTGTCGAGGACTGGCAGAGGATCCTGATGGTCCGGTCACTGGTCATCAGCCCCCATGAGGACATGAGAACGTGGCTGAAGTATGCCAGCCTCTGTGGCAAGAGTGGACGCCTGGTTTGTACATTTAATGAAACCTTAAAAGCAAAGAGTAAATCCTCAGTACAAATGTACCACTACAACACTGAACACAAACAATCAAAACGATAACGGTACATCATAATGACCCATAGTGACTATAGTATACATATTATGTATATACTATAATTATAACTATTATCCCACCATACCCAGGAGGAATAAATCAGATCCTATAAGTAATGTCAAATGGAAAATTCGAGTCGAGTTTTGACAGAGTTAAGTGCAATAATGAATTCCAGCCATGAAATTGAACTTAACCTCAACCTGTTTTCGGTTGGCACCGATGAAAGTAGCTAAGCGCTCTCAATCACACTGTTTTGAAACCTGAACTGGAATATCTTCTCAATTCATGTGGTGCAATTTTCCTTTCCTGCAATCCCTTTTCTTTTTTTAGCCCACTGTTATTGTAATTGATTGCAAGGAGTGGCAGTGAATTGGCCAGTTTTCTGTTCAACAATCTCTTGTTGTATTTAAGCACAGGCATGCACACAGGATGACAGAATCACCAATACACCGTGATTACAAGAAGCTGGAAAAATGACCCCACTGAAACTTACAATATATACATTGTGGAGTGGCAATAGTGAGGTTTTTGTCTTACTCCTCTTTCTGTTGTGTCATTATCTGCGGTACTTTATGTGTGTCTATTATTTGACTATATTATTGTTACTTTTATTCTGTTACTTAAAGAAATATAAAAAAAGTAATAATCGAGCTCTGTATTTTGTTTGCCATCTGCAAGCCTCTTGAACTAAAACCATTCTGATCACTACCTTGCCCTTTAACCTTTGTTGCACATTTCTTTCCTTCAGGCCCTGGCCCATAAGACCCTGGTGCTCCTTCTTGGTGTTGACCCCTCCAAGCAACTCGATCACCCACTGCCCACAGCACACCCACACGTCACCTACGCTTATATGAAGTACATGTGGAAGAGTACCCGTAAGGTAGGAGCAAAAAAACATTGTTACTGGTTTTCAGTTTTGGAATTAATGCATTTTGATTGGTAAAATTAGAAACAAAAGCACCAGCATCAGACTGAATCTCTAAAAAGTAATTGAAAGTTATAAAATGTAAAAAAGCTGTTCTCAGCTTTTTAAACCAGTGTATTCCAGGTGTCCCGCTCCTACAGAGGAAAACAAATGTTAGACCTGAGGGAACTCCAAAGAGAGAAAAATAAATACAATAAAGCTGAAAACAGTGTACCCACAGTGTCACATTTAAAAAAAACAACCTCCAGGATCACTGTACTTTGGGTTATTATTTTTGAACAGTGTATCTTATAATGTAAAAACAATGTAGAAGCTATTGCCTCCTTGTGATGAATCTACAGAGGATTGTCACAAGTCTCTGCAGCTCAAGCTCGTTTCTGTAGCTTTCTGTCAGTATAATATTGTGAGTGAGTTAGTAGGCAAAGAGACAAATATTTTCCTGTTGGTAGAGACCAAAAAAGAAGATAAAAGTATATGCCTGCTCCTTATTCAGTGAACATTGGCTGTTATATTGTTTTGTAAATTCCTATAACAAGTAAATCATTGTGTATGCAGGTAACTGGCCAAGGGGTTCAAGGTGTTGTGCAATTTTCCCCTCCAAATAGGCCTGTAATTTTTCTCCATGAATAAAATCATGCGTGTCAGGTATGCTTTTATGTTACTGATGATAAAGTAACGTGAGATGTGATTTGGCAGAGAGAGTTTGGATGGTGATTAATAACTACTTGAAAACAGCCAATATGGATGATGACTGTGGTGGGAAAATCCCAAAATGTTAATATATGTTATGAGTTTGTTCATTCCACTGAATTTTAAAATATGTAATCTTGGACAGTGTTGTGATTCGTAATATATGCAGGTGTTCCTCAGTGACTGTATCAGTGTTTCAGATTCCTGGATTTGGTTCCATTTGCATTTATTATTGTGATTTCTGTTGAGTCAGATTTCAGTAAAATCAGTTGTATTGGTCCATTTAGATTCATGTTATTGATACCTTGTATCCATGGTGACAGTGGATAGATTGAGCTTCACATTTGTTTAGAACAGTTTCTTCTCTCTGTGGTCCTGTGGACACAGCATGGACATCATGTCAACTTTCTGCACTTATGACCTAGCATTTTACTGTAGGTATTCACACTTTGTGTTCGCGACTACCCACACTTCCCAACCACCTACACACACACACACACACACAAACATACAGCACATACATCCCCCAGACTTGCATAAACACCCCCACATTTATTACCAGGTGTTGAATAATGTTCCAGAGTACAGGTCTCATTAGGGGACTGAGGTAAGTGTGAGCTTTTGTCATGGCCAGCTGCACAGATGTTTATATCAGAATTTAAACACATAAACATGTACGCAATACACAGATATGTACTTACAGGAAAGGACCAATCCATTGTTTCTTGTGCATTGCTCCAATTGTCAGAATGTCAGCGCTATTGACAGAACACTGGGTATCAGTGGCTCGTCTTTTGGGTTTAGATTTAAATGAACTTAAAGAACTTATTTAACTTACGTGTGATACATGTGAACATCCCGCGAGGTTCATTAAAAGGAGGTAAAAAAGAAATGATGTGAAGCGACACAGTCTAGAGCTTTTGTCATGTTAATAAGAGTGAATATGCCCAATATATAGGAGCAGTGCATGTAGTACGGACATGTCTACATCATAGTCGACCAAACTGTGGAGTTTTTGTGCAGCCCTGCATTACACATAGATGTGATCACCACAATACCTCTTTGTCAGAGAATGACTGTACAAATACAGGCCAAGTCTTACAAAAAAAGTTTTCTGATTCAATGTTGTCACCTTCCTCAATGTAAGAGTGACAAAGCACCACAGAGAAAACATTTTCTCTGACTGACATTAAGCCCTTACCTGCAATTTTTTAATTTTTTTACCTCTCCAGATCGATGCCTTCCAGCATATGCAGCACTTTGTGCAAGGGATGCAGCAGCAGGCCCAGCACGCCATAGCAGCCGAGGACCAACAGCACAAGCAGGAGGTCCACAAACTAATGGCAAGGTCTGTCTCTCCTCTGTGGAAACACAGTAGCAGCACTTTGTCATATAATGAGCTTGTTTCACACAGGAGGATTTGACATGTCACCGTAGGAAAAGCACAGGTGGGAACGATAAAATGAATGATGTCTTGACTCCGTTTAGCTGCTTCGGTGTCTGGGTTTATTGTGCGTGCTGGCTCACCATCCCACTGTCTATATCCCTCACCTATTTTTTCCCTACTAAGATTATATACATATTAAGGTTGGATTGTGGTAGATATGAAATATCCACATGCATTTAATTATGCCTTCTGCACAGTTAACAGCAGTTAACAGTACTATGGTTGTTTGTTTGTCTGTGTTTGTTTGCCGCAACTTCAGAATTCATATGCTAATTATAACAAAATACACAATTACATTTTCTTAAATGTCTTTGCTGTCATTACCACAACTATTATGAGTCTGTGAAGTGGTAACTTTAGTTAAGTAAAGGCACAATTGACTGATGTAATTTAAAACAACATTTTCTATAATTGGATTGAAATAAATTCCAAAATATAATAAACATTATAAAATATTTTTACTGCTAAACAAATCAAAACTCTAACTTAAGTAACTTTTATCCAAATCCCAACACCCCTAAAACATTTTGTAATCTCTATCAAAGGCACATTGAGTTCCAAGCTATTTTTTAAAGCATTTCATTTTTAAATTGGTAAATTTCAAGGCACTTACAAACCTTAATCACTGACTTAAGGCATGGAGGCCAAGGTTTACCAAATGTATTTACATATACTATATCCTACAAAACTAAATAAGTATAATCCATTATAGATGCAGATTTTGATAAACAGAATGAAATTATATGGACATGTGTGTGATCACACCACGATGCATAGTGTAAAAAAATGGTAAGTGTTCTTTTGTAAATATATAAATAACGGCAAAGTGATCATAATTTTTAGTTTGTTTTTCAGGCCTCATTTTTGCCAACAGCACTGTAGCATTCTCTGAAGACAGGACCTCCCACATCGAGGCTCTTCAGGTGGAATGTGAACCTGGAAAATTTTATGCAAAGCTACAGCCTTGCTTCCTGTATGGGCTTAACATCGAGCAAGTCTCAGAATTATAAGATAATGACTGGCCTCAGAGGACTCTAATTGTCTCCAGGAACTGGACACTTTATTTAAATGAGTCATTTGAACAAAAGCAAAAAACCTAAAAAAGATTTCTTCTAAAAATAGATTCGGTAATACTAAATATGATGATTGCTAAATCTTGACTCACTCCCGAGTCACTATTGACTCAATACTGACTCACTACTGCAAATGGTGTAAACAATGCATGTACATTCCTAAATGTTGAGTTGAACTTGCTTCCGGATAGGAGAAATTTATAATTGTTATAAAATTGTCAAGAAGTGTGGCGTGCTTAAGCTGGAATGCTGTATTTAACATATCATTACTTAACCTGTTACTCATAATTGAGTTGATATGTTCCTTGTAGGCATTTATCATTTCCTAAGAAAACCTATAATACTAAGATGGTGCACTGAAGTAATCACATGCTCCAAGAAAATTCATGTTCTGTCTCCTCAGATGAAAGCGCAGATCCAACAGATTTCATTGCATTGGTTATTGGCGTACTGTAGCTGTTGAAATGAAATTTATCAACACTTAGTCCAATTCCTCAATGGCAGTGCCAGTGTATAATGTGTTTAGTTGTGGTTCAGTGGTGGTGAAATACTTTTTTGACCTTCAAACACCCACTTCAGCAAAATGGAGAAAAAAAACAAAACAAAATATAAACTAAGGAAAAAGTAACCATGTATTTTTCTGCCTTCATGTTCTAAACACACAGGGTCAGATACAGTGCAGCCTGCGTCTTTTCCATGATCACGACTCAATCTGTCATAACACCTTTTATTAGTCCCTTGGCATCCTGTGGTATTTTTCAAAGCTGGCCAGGTTGTCTGAAAGTCTCACCCCAGACTACGTAATAAAAATAATCCTTCTTGGCAATTTGTCCTATACAAGCTACTCATCCCATAGCACATGGCACCTTGCTTACAGGTTTCACCAGGTGTCTCCTTTCCCACTGGGTGGAATCAGTGGGATCTTAATCAGCTTTCCTGAAATACTATCTCACATCAGCGTGAGAAAAAATGCAGCATGGAGTCTGCTCAAAAGGTTTTCAACAAAACACCAGATTGTAGAGAAGAAAAAAACAAGACATTTAAATAATTATCATGTGTTTTCAGATGCCAATTTAGAGAATTACGAAATGGAAAGTTTAGAATGTCCCAAAGGTGCTGGGAATGAATTCAAAGTATTAAAGTTGTTTTCGTTCTCTTGTGGTTCATCAAAATATTTGAGGTGAAGGCTTTCTCCGTCGGGTTTGAGTGTCACTGACTTGCCAGCACAGGAAAAAAGAACTAATACTTTTGAGGGTATTTTGACTGCACTGCATCATGGTCAGACAACTCAAAACAAGCAAAACGTGCAAATGGTTACAGTAAATCATACAGTAGACTCATCTGGTCCTGCATGCACAACATACACCAGTAATGTGCACCCTCCCGTTTCCATAAATCATACATGACAACACACGTGCATGACAACAGGCCAAAGGGGCTTTTCTTCACTTGTGCATCTTCCAGACAGTGACTCTGGCTGTTAGAGGAATGCATGTTAGGGAGAACACCTGTATAATGTCAGACAGGACTGCTTCTCTCCAGACGTGCTGACACACTTTCATGAAAACAGGTTGACTATGTGGTATGGAGCACACCTGGAACCCTCAGTCAGAGACACACATTCACGCAGTCACATGGATGCCTACACTCTCTCTCAAGAACTCTGTGTTATTTCACTAGTACAATACCAATTGCTCGTAAGCCTGGAGTCTCATGTTTAAATAAAGAGGTTGTTCCAGTGTCCCCATACACTCACTCCCGCTTCTTTTCCCTAACCTCAACCTGTTAACCACTTAGAGAAAATATTTGGTTTAGTTGGGCTGAACCCACATTTTACGTTCACATGGAAAAGCACTCAAAAGAAATGACGTAATCTTAAAAGATTATTTATGCTCCGCAAACAGTGTTAAAACTGCTGACGGATGGGTTCGAAAATACAGTGCTTTTCAGTTTCTAAGTGTCGTGCAGATGTACATGAAATATCTGCTTTGGTCACACCAACTACAACTAGAACTACTATGGGCCTCTTAGCATCTGCACTTCTGTGATGGATAGAGTTAAATCCTCCTCTGGGATGCCACAGAGCTCACTGCAGGGTTAAATAAAAATAGTACAAAAAGTGGTTTAAATAATTGAAACTCTCCAGATGGGATTCCAGAATCTTTAATCAGACCAAAAAATACCCCACTGTTGTGGCTTAAATGTTGGAATGATTTTCAAGTCTTCTAACTGTATGTAACAACCAATTCTTTGTAAGTACTGAAAATATGAGAATGATTATAAACGCATAATGATTTTATGTGTGGCTTGGAATAGTTTTCCTCTTATTAATGTAGTCGCAAAGTCACGTCAATTGGTTGACAATCCAGTGAGCGTCTGTTAACCAATTGAATTGAATGAATGACAGACTATGTCCCTAGCTACACTAACTTTTACTGTTTTCCTACGTACAACCAAGGTATTTTTAGTGGTTTCCAGCGTATCCATGTACGTACAATGATGTGACTTTCACAGAGCAGCTGCATGTTGAACAGTGGCAGCAATTGTTAAATACAGGACACTTTGGCATTGTATTCATTTTGGCTCTAAGTTTCAGTTGGTAAGGTTTCTGAAAGACATGTACCCATTGAAAATTCTAGGAGTGTCAAATCTTCATGTGACTTCATGTGTAATATGCTTCATGGAAAACATCAAATCCTACAGCAGTTGATGATAAATGCTTCTCTCCTAACCTTTCTTATCATATATGTGCAGAAAATACCAAGCTAGCTGCTTGAACTGCTTAGATCACTAGTGATTGGGGTTGCAAAATGCTGTGAATTTTTATCATGAATTTCAGGGAATAAACTGTAATTTACGGGAATAAACTGAGTATTTTCAAAATTTAAGGTTGGCTCTTACTAGGGAATTGGATATCTGTCGGTCTCGACCCATTTCCGCGATTGTATCATTTTGCATGGATGTTTTCTTATGACTTATGACTTATTCCCAGTTAGTTCCCCGAAATTCCCATTAAATCCCATATAGTTTCTAATATGGAGTATTGGATTGTACTCACTCAAACCTAAGTGGTGCAATATCAGACATTCTCATTATTACAAATCAGTGTACTGTCTGTGCAACATGTTTTCCACATGAAATTAAAATGATCTAAGAAAAGTAGCAGTATAGCAATTCAGTAGTAATATTAGATAAAAATGTCACTCTTTACTTAACTATATCTCCTTTTCCTTCTTGTAGGTGTTTCCTGAAGTTGGGTGAGTGGCAACTTAGTCTTCAGGGAATCAACGAGAGCACCATCCCCAAGGTTTTGCAGTATTACAGCCATTCTACTGAGCACGACCGCAACTGGTACAAGGTCAGCTCCTCTCTTTCAACTGTAACCTTTCACCCTTAACCTCTTCTCTCTGGTCACAGTAAAATCCCAGCTGTGTCGGCAGAGGGTTTCCCTTACGTTGATCTGCCATAAGGAAAACTCCAGACCCCATTTTATTACCTTTTACTTAAACATGCCATGAGACTATTTGTATCTTTTTTTTGGTCTTGTGCACAGCTCATTTATTTTGTTCTTTATACTGTGGTCCTTCTTCAGATGCATCAACGTGAGGTGATGGAACAGCTGAGAGTATTTTATTTTTCTTGCCAAAGATGTGACTGTGTCCAACTACCCCTCTTCCCATCCACCCTTAGCAACTCCCTTCAGCTTCAGAGTCTTTTGTATCTGGCTGCATAAGAGAGCAAACATTAAAGTCATATGTTTGGATCAGAAAAATATACAATCTCCTGGTAGCAATATCTGTCCCTTTAGTAAACTGGAAAATTGCATCATGAACAAAACGTTGAGATTCATTTCTAATCACCACCTCTTAGAAATCCAGTTTCACCCTGTTTGTGCCATCCTTCGACAGGCCTGGCATGCGTGGGCGGTGATGAACTTCGAGGCGGTGCTTCACTACAAACACCAGAACCAAGGACGCGATGAGAAGAAGAAACTGCGACACGCCAGTGGTGCCAGTGCTAATAGTGAAGCCAGCAACAGTGACAGTGAGGTGGACAGCACTGACCACAGCCCTCTGCCCTCACCGGGCCAGAAAAAGGTCAATGAGGTGAGAGTCGCAGTGGTTCAGCTTCCTTTTTCTACTACACTACTAAACTAAACAGCACTCATTTAAAAATCAAAGTTGACATGGCTTTCTTCATTGCTGCCGCTCTTAAGTCTTCTGCCTCACATTAGCTCACATTGCTTTCAAACAAGTATTTTCTTCCTTTTTTTATCTAATTTTTCCAGATCTAACCCTTTGTTTTTACAAAGTACGGTAGCTCTGTGCTACACTGTTTCTTTTTTAAAGTGCTATATAATAAACCTTGACTTGTCAGCTAATCCAAGCCATCCAATCTTTAAAAATGAAGTTTATAGTATACATCTTAACTACAGTCTGTAACAGCTTTGCTTTGTTTAGGCTCACTCTAGCAATGTACTCTTTTAAAGCTTGTATAATTGTGCTAATTAGACTCTGCATATGTAGAAGGCATACATGGTAGTTTACTTTTCAGATCCCTTAATATTCACAGTCCCCAGTAAAGGTTCAATTACACATATCTTTGCTTTAAAATATTGTGTCAGTGTGCTCTTTAACACAGCGTATTACTTTTTTCCCATGCACTGAAAGCAGTATATCCTTCCACAGGACCTCTCAAAGACACTGCTGCTATATACAGTTCCTGCGGTTCAAGGTTTCTTCCGCTCAATTTCCCTGTCCAGAGGCAATAACCTGCAAGACACACTCAGGTGAGTTAAATGACTATAACACTTACTAGACAAGTGGTCCCAGCAAGCAAACAGCAATTCATGGACACTCATGCTGGGGTAGGAGGACCTCTAGTGGTTAATTGTGATTGCACTATTTCATCATTTTTAATGAGCCCTTAAAAAAAATGTTTTAAATGTTTGGTATATCTTACAATTCAGGGTCCTGACTCTTTGGTTTGACTATGGTCATTGGCCTGAAGTGAATGAAGCCCTGGTGGAAGGCATCAAGACCATTCAAATCGACACCTGGCTGCAGGTAATGCATGCAAACACAAAAGTCATTTAGAGCTAGCTTTAATATAAAAAAAGGAAGTATGATAATTAAATTATTCTAGAAGTGAGAACATGTTGGTAAGATAAAACAAATACAGTATTGTCAGTACCTGCTGCTTTGAGTAATTATTTTGCCAGTGCTATAATTCATATTTCATTCAGTAGTGCTTCTCCCCTTAATTTACGGTGTCCCCAATAATAGTTCAATTAGCTCTAACTTATAGTCTTCACAGAATGCATTTCACCTTACTTGGTTAAGAGGTCAACAAATTCAAGCCATTCTAATTTCCTTTATCTGTATGCCTGAAGATGCGATTACTTGGATGCCTGCGAACCTTCACAGACATGTGCTGTACATGAGTTTTCATTTTATTTTCTCTGCCTGTCCAGGTCATCCCTCAGCTCATAGCTCGAATTGATACCCCTCGAGCTCTTGTGGGACGCCTCATCCACCAGCTGCTAACAGACATAGGACGATATCATCCCCAGGTACATCTGCTCACACTTCTGCAAATGTTGTTTTTACAATATAAAACAGAACCAAAAGCCCACTTTTATTGGTATCTATAAAATTAGCAGTACCATCAGTGACCAGGATTCTTCTCTGTTCCCCTCCAGGCTTTGATCTACCCGCTGACTGTGGCTTCGAAGTCCACCACCACAGCGCGCCACAATGCTGCTAACAAAATCCTGAAGAACATGTGTGAACACTGTAATACCTTGGTTCAGCAAGCCATGATGGTAGATACATTTAAATCATTTAATTCACTAATACTAGAAAAGCAATGCAGATTTGTTTTAACACATGAAATGTAAGCGCAAAGTCTGACATTTGTTTTTCTTCATCCAGGTGAGTGAGGAGCTCATCCGAGTGGCCATCTTATGGCATGAAATGTGGCATGAGGGCCTTGAAGAGGCATCGCGTCTTTACTTTGGTGAACGTAATGTCAAGGGTATGTTTGCTGTGCTGGAGCCTCTACATGCCATGATGGAAAGGGGACCACAGACACTCAAAGAGACCTCTTTTAACCAGGTGTGTATCAATCTTCACTGGGTTGAATATTGAGTTTAGTCTTGTATAGTACAACATCTCGAATTAAGCTGTGGCTTTTTGTCACTACAAATTGTGGATTATGAACACGGGACTATTTCCTGTAAAGTCACGGGAGGGTCAGAGTCACGCAGAGTTCTCCCTGTGTGCTTAAAAGTGCCTGCCCTTTGCAGGAATGCAGTTGAACTTAAGTGGAAACTACAGGTGTTACTACTGGAGTTCTGCCTGCCTGCCTGCCTGCCGAGGACTGTTAAAACTAACTGTGGTTAAGGGTTCACTTGGCCACCAATACAGCAGGTTTTCTTCTGCGTTCCTGATTGCTAATCTAACTATAATGGATGTGTCCCATGTCAACGTGCTTGTAATAGATAGAAAGACAATGGTGCAAGGGAATGTGTCGCACACAGCTCTACAACGAGTGCAAAACACTGTTTGATGTCTTGTATACTATGATGTATATAAAAAAAAAAGAAGATAACTTTGAATTGTTTAATTGAATCAGACATTGTGTTTGTGTTACTTTGGATTACAGGCGTATGGCAGGGACTTAATGGAGGCTCAGGACTGGTGCAGAAAGTACATGCGGTCTGGAAATGTAAAGGATCTGACCCAGGCCTGGGACCTCTACTACCATGTGTTCAGACGCATCTCCAAACAGCTGCCACAGGTGAGCGGAACTATGAAGCCACTGCGCTGAATTCACTTTTTCTTATATTAACACTGTTAGCATGGTATCTTAACCAGAGGAGCAAAGATCACCGATTGTGTCCTGAGCTTCGTGGCTCATTAATACTTGTTCTTAAAGCTGTTTCCTTGTGATTGTATCATCCAACATGCATGTTACTGGAGATGTTAACAGGGCTAAGGAGCCAACAACCTGTGCCAGATAATTTAAACTACACTAACTAATGTAGGATGAATGAATAAAAATACTCCACTGAAGTAGCTCATCTGTTATGGCTTCTGGGGAAATTCAAGCCGACATTTTTCCAGTTCTGCAGATCTATGTCATTACAATATCATCAGATTTGACATTTTTTGCTTCTCCTGTCCTAACTTTGTCTTTGATCTGCTCACTGGGTAATCCAGTACGGTTATTTCAAAATCAGTTATTTGAAGATAATGATGGCGAAACTGGGGATTTCTTTCATTTATCCTTGTCTGGGCAAAATCATTAGACAAGGTGCCAAGAATAGTGTTGAAAGATGGAATGATGTGAAGAGGCAAAGCAATAGAAGAAGTCACACAGGGGAATATTTTAATATTTAACTTTTTATACATCTTGGCACATTTTAATAATTGGCCCATATCCTCAAAAGCTAGGAGAGAGCTGCTGTTGTTTAACAAAGGGTTTGCATTTGAAAATTGAAATCATTTATAATTTGAAAATGAATTATAAACCTTTAAATGCTCTTAATGCTCCCCAAGACTCCTCAGTGTGAAGCCATGCATCTGCTGGTCCTGCAAATATTTCATGAAAAAAGCCTTGTTAAAAAGAAAGAAAATGTAATGGAAATGGAACAGAAACACCTGAGTGATTTTACTCTGAAAAAAGCTACAGTACTTGTTGAGTTTGTCACACATGCAACAAATAAAGGCAAATAAAGGCTGTTCAACGAAGCTGAACTGCTGCAGCAGTGGTCACAGCTGAAGTGAGGCCCAGGGAGAGAGGTCGGCCAGTTGGTGTCACAGTTTTTAAAAACAGCCGATTGTTGTGTTGCATATGCGCAAAAAAAAAGCTGGCATACAGTGCAACCTCAGGGAAAGACTCACTTAATCAGGAAGTGAGCAAAAGTTGCTCACCAATGTTATCAGACTAGGTTTATTGGTATTGTTTTGAATAAGAGTGGCAGAAATGACATATTGTGTGTTTAAGCAAGGCTTTTATCTCCTAAAACCCACTTAACCAGCACAGTTAAAGAACAATATTACTTTGAAAAGCACTTAACCTCCTTAAAAGATTTCAATATCTTAATATTGCTAATAATAATAGTAATATTATTATTAATAATAATAATAATAATAATAATAATAATAATGATAATAATAATAATAATAATGTCGCTTATAATAAATCAGCCAAGTCTTTAATATTTGGTCGTTATTGTATGTTGCACATGGGCAGCCCATAGAGCCGAAAGAGAACTTGGCTTGTGACCTAGCGGTTGCCGGTTCATGTCCCCGCCAGGTCCAGAGCTGTGGTACCCATGAGCAAGGTACCCAATCCCTTGCTCATTGTTAATTTCACTCTCTAAATTGATCCCAATCACAGTGGGGCCACATCCAGTATACTCCTTGTGGTGGCTTACAGTATACAGGTTTCCTATGCAGCATGGAAAAGTATGGAATTTAATTTGAGTAATTTCCAGGTCTGGATAAGTATGGAAAAAGGGAAAAGAGTGTGGAAAATAAAATAAAATATATTAATATATACAAATCAAAACAAGTTGCTAATGCAACATAGCCCACCTGCAGATGATATGAAACTAATCAAGCTGGCTGTAGAATGGTGTAGGGTTACCATGGTTACTGTTACTGACTGCGATCCTCATTTATTACATTTTTTCCTTATGTGTCGTCGAGCCAGCCACCTATTGTTGACAGCGACAGTGATCATGGATCGCTGCAAGGTTTCCAAGGGCTGGCTTCATGAAGCATGAGTGAAGGATTTTAAAACCATTTACTTACATAATAAGCATGTAACAATTGGTATTCAGATGTTTAGTATTGCCTGAAAAATCCTCCAAGAAGTCTGGGAATTTGAGTCTGGAAAAGCATGGAATTTTGAAATGGAAAATGAATAGGAACTGAGTATACAGAGTGTACAGAGGCCGTGGCCCAGCATCCTGGATTTAAAATGTACTAACAGCACATTTTGCTGCTTCCTGATTGAAGATGAAATTAGAGTGTTAGATGTCATCTCTCATAGCTGTGTTGAACAATGACATTAGAAACAGTTCTGTTAGCAGCACTCACTCCTCATAGCAAATAGAGATATGGGTAATATTATTTGACATTGTGGCAGGTTCCTGCTTCTGGGGGATGCTCCCTGCTGTGACAATACAATATGCAGCATGATATACACAGAAGTATAATAACATGCTGGGGAGCAATGCAAATATTGTCCCATAGGGCAGTAACAAAGAAATAAACTCTCTGCAGGATGCATTCATCCCAACAGCAGATTCAGAGCAGGGTGTTCTTTAACAATAAAATCCTTTAAATAGTCTACCACAGTCAAATTTTAAACGGCTTACCTTCGCTGATAAATGACTGTAGACAAGCAGTGAATGTATTTATTGATGCACACAAAGAATGTGAAATGTTGCAGAGAAATCTATTGAAGGATTTTTTATAAACAACTCTACCCAGCTAAGACCTTAACACGAATATTAGCCAGTGCATATTGCCTTAGGTGCTGTTGGCAGGAGCTGTTGTTTCAGTGTTTCATAACAGTCTAAAAACTGTCCGTCTGTTCCTGTGTTATAACCCTACCTCATCAACTTTGCATGCAGCTGACTTCCCTGGAGCTACAATATGTGTCTCCGAAGCTGCTTATGTGCCGAGACCTGGAGCTGGCCGTACCAGGCACTTATGACCCCAACCAGCCTATCATCCGCATCCAGTCCATCGCTCCCTCCCTGCAGGTCATCACCTCCAAACAGCGCCCACGCAAGCTCACCATCATGGGTAAGATAAGGAGAAAATTGCACAGACCTTGCAGCTGAACCAATATATTAGGAAAATAGATTAAAGAATGTTTCTAGTCATATGCTTTCAGCAGGCGTGGGTTATCACATTAGAGAAAATTCAATATTAATAACATTTTCACCCACCCCACAAACTGCTCCAAGGCCATACGTTACTTTGAATTCATCACTCATGACAAAGTTCTGCATGTGGATAATAAACCAGAATAAAAAATTTTTCTTATGAACTGAGGAATGAGCTCGACAGTGATGAGCCTCATAGAAAAAGAAACCCGAACACCACAGAGAATGGAATGACCTGGCTGATATGTACCAAAGAAGTATAATGCTTGTCTTTATTTTCTTGCTCAGGATAAATAATGCATGCAAGCACGCACAGATCAGTTTGTCAGGATCCCTCCCTACAGTTCTCACTGGCACTCTTTCACGTACAATAAATATCTCTGACAATTTATCCTGATGCTGCATCATATAAAATACAACAGCAAAGTGCTTCAACAGTCGCTCAGCATGAGAAAGTATCCTGTCTGGAAGCAAAATCCTAAGAATGTCAATCACATATCATTCACTCTAATTCACACTTTTCAACTGACCAACGAGATAGCTTGCTCTGATGTATCCCATAAGTGTTACACGTCATACAGTGTAAAAGATGATGGCCAATATATCATCTAACCTCTGGAGCAAGACTTTAGATTATAACCTGTCATTCCACCACAGGCCACTTAGATTTACTGTCAGTGCTCTGTCTGTCCCCCAATCTACGATCAACACATTGCTCAGTGGGACTGGCTTTTAGGAGAAGTCTGGAGAAAGAACTGGGACTTTGTTTTACAACCGCTACTAGAAGTATCAGTTAACACCATTAAGGATGTTATTTATAATAGGTACAGCGAAGGTGGAATAACTGTGGTCTGTTGAGGTTATCAGGAGAGTATTGGATGTTTGAACAGTTAGATATTAGGGGTGTAACAGTTCTGAACTGACACCGAAAACCTTGGTTCAAAGGACTTCGGTTCAGAAGCTCGTTCTATCTTCCCGAACCTCGGTTGCGCTCGTCATCTGCCTCAGCTTCACGGCGCTGTGTCTCACTCACAGTGCTGTGTTAGTGAGAGAGGGAGTAGAGCGGCAAAAGTTATCTTTTGCATCACTTATTGTCAGAACTTCAGAACTTGGCACTGCACTTACTCGTGCCCGTAGTAAGATACCTGTCAAGTTTGAAATCAAACGGACCTTCGGTTCGAGAGATATGCGAGTAAAACACAGACAGACGTTCCTGGAATTTATAGAAAGATATAGAAAATGTAGACTGGTCTTAAGAAAAGTGCTTTTTTATTTATTTTTGTTATACCTCAGACTAGTATAAGAAGTTTTTAATTTTTATTTTATGTATTTAGACAATGTAGACTGGTTTTAAGACAAATGTTTATGTTTTTGTATTCCTGGATAGTAAAGAGATTAATAGAAGTGTTTATTTTGGTCTAAAGAGAAATTTTATACTAGTAATGTTCATTTTCTTGATATTGCAATGCAACTATCGTTCAATAAAATCCAGACATTTTTCTGGAAGTAAGTGACCATAAACTTAATGAAGTGAGAAATGATTGGGACAAAGCCAGCCCCATGAACAATATGGTTCATATGAAATCTTTTACGGTCTGCTCAAACTTAATAGACATTGCTTTAGGTGATTGTAATGGAGATGCATGTGTCAAACAACAGAGGGGGCACACTAAAGAAAACAGCCAGCACTTTGAAATCCAGTCATAATGCCTTAACCCTTTTGTGCCATTCACTGTTGTGTTTTTGGCACCCCCTGCAGGCAGCAATGGCCACGAATTCATGTTTCTGTTGAAGGGCCACGAGGACCTTAGGCAGGATGAGAGAGTGATGCAGCTCTTTGGTTTAGTCAACACGCTGCTGGCCAATGACCCTGCGTCCTTGCGCAAGAACCTCAGGTAGACCGACAGTTACGGTCACTCACATACACATGCATGTGTGCACACACAGACACGCAATTTTCTAATTGTAATCATATACATATATATAAATATATATATATAATATATATATATATATATATGTATATGTATATATGTATAAATATGTATATGTATATATGTGTGTATATACATAGATACATACATATATATATATACATAGATACACATATATATATATATATATATATATATATATATATATATATACATACTGTACATACACATAAAATAAGTTAAATAAACAAACAAAAGAAATAATACTAAGTAAAGGGAATCATTATTTTTGTGTTTATCTCTGTTGTGCATCTGTTTCACAGCATTCAGCGATATGCAGTGATCCCCTTGTCCACCAACTCAGGCCTGATTGGTTGGGTGCCCCACTGTGATACCCTGCACGCCCTCATCAGAGACTACCGAGAGAAGAAAAAGATCTTGCTCAACATTGAACATCGCATCATGCTACGGGTCAGTAGATTCGTAAAGGTTTCTGCTTCCTTCATGTTAATAATATTAATGATGCTGTTTTCCTACAACACAATGTTTTTTTGCACAATGGATCACAGTTTTCCTAGTTTCAATCTGTTAAGTAATTTAAAATTATCATTTTTGTTGAAAAACAATCCTATTCCCAGGTTGGATTTTAATGATGCTGTCTTATTAGTTGCATGTAAATGAGCTTATAAGTTTGCATGTCATTTACTGTTTATCAAAGCTGAGGAAGCATCTGTTTTCAGTAATTATATTGATGACTGACAGGCAGTTTTTAATGAAAACACATTCACAGGGCCTGAATTGCCTCATGTTAAGTACATACCCCTGACAATGTATTGCTCAGTAAGGCAAAGGAGAACAGAAGTGCAGTAAATTGATGATCTTTCTTTACTAAAATATCACTGAACGAAATGCTTCAGACAACAAAGCCTGTAGGAAAATTTAAATTGTGCCAAACCATATCACTGGGTGATTTTTTTTGTAACATCATGGCTCAAATTTGAGTCTGAAAATATGATGATGACATCATGTGCAGCCATGACATAATTCAGTTAAAAATGACAACTTTGTCAGTCTGTTCAAAGACAAACACGGTGTCAGAGGAGTCCTTTTAGTCATATTGGGGAATAATCCGGCATCAGCCATTATTTGATCACAGGGTCATCTATTAAATGTTTTTTTAAAACAAGCTTTTTACAAATAATAATTTATTTGGTGCATAATTCTGTGTGAATTCCATTTTTCCTGAGGCAGATTTCAGTGCTAATGAACAATTTTCCATTTGCGAATGAAGTTTTGCGTTATTAATGATGTGTTACATTCAGTTTAAGACTCCAAACGGAGAGATATTACGCTGACTACTCAATCAGTCAGGCCATTAATCAGTTTTAGATAAAGGATGAGGACAATACACGTGTGAGACAATGATAAATTGTTGTCTTAGAGTGTATGTCAAGGTGTTTCTTTCTAAACCCAAAACGTAACAGGTAATTAAAGGTATACTATCATTCTGAACATTCGTATGTATGTTCGGTTCTCCCCTGAGTTTGCATGGAACTCTGCTGAGTGGCTTACAGATTACGGTTATGAGACCGACAGTTTATCATTATGGTGAAGATGTTTAAAGGTTTCTGTTTATCAATACAATCTGGTTTTCTTTTCTATATGAAATGTAAAATTCCGTCTCGTTCTTATGATCGTGTGTTTCAGATGGCGCCAGACTACGATCACCTGACGCTGATGGAGAAGGTTGAAGTGTTTGAGCATGCCGTCAACAACACAGCCGGAGACGACCTGGCCAAGCTTCTGTGGCTCAAGAGCCCCAGCTCTGAGGTGAGATGCTCTGCTTGTTTCTTCTTTTAGCACAGAGGATTTTTTACTTCATCTTTTCAGAACATAAGAGTGATTAGTTAAACTAAGAATTTTCCAACAGGTTGGTTTACTAATGTTTCAAGTTTTTTTTAAAAAACACAATAGAGGGCCGAACTTTGTCTGCCCAGTCTCCAATTATTGAAGGAAATGGAGTAGAGGGTAATACCGGAGTGTCCCACTTTCTACCAACTGTCTTATCAGCACTTTTACAATCAGACCTGCAAATTGAATCCATTTTTAGGACCTTTAGTACCTTGTGTATCTGATGTTCTACATGCTCCAGTGTCTCAATAGCGTGTCAGAGATTTGAAAGTGTTGGCTCAGTAGTACTTTTTTCAAGCCCTCAACCACACATTTGTGCAGATGCATTTATCATCGAGCAATTACCAGCCATTTCAAAAATATCCTGCTCCCATGAAGAAGAAATAAACAACCCCATGTTTTTTCTACAGGCTGTGCCTCTGAACATCTCTAATATAGGCCAAATGTTATTTCTCCTGCAGGTGTGGTTCGACAGGAGGACAAATTATACCCGCTCCCTGGCTGTGATGTCAATGGTAGGCTATATCCTCGGACTTGGTGACAGGTGAGTTTATCAGCCGAAAAAAAGTATTGTATTTTTTAAAGAAAATTAACATCGGAATAGTGACAATAACATGATCAAAGATTAATGACGACGTTATTTTTCCATTTCTCAGACATCCGTCCAACTTGATGTTAGACCGGTTAAGCGGGAAGATCCTTCACATCGACTTTGGAGACTGTTTTGAGGTAAGAAGGTTTTGTAACATTTTATACAGATCATTCCTTTATTTATTTATTTATTGATCTGAGTTTTATTACATCATTGATTAGGTGGCTATGACCAGAGAGAAGTTTCCTGAAAAGATCCCATTCCGACTCACAAGGATGTTGACCAATGCCATGGAGGTAGGCAGCAACATAACAAAAGTGTGTGAATTTGTATGTGTAGGCCAACTTAAAGAATCTTAAATGGTGTTTTAATCAGAATCCTCCAAATATAAATAGTTATATATTCTAAATAGTTATATATTCTATTCTATAATTCTCACAAACTTTTAAAAACACAAGACTAGGCTGTGCTCCTACTTTTTGACGTTTGAATGACACAAACAAATTGAAAAAACGTAATCCAAACTCTTAGTTTAAGTTGCCGTGACTGCTGCTGTTTCCATCAGTAAAGTCGAGTGTCTGCTTGTGTGCCAGGTGACAGGTTTGGACGGTAATTACCGCATCACCTGCCACACAGTGATGGAGGTGCTGAGGGAGCATCGGGACAGCGTCATGGCTGTGCTAGAGGCCTTCGTCTATGACCCGCTGCTCAACTGGAGGCTCATGGACAGTAAGTGAATGGAAAACCGTAGCAGATGCACGTTACATGCTTCAGACTCTTAATAAAAACATTATACATAGAATGGATGTGAATGGCTTGGAATGGTTGAATAAGTTTTGTAGATGACTGAAGGTCATTGGTGTAATTCAAGAAATAAATTAGAACAGTTGCTCTAGAGCAGGGTTCTCAAACTCAAATGACCTGGGGGCCAATGCTCATCTATTGTGGTCAAGAAGGGGCAGGCCTAGAGAACAAAAAGTGGGAAAAAAACCAACAGACATTTATTTTAAATTACATAAATAATAGTGTGGACAACTGTAATCAAAATTTGTACCATGAGCCATCTTGGCCACTGCCATTTGTGGGGCTTGGGCCCTAACAAGTGCATTTATATATGTAATTGAATGTTTTAACCAAATTTTTTATTATTACTGTTATAAAAAACATTGCTAGCAAACATATATTATATTCTATCACTTTGCTGGCAGCTGTGCCTCAGCTACACACACTGTGTTTAAAAGACGGTGAGGTCGTGGGCCATGTTTTCATTATGACTTGATATCAAGTGGGGGGCCGCATGTGGCCCCCGGGCCGCCAGTTTGAGACCCCTGCTCTAGAGGAAGAAATGTAATTCTCAAAAAAGAATTGTGTTACAATTGTTTAAAGTAATAATTATAATCCATGACTTTTGATCACTAAAAACATTTCAGAAATTGAATTAGATAAAAAGCTGTGTTGATTCTAAAGCTATTGTTTACAGAATGAATGGGGGTACTGCACTGTCTTTATTATGCACTGTTGTCAAGTTAACCACAGTGAGTTGAACACGTCTACCATAACTTCATGTGTTTAGCTCTTCCTGCTTTTTCTTTCTTTAATGCATGTTTCCAATGTTAATCCCCATTGTTGCTCCAGTCACCAATAATGGCACTGGTATGATATTTACATTAATAATATATTATACATTCAATTTAAAATGCACAGTTTAGACCTAACATCAGTAAAACCATCCATTTATAGGAGTATTTGTGTGATAGATTATGTTGGGACTTTGTAATCCTTCAGGAAAACTGCATTTTAAAAAAAGAAAAAGAAATACATTGATAAACCAATGTTTTGTGTCCATATGAAACTATTATCAAGTTCTGCTGAATGAAATTGATGCCAGCCATTTTGACTTTATCAAATGATAATCTCTGTCAGAGAACAGCAGATCTCACATTTACAGAACAGGTACAGCTGAAGGCTTGCAGACTCAACAACGACGACAAAAAGCACATAATCATTTACCATCGGCAAAAACTTCAAGTCCATGTCTAACAACCCTGCACTCCAAACACTAACCATATTCCGACCTTCATCTGGATTTACACGCATGACTGGAGAAATGTACGTCTTGTCCCTGTTATTTCTAAAGCCAGTGCAGCATGGAAGCACCTTTCAGCGACTTAATCATCTGGAAAGATGCTAATCTGAAAGTAGTCTGTGATGTGGGTTACAATACTTCGCAGCATGACACCACTGAAAGTAACAAGTATTCACTGTCTGTCTTTTACAAAGACTATGGCTTATTTATGGAGCACGGACTGTAACTCACAATAAATGAACTTAATGTGAAGACAAAAGAAAACCATGATGCTGCCGAGCCACTTCAAATGACTGCAGGCAAAACTCCTTCACGGTGATCGCTCTGTCTTTTTTTCCAAGGACTAAATTAAAAGAACTCACACACCTACTGGTTTTACCCACAGCAAACACTAAAGGCAACAAGCGTTCCCGTACCAGAACTGACTCGTACACCGCGGGACAGTCAGTGGGTGAGCCTGTGAACTGTAGCCATAGCTGCTTTCTCTTTTCTGCTTGATGATGTGAGGCAGTGTACAAACCTTTGACTGTGTGGTGTCTTCTGCAGAGACTCTAGAGGGCATAGACATTGGAGAGACCACACACAAGAAACCAGGGACCACTGTGCCTGAATCCATACACTCCTTCAGTGAGTTGCCATTTTATTTTCATTCCAGTGATTGTTGTTGTACAGCCCTGCTGTTTTTCTCTGGTTGCTTTACCAGAGTAGCTGTGCCACTGCAAGGCAGCACTCAAGTCCATTCTGATTACCTGCAACTGCAAAGAGTCTTGGGGGAGAGAAAGCTTTTATACTGTGTTTATAACAGTTTTTTACCTGTGTGTGTGTGTGTGTGTGTGTGTGTGTGTGTGTGTGTGTGTGTGTGTGTGTGTGTGTGTGTGTGTGTGTGTGTGTGTGTGTGTGTGTGTGTGTGTGTGTGTGTGTGTGTGTGTGTGTGTGTGTGTGTGTGTGTGTGTGTGTGTGTGTGTGTGTGTGTGTGTGTGTGTGTGTGTGTGTGTGTGTGTGTGTGTGTGTGTGTGTGTGTGTGTGTGTGTGTGTGTGTTTGTTTCAGTTGGAGATGGTTTGGTACAACCAGAAGCACTCAACAAGAAAGCCATTCAGATTATCAACAGAGTGAGAGACAAACTTACAGGTAAGCTCTGAAGCAAACTTAAGCCCCTTCTCCACCTATGGTCCTAGCTCGCCTCGGCATGGTTTAGATTGGTTTTCCACTACAAAATAGTACCTACTCAACATGGGCGGAGTCATCTCTGCACGGCTGCTTGAAACTGCCATGACTTCATTTTAAATGCGACACACAAACAAGTGAATAGTGACTTTTAAAGCAATTGTTTTCAGTGTAATTGAATCATTAGAATCAGTTCATTGTGTATCCACCCATGTATGCTTGGCTTTATCATCTAGTTTCCTTTAAATGGAAACAACAATGACGTCATCATCATTATCATGGTCTATTGAAGACCTTTAACTCCTCAGGAAAATGTTTATGACATTACAAATGAAGTGAGAAGTAAGCTCATTTTTCCATTGATTGATTTAAACTGAGTTCATTTTGTAACCAGCAGTCGCCTCCTGGTGGCTACTCAGTGTTTTCTCAGTGTTTTCCGAGTTGGCAATAGTATCCGGACTGGAAGTCCGCAAAATGTTCTACACAAACCTCCAGCCTCAGAGGATTTACGTGTCCAGTGGGTACATTTTATATATGATGGCAATGTGCCGGCTAGAGTCGTCAAATGGTCGTTTTTCCAAATGCTAACTGATGTTAGCTGCCAGAGCCTCAGTGACGCACGCTGACGTAGTTCCCTGTGTCTCATTTGCATTTAAAGAAACAGGCACTCAAAACTGACCATTCTGAACAGGGCTGTTTTGGCAGGGTAATTGAACTGCTGTGGTGCTTCATCCTTAAGGTATTTTGACCAAAGCATGTCACAGACATGTTCATTAGGACACCAGGAGACCAGGTTAACTTGTAGAAATGGGGTATAATATGAGACCTTTAACTGATACAGTTCGGCATTGTTCAGCTTGATTCTTGTGTCGGACGTCTCGCTCACGCTCTTCCTGTGACGGCACTCTGACCAATCAGTGGCCAGCAGTCTGTCACGCATTGTATCGTCTCAGCTCACTTGGAACCTCGCCAGAGCAGGTACTAAAAATTGTACCAGGTACTATGCTAGTGGAAACGCAAAAAAATAATCATGCCGAGGTTAGGCGAGTGGAAACACGCCATTAGCTGCATGTTAACTAGAGGGCACTTGGTGAAGGAATGTAGTCACCATATACCAGGTAGCATGACATTAATTTATTAATGAATGAAAATAGTATGTACTTGAATCTTAAAGAAAGAAGATATTCAACAATAATTTTTATCTGAAATGACTGTACAATTAAAATAATTCTCTAAAGAACCTGAAAATCAAAATATTTGTCCGTATCTCAACCAAATGTTGAGCTTTTCGGTCATTCCTGTTACTATCGTGTAGGCTTGACCAAAAATCATTTTAAACCTGTGTTTGCTGATGAAAGTGTGGAGGAAAGAGATTCTTGGCAGAATGATTCTTCTGGCAATTGTCTAGGCTTGTGACAAGAGTTTGCTCCCAACAGGTCGAGACTTTTCTCACGATGAGACGCTGGATGTGCCAACACAAGTAGAGCTTCTCATCAAGCAAGCCACGTCACATGAAAACCTGTGCCAGTGCTACATCGGATGGTCAGTACTCATCATTGACATATTCTGCCTCAGAATGCCTGATGTTTTTAAATTGTACTGTGTATTGTGAACACTGAATATTTTCTTTAATCTTTAGGTGTCCATTTTGGTGAAGAACTGTCTTCAGATGCCAAGAAGAAACACTCAACACTGAAGCCACAGTGCAGAGCCTCTGAATACTTTTTTTTCTTTCCCTACTGTAGAATTGTATTATTCTCCAGTGACACATTTTAAGTTGATGAGAAAGTGCTTTAAGACCTCAAGGTTTTATCTGATCATCATCAAAGTGAAGTCATTACTTCAGATGACTTTTCGTACTTTTAAGACCATAATGATTTGCTTAAGCGCTCTACAGTGGCCATGTTGTAATAAGTTATGACATTTCTTACTCCACAAAAAAGTGTATAACTTAGAAACCCACCAGTCCTTTGTATTATGTTGAATTAACCGTTTGCCTTTTATTAACTTAAACGTTCTTTAAATGTTGTTCACAACACATTGGAAGTAAAAATCTGATTAAAGATGATTATATTGTACTGTATGGGCTTTTGTGCCAATAAACCCTGTAGAGGTACCACTATGTCTGCGCTGTGTCCTTCTCACAGTGCACATTTTTAGTGGCTCATCATCTCATCAAATAGAAAGGGGGAAAATGTATCATAAAAAAAAATCTATTTTTGGCAGCAGACATGTTTTTATACTATTCTTTAAAGGTAAGCTTCACCTCACTTCTTGCCCCACAGAGGGCACTGTAACTCCAACAAGAGCCTCTTTGGAAATACATGGGGAGAGGATGCATTCAGCAGGCTATAAAATAAAAAGCAGAACAAAATCCTCAACATTCTCTTATCAATTGAGATGGTACAACCTGCAGTTACCGTATATTTATTTTCATGGTAAGATCACATGGAAACAGAGCTATTTACAGTCACTGTAGTCCTTGATAAATAAAAAAGGAAACCAATGAACCAAACTGCAGAGGCAGCAGTGGAGATGACTCTTAATTTGGTTTCCTTTGCTGTTATCTGGCGAGTGCAAGGTAGTTTCTGTTTTACTCTCGCTCATTGCTATTCCTCCACTTATTCCTTCATTTATTTCCTCACTGCATTCTCCTCTGAAGGTTAATTACTTATAGATAGTTGGGGATTACGGATCAACAAAAAGCAGCCCATTGATCTCTTCCCTGCCGAACCCACCTCTGCAATGTCACACTCTTTACACATTGGAACAGAGGCCTGGTGATTATCTGTTCACATCGATTGATTCCCTCTCTGTTTTCCTTTAGCCTTTTCCCCCCTCCCTTGCTTGCTTTAGGTCCACTGTGTCACTTTCTTCCCTGCTGCCACCAAAAGCTCATTACTGAAAATGTGACTTTTCATAGTCTTTGCCGTCGTGTCTGTTGTTCTTTCTCACCTGTCTAATTTGTTTGTATTTTTTCAGCCTCTCAAGTCTGTGGAGGTGCAGACAAGTCAATAGTTCAAGTTAAATAGGCTGCATTGATTGGGAGAGGGATTTAGCTGTTTACCAACTGTGGAAATGGGCGAGGGCCACGGGAAAAACGGCACGAGCGCCTGCATGGGCCGAGTCAGTGGTGACAAATGATACTCATTTGGAGACAATGCCGCTAAATGAGGGACGGTGAGGGGGCTCGGTGGCGGATGGTGGGGATGCAGCCGACCACGCTTCATCAGCCATTAAGGTTGTCATACGTTCCAGGCCAGCACTTTGAGCCCAGACATGAGGAATGATGGGATACAGCAACTCCTTCATAAATGTGACCACCAGTGGGCCTGGAGCCTGTTTTGTCTCGCCTCCTGGAGTTCTCGTCAGTCTTGAGCTTGTATTCATTCCTCTACAATACTGGTGGTTATTCCATGTCCTTGGATCCTCTTAAGTGTCACTTCAAGTTTAAATAGAGAGTCTTGCTTAAAGACCACTGGGCCACTTCTGCTTACATTCTTACAGAGATTCTTCTGTAATTTACAAAGTACTCAGGGATTGCTTTGCTTTTGCTTTACAAAGCTGCATTTTCTTTTAAAAATAATTACACATTAAAGTTCACATCAGAAACCATGACATTCATCCAAGTGGTGAACACTTGAATCTGAACTCCCATTTTGAAGCTTTGTCCCACATTGAGGTTTTGCAACCTGGACATTCACAGGCATCACCTGCATCCAGGCTCTTATAGGATGATACCAGCTGTCAGTCTCAGTGGTATCCACCCATGTATGCTTGGCTTTATCATCTAGTTTCCTCTAAATAGAAACAATACATCATGGTCTATTGAAGACCTTTAACTCCTCAGGAAAATGTTTATTGACATTACAAATGAAGTGAGAAGTAAGCTCATTTTTCTATTGACTTCCATTTAAACCAGGGGTGTCAAACTCATTTTGACTGAGGGCCCCATCAGCATAGTGGTTACCATCAAAGGGCCAGGTGTAACTGTCATACAGAATAGATGTAACTAAATGTAACCAAATATAGTGTAAACTAAAGGTATGATGATATGAATGATACACTGCGATCTAGTGGCGGTGCCGGCACTTTGCGGGTAACGAAATCGCCATGCATTGTGGGAAATGTAGTTTATGGTAAATGCATGTCTAAAAGCATAGACCTATTTTAACACAGACCAATTAATCACTCGCGGGCCACATACAATGACGTGGCGGGCCACATCTGGCCCCCGGGCCTTTAGTTTGACATATGTGATTTAAACAGACTTAATTTTGTAACCAGCAGAGTCGCCCCCTGGTGGCTACTCAGTGTTTTCTCATGTCCGAGTTGGCTACAACCAGCAAACCAACAGTTTGAGAAAGAAGAGAACATGTTTTCTTAGCAACTTTCTCAAGAGCAATATTTCCAAAGAACTTTAAAACAAGAAGATATTGATGAATGAGGCCCATTGTGAGTCCACGGCTTCCCACACAAGAAAGTTAATCCTCACCTTAATGTTTCACAAACACAAAAGTCTCAAAGGAGGACTCTGAACCTTAGCAGGACTGCTTTAAACTCGATTCATTTCCTTTACAATTATTCCGCATTGATCTGCACTTAAAAGATTACTCGCACTCCCGTTCATTTTTGGGATTAAAAGAATGTTTAAAGCTGCAGAGGCTGAGATAACTTCAATATCTCATCACTCCAGAGTGTCGATCATTTTTATTCTCTGCCTCTTATCCAGTTCCAGCTGGCTGAGCCAGGTAGTAGTACACTTGTCCATCTCCTCCTGGGGAAATCCCGAGCCAGAAATATGTAATTCTTCCAGTATGTTCAGAGTCTACCACAGTGTCACCCACCAGCTGCATTATGCCTGGGAGGGATCCTCATCAAATACCTGAACCTCACCTGGTTCCATTTGATGCAAAAGCTTTAAATATCTGAAGTTCACACCCTGTTTCTTAGTTCACTTCACGTGGCGCGAGATTCATTTCAGCTGTTATTCTTTAGGTCATTACCTAACGCTCATGACCATAGCTGAGCGTTGAGACATACATCCACTGTCAAATTGAGGGCGTCACCTTGGGACGAACACATTTCACACATTGGTCTGGCACAGCGCCTGCATTACTGCTGACGCTGCACCGAGCGCCCCGTCAATCTCATGCTCCATTTTACCCTCATTTAAGAACGAGACGGCGAGGTATTTATACTTCTTCACTTGGTGCAGCAGCTCGCTTCCAACCCACAGGGGGTGAGACACTGTTTTCTGCAAAAAGGAAAAAAAAAGTGAATGTGTGTCAAAATCACACTACAATTCAGAATCAGAATTCAATGTATTGGATTTAAGTATGACAGCACAGTCTGCACCCAGATTTATAAATCATTGGTTGTTTGGATAAGAAATTTCAGTTAAACAAACACAGTGATATTTGAGAAGTGAAATAAAGTTTATAGTATTATTATTATTATTTAGATTTACAGAAAGTGTGCAAGAATTATTTCAACAAAATTAGGCATGTGCATAAGTTTAGGCACGACAAAAGAAGCATTTTGTGCATCCTCCTTATGCAGAAATAACAGCCTCTAAACGCTTCCCATAGCTTCCAATTAGAGTCTGGATTCTGGCGGAAGGTATTTTGGACCATTCTTCTTTATTTTGTTCAAATAATTCTTGCACACTTTCTGTAAATCATATGAACTTTATTTCACTTCTCAAATATCACTGTTTCTGTCTCCTATATAATATATATTTAACTGAAATTTATTATCCAAACAACCAATGATTTATAAAGGAAAATCATGAACATTTACAAGGGTGCCCAAACTATATGTAATCTGTGAAGTCATTTAAACCTCATTTTTACCTTTCACCTCTTCTCCATGTGCCTGGTTGCTTGACAAAGTCAGAAACACACAGTGATGAGACACAACAGTAATAGCAGTTGCCTGTTTTATTGCCATGGCTGATCACCGTGCATCAGTAGTACTGTGATGCATGGCCGTGGTTTTTGCTGTTTGGTCTAATCCCTTAATAGACCAAAAGAAAGATCAGCACAATGAATCAGTCGAATACATTAGCGGCAGCCGTCAGAGACGACCACTTTTCACACGACTTAATTGCACTGTCGTCATAAAACATTTCCAGACTCTCGTCTGAAATCTCCTGATTGTTGTTGCTATGCCGACAAAGTGTCATGGGCTGTTTTTGCTTATCTGATGTACTGCAACTTTGCCACGTTGTCACCCACCGCAGTTTTCTCTTTCCTTGTGACCCGGTGACCTCCCACTGTAGCTCTCTTCATAACATCTTTTTGCCGATGTGCACATTAGCATAAGCGACTCCATTAGAACCGCTTCAGTACGTTCGTTTGATGTGAATGTATGTTTTCATGAAGCGATTATGCATGATTATGGTTGCACATTTTGTGCAGCAACACTTAAAATTAAACATTAAACTGGTGTGTACAATGTGGAGTGTAGGTTAAGATCACAGTATTTAGGGAAATTCAAAGTACAAAATTCAGAAGAAAAGATTCAGGTGTACAACAGTGGCAGCATCAAAATAGGAAAGAGACTTTCTTGGATACATTTATTGTGATGTTTTGGTAATAGGAGTTCATCACTGGAAGTGAGTAGCATGATGTGGATGTGACCTTTGACCTAATGTGTGGTCACAGGTGTCTCTCTGAATCTCTCACTATTTATATAAAGAGTAAACATCAATAACTTCTATCTACGAACAAGAATATGCAGCATCAATGCTCACTTAAGTAGAATGGACCTGTTATTATATATTCATCTTCATATTGGCTGAAACAATTACTCGATTAATCGGTTTGAAGCAAAACAAAATTTCAGATTGTTTTAGCTTCTTAAATGTGAATATTTTCTTAATTTCTTTGCTCCATATTACAAAGAAATCATTGAAACTGAATCATTTGCAGCTCTACTTCATATACAGAAGAAACCTCATGAACAAATGTACAGTCACGATGATGTTGCAGAAATCACAGATCACACATCATGTAAAAGTAGAAATAGTAGAACCATATAAGGTTCTTCGGCTTGTCCTCATAGGAGAACCCTATTTGGCTCCAGGTGGAACCTTTATAAGAATCCTTTTAAAACCCTTTATTCGGGAAAGGGGTTTTAAAGGGTTCTCTGGATCAAATGGTTCTTACTGGAACCATTAGTGTTGCCAAGAACCTTTGAAAAACCCTTTCTTCGGCAAAGGGTTTTGGATCCAGCAAATGGATCCAGGTAGAACCTCAGCCCCTGTAGAAGGACCCTTTTGGAACCCTTATTTCTAAGAGGGTAGCTTCTCGTTTCTACACGTTTCTGATTTCCTATCCCTTGATCTTTAATGTAACAGAAGGACTACGTCACTAATGTGCCAGTGACGTGGGCCGTGGGGGTGGGTTGTCTTTGCTTCACTTTTTACTGCAGTGCACTGGGTCTAATTGAAGGTGTCATGGTGTGTGGAAGGTGTGTGTAGATGTAGCATGAAGGAGAAGAACTGGAGGAGAAAGTGTGTTTTAGTTCGAGTACAGCATTAAAAAAAATAAGTTTCTGAGGAGAGTGAGAGATGGATTCACCAAACTCTCCCAACAGTCCTCTGTCTTTCTGTGGTAATGTGAACTCCCTCTCTTCCTCTCTCCCTCTCTCTTTTTCTCTGGCATTGCTAACTGCTGTGACGAGAAAGAGAGAGACAGAAGAGATATCGACGGCCAACCTGAGCAGTTCAATATCAGGCTCGAGAGTTGTTTTAAGTGGGGAGCCTGCAGCCAGGACTCGGGCTGTCTTTGTGCACTGTGGTGTAAAGCCAGTATCGATGAACTTGACAGCAGTTTAGCCTGCCCGAGATCTGCTACTCTCCGAGGACACTTCAAACATGTTCTCCTGTCAGCACTGGCCTTGTTTACCGTAATGTTCCTCTGACTTCGGTCTTTAGAGATGTATGTGGAAAGACTTTCTGTTTATGTAATCATCTCTTTAGCCAAGACCAGCGGCAAATGGTGCAGAGACTCAACTGTACAACACTATCAAGAGCTAATTGGAAATAGTGAAAGAAAACAAAAAATGCTGTATTTATTATACACCGTGTTTTGACTGTAACTCCATACTCTATACATTCTCTGTGACATCAGGAGTGGTGTTTGTGAAGACAAGTGGCTGATTCAGCTGGTGAGTATTGTAATTTACCTGAATCTTGCAGGTTGCAGGATCCAGATCCAGTTTCAAGGCTTTTGCTATTATTATTATTATCATACATATCATCACGTTTATTATTATGCTATAATTAAAAGTTTATATCAGTATAATTGTTATCAAATGACTGTAGTTCTATAACCATGTCATCACTGACTCTAACTGTCCTGTATGAAATTATAACTTGATACAGTTGTTGCTCCTGGTCTCCTTCTTCTGTCTCTACTTCATCTCCCTCTTGTCCCTCACCTCTCCTCTGTCTCCCATTTTCCCTTTCACCCCAACCGGTCGAGGCAGATGCTGCACATCTTTGAGTCTGGTTCTGTCAGAGATTTCTTCTTCTGTTAAAAGGGAGTTTTTCCTCTCCACTGATGCCTAGTGTTTGCTCATTTTGTGAATTGTTGGGTTTCTCTGCTCTCCATGATGTTGTCAATGTACAGTGCCTTGAGATAATGTATGTTATGTATACGTATACGTATAAAAAGTATACGTATAAAAAGTAAACCTATTGTCAGTGGCTTTTAATGTGGGAAACAAATGTTGGTACCTGAACATAAAAGTGTGGCTATAGACATGGAAATGATTGCTTGTAAGTGTAAAAAGGCCACTTATTATTGAGTAACATGTCTTCATATGTCTTTTTCCTGTCCATGGTTTCCTGACAGACATGTGGACATGTGTTGTTACCTCTTCCCTTTCTGCTGTGATTTGCCGGAGAAGAGGTACGTGACTTTTTCAACCCCCATGTTTTGTGCTGTAGCTTCTTTGTTTCTAAATTCTATTGTATTCTTTATTGTCATTATGTAAACGTAATTTGATTATTTCATTAGTTTAGGGGCTCCACGTGTGTCTGGCTGCTTCTTCTTGATACAAAGAAGGGCCACAGGGATGTGTTGGCTGTTTTTCACATATTGTCTGTGCGATGTGCTGTTACATTTCTGTTAAATACTGTCTGGAGTGCAATATGTTTTGCTTTTTTTCCCTTTCTCGGTTTTTCTTACTCTTTTTTTTTTTATCTATTTATTAACTCTGATATAAAGTATGTAGCTTTCATTTTATTTATTGTGATATGCAGCACTCCTCAGCCCATAATGAATTTCGCTGAAGGGGATAATAAAGTATGAATATCATATCATATTGTAAAACTCCTTGTGGCATCTTTAATATCTGTATTTTAATACAAATCCAAGACCAGCAGTGAATGGAATAAGAAGCACGTCATTGTTCAGGGGTAAAAAGAAATATTTTGACATTGCTCTGGACTGGATTTTGACTGGACTTCATGGGTATTTTTGGATCCAGCAGGCATCCAGTGACAATTAGTGGCAGTGTGTCATTTTAAAGAATGCCCTGGTTCCATATTTGTGATAGTTTCCTCCCACCAGAATGTTCCACTGTGTAAACCCACAGTGACGTGGCTCAGGTTCATGGGGAGGTAAAGGTTTTCATTAGCTGAGAGCTCAGCCTCTTGACTCATCCGTGTATTCAACATTGCAGTAACACACAGTGTAAGGCATGAGGCTGTGTTGTTGTCTGGCAGTCAAAGGACACAGCTCCGAGGCTGATAATGTTATTCCAAACTTGATGCAGTCATCGGACTGTCAGGCCAACGGTGACCTCAGCATTGTGTCTGCCTCAGCGGAGGCTGCTGGGCGGATTGCAGCAGAGCGCGGGCGGCCGTCTGCAGCTGTGTGTGTGTGTGTGAGACAGCTCCTGGGTGTGAGTGTATGGGACTTGTATGAATGTGCTCAGAGAGGCAGGCTGCACGCTCAGCTAAATCCTTCCCTGGACAAATAAATAAATATAAGTCATTGTCCATGTGGATGCACCGCAGCACCGGTCATAGAGACTGAGATGAGAGATGCTGTTCTATTTGACTTTTATCACTTGGACTGCAGCAAGAGACGCACAACTAACTGACGCATTTGTACACAGAGTCAAACAAGTGACAATAAGCAGAAGACTTGAAATTAGTGCACATGTATCTACTGTATTGCATTTGATGATTTACTTTAACTGCGGTGAGTGTTTTTTTTTTGTGTGATTTTGTGTTGTTATTATTCTGTCTCTGTTTGGTCTCCAGGAACAGAAATGATGTGACATTATTTGTATGCTGACTCTGTCAGGCAAAACTATCAGACCTGACTGAGGGAGTGTTTGTGTGTTTACACAAGGATCTTTCAGAATTGTTTTTGCTGATTGCTAAACCATTAACCTAGAGCTGCAACTATCAATTATTTTCCCAATTAATCGCTTGGTCCCTAAAATGTCAGAAAATGTTTTAAAAATCAGTTGATCAGTGTTTGTCAAACCTGGAAATGACGATGTTCTCCAATTACTTGTTTTGTCCACAAACCGATTTCTTTGTTATGTGGAGCAAAGAAGCGAAGAAAATATTCACATTTAAGAAGCTAAACAATCAGAAATCTTAAGCTAAATAGTTGACAAGTAATTTAGTAATCGATTAATTGTTTCAGCTATACATTAACTGAAGCCGTAATACTGCATATCTTAGATAAGGGTAAATTCTTAATTTTAACTATCTCAAGAAGTCTTAAAGAAGTGATTTATTTTTATTTTTACCTCTTACGTTAGCAGATTGGACTGAGGTCATCCCTGAAGTTCTAGAATCGTCCTTAGATGAGAGATCCTTCCTGCTTTTGGACACAAGTGGTTGCAGCTGACCAACAGTGAGGCTCAGGTAAACTGTGGCGTTCCTCCAATGCTATGAATGACCATGATGTCTGTCAAGAGAGCTCTTTCCGCATCATTACATTCTGTCATACAGCCTGGACCTCTGACACATGACTGCAAGCACTACAACACAAAAGCAGGTTTGAGGGGTTGGGAATAACAATGTTTTCTAAAGTAATCTTTTTTATTATTATTTGAAAACACGTTTAATATTGTTTTTTAGCAGCAGCACATACAGCTTACACACATTTATATATGTTATATGTATACACACACATACTGTATATATTATATGAGCCTATTTGTACATTAATTGTCCTTCACCATACAGAATGCGTGATTTGTGAGTCGTGTAACATGCTTCATTTGCACTACTCACTGTTATGACTTCATAAGGTTCAAAGCTGCATTAGTAATGCTTAATGTCAATGCATATGCAAATATAGCACCCACTTTAATCATATTTTCAGTATAACTCATGACGTCTGTGTGGAAAACATGTAGTGAATTAAAGAAGCCTATATGGTTAACTCCCCTCATTACTTGATCTCCTGTTTTCACCAGTGAAACAGGTGGACAGGAATGGAGTTTGTTTGATTTATGAATGAGTTTTTATGCATGAGGAGCAGACGATGGGAAGTTCTGGCTTCACTGGAGCCTCGGTTTTCATCCTGCACAGTAGGTTGTATAAAGCTAGATGGCAATTTACAGGTAATACAATGCCACAGAGAGAAAGGCTCAGCACTTTGAGAAGAGTTCTGAAGTAGTCCATGGCACACATTTTAGAATAAATCTACAAACACTTAGAGCATTTCTCCTGAAATGCTGCTGCTTTTAAATGCCGGTGTAATCAAGCCCTCCGCTCTAAATCATCACTGGATGCTCCTCTGCTGTTTCAGCCTCTCATATTTTGGACTCTTTGATGGCTTTATTATTTACAGATATCCTCTACATGCACCGTTGAGCTGTTACTTGAGTATTAATGGCCTTCCTGTTGTTTTTGCTGTGGCCTGTGGTCGTACTGTCACTCCTCTCGCACTGTGATCTCCCACAATACTGCCAGTGTGCACGTTTTTGTAAGGATGCTTAAAAATCCATCATAAACCCATTGACTGACTGACTGGAATATATATATATATATGTATATATGTGTATATGTGTATATATATATATATGTATATATATACTATATATATATATGTGTGTGTGTATATATATATATATATATATACAATGAAAAAAATGAGAATGA
Source organism: Microchirus variegatus (assembly GCF_963457635.1). Classification (NCBI taxonomy): domain Eukaryota; kingdom Metazoa; phylum Chordata; class Actinopteri; order Pleuronectiformes; family Soleidae; genus Microchirus; species Microchirus variegatus. The sequence continues at coordinate 13,716,525 of NC_139810.1, forward strand.
GCCATATGCTTGTATTAAGATCAAATGGCTTTTCCATGTGAAGTGAAGCTAACTTGCTTCATGAAACCATCTGCACGCCGTGTAATGTACAGTATGTAGGTTACAGTCACGTGATTGGCCGTGTGGACTCCACTTGCTAGCTGCTGTGCTTTAGACCTGATAAGACTCAGCTGATCGTTCAGTAGCAGAGCTGGAAATGTTTTGCCGTTCGTTGAAGTGAAAGCTCAGACTGGATACCAGTGAAGTCAGAAACAGCCTTCATACGTGATTGTGAAATTGCTCCAATCCCGGCATAGCTGTGCACCTATTCATTCAGCCTAAGTAACTTGTTGACGTGGGACTGTCCTCCAGCTGTCTGTGCGGGCCATCCTCTTGTCTCCCTGCTCAGATTTACTCACCGGGGGGAATAGCTATTACATCTCCTGTTATTATTTGCCATAAAAATGCGCTGAATGGCGACCAACTCTGAGGTGCTATAAAAAGCAGCGGGGTGTGAGATGGTGTCTGTGTGTCATCAATCAGACACAGTGGTGAAACATTGGGCCAGTGGGTAGTGGAAATTGATTTTTCTGTAAGTCTCAACGATTAGGGTGTGAAAGAAGGAGGAGGAGGGGGAGGGGAATGGAAGGAGAGAAGCTGGGAGGGATAGGAAGAGACGAGCTGGAGCACTGAACGGAAACGGTGGCAAAGCTAATGTTTTCAAGTGGGTTCATAAGAGCTGATCTCGCCTTTGCTCTTCTGGTTAACTCTTAAATCATGGTGGAATTTCCACACTCTACGCAGCCAGTGAATCTTAAAATCCAGGCTTTAAATGTGGATTAAAACAATTCAGCATCAAAGATTAATTCAGTGAACAGGCCTCTTTTTTGTTACTGCAGAGGTTTTTATGTCCCAGCAGGGAAAAAAGTCTAATTAACTATCTTGATAAGCCTCCTGTACAGTTTGGTGATTTTCCAGAATCATGACTTGCACCTATCATTTTCCTGCAATAAAAAGTCAGAGTGTCCACTGTAACGAGACAATATCAGGGGTTTTAGAGCTGCAGCATCCTCTAAGACGTTTTTTACAATAACAATTTAATACTTGATATGTAGCCCAAACCTAATGGCACTGATTTTCAGTATTTATTAAAAACACAATAAGAAGCCTCACTCGTGTTTTTGTGTGAGCAACACATTGTACTGTTGTAAATACACGACAGCCAAGAAACATTTTCCCACCAGCCTTAATCAGACGGGTGCGATCATTTCAGACTCACGTCCTTCACCTCGACTTTCACCTCCTTCCCTCAGGCAGATGAACAAAATCCCCCGAAGAAAACACAACCATTTCCCCTGTCTGTCCCCCTGTCTGTTAAAGCCCTTAACAACTCCTCTGCATTTTTAATTGCCTCATTAATTCTTTGTTGCACATGTACATTTGTATGTATTGTTGTTGTTGTCATATTTCTTACTATAATTTAATGCTGTGAGTCCATGGCGAATTTCCTATAGACAATAAAGTCTGTTTTATTTTATCGTATACTAGTGCAGCAAATGTATATTATTCCACAGCTGAAACTAGTTCCCCACAAATGTAGATTATATGTTGAACATCGGACCTTTTTTTTAAAAAAACATACGTACGACCCCGTTTTTACCAATCATTTCTTTTTTTTGCACCATTTCTAACAGGTGCAGTCACATAGTATGTAATTTTCATGCAAAATGTTATATATTATTATGCAAGTATTATAGAAATATAGACATATGCCACACTCAAGATCTGAACACGTCAGTAAAAAAGGGGCACAAATGAAAAATGACACCTACTGTGCAGGAGCCACTCGTATATAATGTCCGACATTCTCACACAGGTTATACAGGGACATCCTTTCTATCACCGAGATTGCACTGAATATAATTTCCTCTAAGTACATCCCTCGGGACACTGTCATGTAGGGACAGCGGGGAACTTCATAACAGCACATCTTTTTGATTGGAAAGGCATCTTGTATCTGGGCTCTGCATCACTTTCTCTCCACTACAAAGGCACCTCTTTTACAAACAATGGATTTTTAAAGTTTATACATTGCTTTAGAGGCCACCTATGAATAGCAAAGCTCTACCATCACCAACACAATCCAATCAAACGAGGGAACTTAATCGGATATTTATAAACATTTTCTGCAGTTATTTAAATTACTGTATATGTTTCTGCTGTTTGTTCTATTTTACACCGTCATAATATTTGATGATCTTAGCTCTTAAAGTGGGTAATGGGCATTTTGATCACTCTGTGACATTTTATCAAAACAAACACCATACTTAAACGCAGCTTATTATTATCCTCTTTTCCACTCTCAGTTTGCAACAGGAGCAATAGGGACATGGTGCAAGTAGGGAAAACTAAAATCCCTCTTAGACATAATTTAGCTCCCCAAGGATGTGCCAAAAGCCTTGGAAATTGCGATTCTTAAGAATCTTAAGTGGACGTGCACGCACATGCACGCACATGCACGCACACGCACACACAGACACACACACACACACAGACACACTCAGTGTTGTAGAGCAGTGTAGCTGTGTCCAGCCTATCCAGCTCCCTGGCCTTATCTTCAATTCATTCACCATGCATCATCCATACACATAACTGCACTGTAAGTTATGATTCAGTGCACTATTCTTATCATAACCCAGGCGTAGTGATGTTCCGAGGCATGCTGGTGCACTGACCCCCTGCTCCTCTGTCTCCAATAAGCATAACCATATCTGACAAGGCCAGAGCTATTGAAGGAGGGGATATTCGCGCCTCTTTTAGATAGCTTTTCATGCTTCTCTTCTCTTGGCTCATTTCCACTGGGCTTTGTGCGACCTAAACCTCTTCCCTCCCTCTTCTTTAAATGTAGTCGTTTCCTTCCTCCTCTTCCTCTGTAGTGTTTGCGTAACTGTCTGGGGTTTTTTATCCTCATGATCATTTTGCATTAACAGGCAGATGAGTAAACAATAATTCCTCCAACAGAGCTGCTCTAGCAGGCACTATATCCAGAAGGAATATGAGAGCAGATATGGAGACAAACTGTGAAGTAATTGGATGCATGTTACAGGATATAAGTCCACCAATCATTCCCTACATCAATATGAGAAAACTTAGCAGTGCTTGCATACAGGAGTCTCTCTCTCTCTCACGCGCTCACACATACACTTGGATGAATTTAATTTACTCACAAACTGCGTTTTTCTGAGTCGATCGTGTCTACAGAAATAATGTGCATGCGCCCATTATCTCAAGAAAGGGCCGCCAGAGCGTGAGGGGCATCTTTCGCCTGACTGACTTTCATTTACAAAGTGGTGATGTTACTTTTGTGTGGGGAAATGAGATAGCACTGCAGCAGACAGTAGGCTACATTATCCTGAGCGGATTGCACACCGCTTCTTTCTTTTTTCCCCCTTTATCAGCGGCTTTTTCCTCTCATTGTTCATCAGCACACGAAACACACAAAAAAGACCGTCTCCCAGGATCAATTAGTCACTTCCAGGGAGTTGTGAGGCAGAGAGGGAGCAGAGGAGACAAAAGCCACGGGCATGTTGGTGTCTCAGCGACGTGATAAAGTGACACGGTCTTCCTTCCAGGCCATTAACGTGACAAGCAGTCCTTGTCCAGGGAAGGTGGACCTGTCAGCGGAGTGGTGCCCCACCAGGACATGAAGAGAACTCTCAAATGAATAGTCGCTTTTTTTGACACACTTTCCCCCTTTGCATCTTCACTTCGTCCACTCTACCCAGATGTTTTCCTTCAGTCTGCCTTCTCTTTTAAAACTCATTCACCATCCTCTCACCGGAGACCTTTTCTCTCTCAATCCCTTCCTCAACACCCCTCACTTACTTAAAAGCTGTCTCCATCTATCTTTCCGAATGTCTCCGCTTCTGTGACTCTGCTGCAGCCTGTGCTACCTCCTTCTAGGCTGACCCCTTTTTCCCCCCCAAACTTCCTTCTGTCTGTGAATATCGTCCAATTGGCTGTTGTTTCTTGTTTCACTTTTCCCCTCATCTGCTCACTCTCTTCTCAAGGTAATCAAAGCTGACACTGTTGCTAAAACAGTGAGCTGGCACACAGAGTCAGTGTAGGACATAAGAGTCACTGTAGGACAAAAACACATGAACAGGGACTATTTTTAAAATGCTGTTGTTCGTCCTTAAGAAGCCAAAAGCAGTGCGGTAAAATTAAAGTATCAGAGACCTGGGGTTGTATTACTGAGATTATTACATGAGGACTAGAATACAAATGTATAATGATGAGTGAAGTGATTTTTAAAGGTTGTTTTATATTACCACAGAATGAGCCTTTTATATTTACACGAGGAGTCAAGTCAGCTCTGCAGAGCCTGCCATGTAGTCCAGTGTATTGAGTTTTGAACTGAATGCACAGCATTCACACTTGGAATGGAAAGCTGCAACATGCAACCTCACCAATAATTGTTGTATTTATAATTTTTAGTGTATAGTTTTAGAACAGTTCTTCACGTTGCATTATTTAGTCATTATTATTGTTATTTACCGCATGTGTGCGACAGTGTGAAAGGTCGCGTGTCGTGATGAACCCACAGAGGAATTGTCACCTGAGTGTGCAGCTCCCTCCGCTCTGCAGAGCTTTGTTTAGCGTGGGTTTGGGCTTATTGTTTTTTCATCTGGCTCATAAATTTACCATATTAGTTCAATCTCGCTGCTTTCATAATGTTGTTTTTGGAAGCAGCAGGCAGAGGTGTTTTCAGTAAAGAAAACTCAACGGACACTGTTACAATTCAGTAACTACAGTCAGTAAATGCAGGTTGCTTGAAAAACATAAACAATTGCTTACGACATATTGGTTACTCGGAACAGCAAAGCCAAATTACTGGCAAATGGACTTCAGATTCTATATAGTGTTTGTCCCTCGAACAACTCTCACACATTTAGCCTCAACATCATTGTAGTTTATCTGCTGTTTCAGAAATTGATTTCTATTCATTTATCCAGGTTATAAACACACGGCATAAATATTTGTCCAATTTGCATAATTGTGATGTAAAGTACCATTGACTTTTCTAATCATTCTGAACGTCATCTTCAAATGACCAAACAGCTCTAATATGAAAAAAAAAAAAATCCACTCATTTATTGCAAGCAGGGAACACACATTTAATCCAAATATAGCCATTATGTCACATCAAATACATAACATTTAGCCTCCAGAAAAACAAAAGCCAGACCACATTAAAAGTGTGTATATGCATCATAAACAGGACAGATTTGTATAATGTACTCTACAATGTATTCTTCATCTTCATTAAACATTTGACATCTTTACATGTAACATGTGTATAAACTGACTTTTAGAGAATATTCTTGATGGAAGAATTCAGATGTTATACCAGGACAAACCTACAAGCAGTGGTTTTATGAAACCCACAATCATTCGTTTTGCTCACCGAATTGTAAATATTTTTGAAGTGCTGAAACTGTTTTGACACAAGAGCGTTCATCTGTACCCCAAATATACATTGCCACATTACATATGGCACCTTTAAACACTATTTACTGTACTTACCTTTATTAGTCCAACCACAACGTGCAGGAAAAATAGATGTCACGTGTTCAACCTGCAATGCTCAGGCAAAAAGTATTTGTGGCATCTCCTGTCACCAACTGGTGGGGGCGCTAATTTAGGAAACACTCCCATGGGTGGTATTCGAGGGCATGTACAAATGACCTATGTGGAGGATAAAGCAGTAGAAGATGAGTGAATGAGTGTGTGAGGGAAAAAACGTGACCCCAATCTTTTAAATGTTCTTCAAGTGTGTTGCATCTAACACTTAACATGGATGTGCAGGGTGACTACATGCGTGGAGAGGCTTTATTTTGCGATGGCCCATCACACATTTATTCACAATTGTGGAAATTGGTTGAACAAATCTTGCACCTCGTTAATCCTGCCCCTCGTGTTCACCTCAGTGAGTAAAAACTGTGTAGTTTCTGCTTTTGTAGGATTTATTTGGCACATAGCTATTTCCACGCCTACGGCGTTGGTCTTCACAAAGTGTGAAGAGAGTGGAAGGAAGACAGAGTGACACAACAATCCACCCTCTCCGTCTCCTCTCATCAGCCTCACATCCTGGACGAGCACATCACACACATCGAGTTTGACCCGACCACAGTTCCTCCTACAAAGAAGTCCAACTTGCAAAAGGTACAGTATGTGATTATTAACGTGACCTGTGAATGTGGAGCTTTGCAAAATGTTCATTTACTTCGGTTTATTTTGCAGCTTTGGATGTGAGTTTGTCTAACGTGTGAAAATGAATGAATCTCAAAACAGTTCATATTATTAATAGACATATTAGCTGTTCATGTTGACATGTTTGTCTTAAAGACAATTATTTTAGTATTTCGTTCTAGTGGCTCCAGTTTGGTGACCTCGTAACCTGTGTGTAGAAATTGGGTGAATCTTTGAGTACAGAATAATGTAGTTTCTTTGGACCATAAATGGATTCCCAGTTCAGGTAAAACCTCATCAGGTGGACACCAGAAAACCACAATGAAGCAAGGCTCACAAAACTCTTACTAGTTTGATTTGTTTGATATGTCATAGTACGTATTTTATATTTATGTTAAAATTGTGTGTTTGTTTATGATGGTGGAAATCTTACATGTAACATTTGAAATATCAGCCTCAGGTTAGAGACAGACATTTGGCACAGACTTCAGTGTTCCCTGAAGGATGACTTTCTAATAACTTTAATAATCGTTTTCCTAATTAGAATTCTATTAAAGAAATTACTCTCACTCATTTACATGCATAGTTTGCTGTAGTCTAGGCAACCGGGCAACCGGATAACTTGCCGAGTCCAAGTATACAGTACATGCAGAGGAGAAAATCCATTTATTGGCTGTGTACGTCTGACTCCGCCTCCGTAGGTGGGGCCGTATCTCTCTATAAGCTAGTGCGTAGTTAATCAGTTTCCTGTTGACCTTTACGTCACAGAAAAACAAACGGCTTACAGTGGGATGGATTGTGCTGTGGTTTTTGTACTTGCTTTACATCAGTCCAAAGGTGTGTCTTCTCAGTACTGCAGTTTATACATTGTCTTCTTCTACTTCCAGGTCAAAGGCCGCGGAGGAAATTTTGGTGCATGCGCACCAAGTCCAACTCCAGTCTGACTAAGTGCAAACATGCAGGAGTAATCAGACTATGAATCACATTATCTAGGTATGTTAGTCTGACTAAGACTAGCTTGATTTTAGCATTAAGAAAACCATAATATTGCCTTAGTGTGACTAAGATCATACTTTAAACATGCTCTGACTGTAAGAGGATTAGGGCCACAATAATAATAATAATAATGATAATAATAAAAGCCTTTAACCTTAATTCTGAGATTAAACTCAGAATTCTCTTTTTCTCAGAATTTCTCAGAAGTCAGGCTGTATTTTTATTTACATTTTATATCCCTATTTTTTTTATATATGTGGCCCTTATCCTCTTCTGTATTGATCAACCAAAGCACAAGCTAAGATGAAAAATATAAACACTGACATCTGCATATTATTCTGATGTTACAGCCTCACAGAGCTGAAGACCTTTGGTCTTGGTAGATATATATATGTATTTTAAAAGCTTTGAGCCATCAATACAAAACCTTTCATATACAGGGATGAAGACAAACATACTGTATATATTCTAACGTGCATCAAAGTAAAGCTATCTCTAATGACCACATACAACAAAGGGTTAAGTGAGTTGTTGAATGATGAGCCTTTAATGAGCAATTCAGCGCTTCCTTATTCATGTGAAGATTTGTGTCTTGAGGCACAGATGTCACGCTGCTCAGCCGCTGTAAAACATGAACACATTCTCTGGATTCCACACTTCCTGACACTTTTTCTCCAAACTTTTCCACAGGGCAAACCGAGCAGAGTGTGTAAGCTGCTTACATTTGGAGCTGTTCATCGCCTGTTGTGACATTTTTTTATTTTTTTATTTTTATTTGCTTTTGATGGTCACCGCATCAGCACAATACCACACACTGAAACACTGATGGTGAATTCCTGTACTCACTCCTCATCACCGCTACCCAGTACAGTACATACACACACTTATATACACTCTCCTCCGCCCCTTTATGCTGCTGTGACAGCTTTGTCACAAAGATGAATTCATCGTCAGCACTGCAGCCAAAACAAGTAATTTGATTGCCCCGACCACAAATTAAGTTAGTGTGATTCAATTTTCGATTTGGGCTTCTCCTGCAGCCATACATCAAGGGAGACATATTTCATTACACAGCGAAACCACAGGCAAGCAGGCAGCAGTGGCCGTGCTCCCTCCATAGGAAGACATCATGGGAGCGTAATGGCGTTTCTCCAAACTGCTGCAGGTACAGAAAGTGTGTGTCAGTGCCACCTGTGGGCTTGTTAACGACAGGGCAACGCAGCACACGCACTGTGCAGCCAACATATTTAGCTTGTTTAAATAGCTGTGAGCTAAGCCGTGACAGGCCTGGCTGCATGTCAAAATAAAATAAATGACAGTTTACATGACACGGGTACAGAGAGCTAGGTTTATCATAACAAGCCCAGCTGGTGTTCTCATCTTCTCTTTTGTTAGATTACTGATGCAGTCCTCCACTTTAAAAGGATAGTTTCAGATATTTTGAAGTATGTGGTGTGAGTGGATGGTTGTTGTTTCTATGTGGCCCTGTGATCTGTCCAGGGTGAACCCCGTCTATCGCCCTGTGTCAGCTGGGATTGGCACCAGTATCCCCCCCCGCGACCCTCATGTGGAGGATAAAGAGGTAGAAAGTGGATGGATGGATGACTGTTTAAGGTATTGATATACAGTATATCATCAACACTGAGCTCACTGCTGCTGTTTTCATAGACCCACCAGGGAGCCTGCTGCACGCTCTCACTGATAATATTATGGCTTCCAGCACATTTAATAAAAAGGCCCACCTAATAAAATGTTAAAGTCTATGTTTAAAAATATGTGCGCCACTTTATCTCATCATTACACAGCCTGGAGTTTATAAAACCAATCTCTCCTCTGCTCCAAAATCCATAGAGAAAACCAACAATTTTACATCTCGGCAAATGACCAAACAAGTCACCATCAGACTCATCATGACTTTGGTGTGCGAGAGTAAGTGGTTTTCTGTTTCCAGCTGGAAACAACTGTCTCATGGAAAAAATGAAGCCGTAAATATATCCTTAAGATATCATAGACTTAGTCAGATGCAAAGTTTATTACAAGAGCCTTTTGTTAAAGGTGCCATATGTAAGAATGTGGCCAAAAACAGTTACTACATTCAAATTCAAAATACCGAGGTCTTTTAGGTTTTGTTTTTTTGACCTAACTGGAAACCCGTGGTTGCTCGGCAGCTTAGACTCTACTGACTGCAATGATTGGTAGACAGCGGTAGGTGGCGCCACATGCCAAAACATGATTTCAAAACATAAACATGATTTGCAGTCTGCAAAATATTCTTTTCAATGCAAATATTTTGGCTGTACTGTTGTTGGTGGTGAGCTCAGTTTGTTATATGAACATTATTCCTGAGTCTCTGTGACATATTAGGAGGATTTTATGGCCAGTTGCTTTAGATTTATTATATAATGCATCTTTAAATAGCCATGACATGTTATCGGTAACAGAGTGAGTGCCTGGCTCCCAGGCTGTGTCATGTTTGGCAAAGTCTGTGTTGATAATGTGTTTCATAACCACAATTCAAAAGACCTGAACTATTCCTTTTAGGGCCTCTTTCTGAATTCTTGTCGACTAAATGGGAGATCTGGTTGCTCTGTCAGTGACTGTTAGCACTATCTCCTCCTCCTCCTCCTCCTCCTGCCCTGGGAGATTTGTAATTAAACCACACACTTATCTTGTGAGTAACCAGGGTTAAAAAGATGTGAGTATGAACCACTTGACCAATATTTAAAAGGAATCACTGAAGAGATGCAGCCCCGTTTTCATCTTTAAAAAAAAAAAAAAATGTTATCGACAGCAGACCTTTGAAGACTGTTGTACTTAACAAATTACCTCGCTGTTATATTCATGAAGATGTCTTTGAAGTAATGGGCTGTGATCAAACATGATTTAAAGTGAAAGCATGGATGATTGTGGAAATATCCGATGCACAAAATGTGGGTTTGTGTGCGATGGGGATACAGGAGGAACCTTCTTGGCACACAACTTTGCCACGACTCTTTTTAATTTCATTTGTGACTTGCAGCTGTAAGAACGTACAGTGATTCATTTCTGTTTTTCTGTTCTGCTGCAGGAACGTGACTGGCAAGTCAAGCCGACAAACAAAACACTGTGTCATATTTCAAATGCAAATGTGACTGTCACTGACACTGTTTTTGTGTTTCAGCTGCAACTGTCTGCAGATATGGGCCACGTTTCCCTGAAGAGGAATCCTAAGGTTGTATGTTTAGACCTACATGTTTAATGATGACACTGATGCAAAGTGAGACCTAGTCCATCAAAATGGTAATGTATAGAGGGAAACTCAACGTGCAGCCGAGGATTGGAAAGCGTCCAGATTCTTGGCTGTTGGATTAAGTCTCTTTTAGCTGATGATGAAGTTCCTCTGGCTTCATCAAGCTGTGACGTGGTCAGCACCTCAAACTCTCCATGGCTGCACACGGTTTACTGTCTGGAAAATGTGAGTTGCCTTCTTGAGGTTTAAGAAGAAAGAAAGTGGCTGAGGTGAAGTATGTAAATCTCAAACGGCAAATTTCTAAACGTAGCAGTTCATCAATTGTTAAATCAATGTTCTCCTGCTTCATGTAGTAACCATAAAGTCACAGTGTAGTGAAATGAGGTTCCTGGTCAGGGGCCCAGTCTCTTCTGAATGCTTTCCAGGAAAGGCACATGCTTGTTTTTCCTCCTATTTAGGTGATTACCATCTCCCTCCTCTCCCTGACAGCAAACTTATCATCATATAGCTTCCCCTGATGAGGATGACATATATGAAGTTCTTTAGCACAACTCAGCCCTGAGGCAGCTGAAAGTGGTTCCATGGGACCCTTCCTGTTGGAGATATTCTGGGAATGTCCACCTGGGAGGAGAGCACAGGTGCAGCCAGAGCCCACTGGATGAATCCACACGCTCTCTCTGACCTGGAAACCTGTTGGGATGTTTCTAGAAGATGTATTTAGATTTTTTGAGAGCATATCATGGAAATGAAAGAATGGATTTATTTATATGGATATTTTTTATGGAATGCATGTAAATGTTATCAGCCGGGAGAGTTTGTGAGTCAGTTAAATCTGTAAATGCAAGTACAGTGAATGGACGTAATGTCTTGTAGGTCCTTAAATTGAAGCATATATTACAAATCTCTCTCTTTCTCTCTGGGGAACCTCCTCCTCCTCCTAAGTCTGGTCTGCATGGAAACTGCTCTCTTGGGGTCTTGAAATAGTGTATATCCATAATCCCTTGCAACCTCATTCACATGTAGAGACCTTGAAATGGGCAAAAGCATTCTCTGGAGAACACAGATGTGATGATGTTGCAGATTGTTGTTTGAAAGAAATCCCACAAATGGTCCATCAGTTTGGAAGGAACCTGACGAACCCTAAGAAAAGTGTCCTTCTCGTTGACTGCCGAGTATCAGTTCACTTTCGCTTTGAATCGCTTTGAAATGATTCCCTGCTGGCATTGTGACTTAAAGGCCGGCTGCTCAGTTATAGTAGAGATATGCTGCCTGTCTTGTGATGCTGGCTTCATTTGTGCACCGAGCAGAATGGAAAAGGCACTCCAGAGACACGGAGGAGGAGGAGGGAGAGGGAAACTGAGGCAGAAACGCCCACCAAACACAGACACTTTCTGACAAATGAGTATCTGTTGAGCCTCCCTCTTCATCCAGATGCCAGGGCAGTGGGATTCCAAATTACTGCTGTAAATTTTGCACAACTGCCTCATGCTTGATTACCTCTGATCTGAGTTTTCACTGTCTTTTTTCCCATTGCTGCTTTTTGTGTCTACTTTCATTTTGTCTCTTTGGTTTTCTCTCTCTCCTTCCTCTTCTGCCTGCCCTTGCTCTCTCTCTCTCTCTCTCTCTCTCTCTCTCTCTCTCTCTCTCTCTCTCTCTCTCTCTCTCTCTCTCTCTCTCTCTCTCTCTCTCTCTCTCTGTACACTGTGTCCTAATTTATAAGCTTTCTCATTTCTGTGGTCTTAATGATTTTCCTTTTAAGATTTTAATTATTCAAATGAGTCTGCCAGTGGGTTAACATCCATCACCTTTACTTACATGTAAGTAATTATTCTTTAACGGCACGGTGTGTCATTTGTTGCCGCTAGGGGTCTCTTCATCAAAACAGCAGAACAATAACAACAGCCCAAGTTTAATGATGGAATCACAAGACTTGTCTTGTTGTCTCGATTTGGTTGAGCTTTGCCAGCAGAACGTGCAGCATGCGACATTGTGTAGTCGTGATCCATTTGTGACAAATAAACACAATAAAATAAAATAAAAAACACACTGATGAACTAGAAGGAGAGAAAATATCCCTCCTCACTGTGATGTCTTATAGGGGGTTTGCCTTGGAACTTATAGCAGAGATGGTAAAGTCTAAAGGCAGATCAAAATTAGATGGTCTGTTAACCTTGAATACCATTAGTTTTTAAAAGAGTAGATTATGTCTTGAGCACAAGGCTGTTTCTATCAGCCTCCAAAACGTGAACTGGATTTGTCCAAAAAATGTAGTTTATTCATTTCCACTGATGGAGGGGGAAGACTGGACATTGTTCCTACAACCAGTTCTCATCCTTCGATCCAATTCCAGACACGAGTGAGGTCTTGTGGCTTTCCTCCTCCTCATCTCGTCTTAATGCTTTAATATTTCATGCAGTTCAAGGCCTTCTTTGTAATCTGCAGGCGCAGCACTTTTCTGGGCAGTATTTGAATTATGTGCCTGCTGGCCATTCTCTGATTCAAGCAGGAAGCAGTCGTTTCCTTGGAAAGAAATAGGGGTCACTTGTCATAATGGTGGAACACGTCTTTGCTAAATGGATGCTAAGATTAGCTCTTGTGTGAGAGGGTGAGTCATTATAATCACTTGTCAAAGCAAAGGAAGCAGCCGTTTGATATTTGAGTGGACAGTAGTGTGAGGAACTCCTGGATCCTGAAGTCCTAATCACAAATAGCAACTTCATTTGTTTGTGGTAGATGCACTGAGTGCTCCTCCATAAACTCTTAAATGTTGGCTGCTGAGAGGAAGACCACATGAGGGAGAGCTGCAGAGACGAGACTGCTGTTCCAGGGCCGTGGAGTCACTTTGCCTCCTACAGCTTGACAAGCGAACACAAACGTCCTGCTGTGGTTGTGTGCGTGGTTGCTGCACTGCACTTTGACTCCACGGCTGAAAATTAATTACAAGGAGCCGCATGTGCACTTGGAGAAAGATGGTTTATGAATCTACTTGTACTTGTGGATATTTGTGTTTGTATTTCATTGTTTATTTCGTTTTTCCTTTTTATTGACGGTTCATGTTGGCACAACATGTGACAGTTATGGTGGTAAAGCCCTCTTTCAGTCATGGTCGTGAATCAGTCTCATTTTATGAGCCAGGATCTTTTCTTCACTATATTGTACATACAACATCCCCTCGAATTGTATGTATCATCTATTTTTTTGTTTTTTAAAAAGCTTTTATATTCATATCATTCAAAGTTTCATTTCTAGAACATTTTGTACCTAAATATTTTCAAAGATGATGTTTTTTCCTGATTTATAGAGGTATAAAAAGAGATCAGTCTCATGTATCAAACTACCTGTTAAGCATTAAATTTAACAAACTCCAGTCCAGATCATTAATAAAGTTGGACCATCATCCCAGGTTTAGGTTTCTGCACAAAGCTCTGTGCCTCAATTCATACTCTTACGGTATTTGATTAACTCACAATATGCCTTTTATTCAAAATGTCCTCTATCAAGCCACAGCACTTTAGAGCAGGGTTCCTACGCAGTATGGGCAAGTATGGAATTTAATTTGAGTCATTTCCAGGTCTGGATTAGTATGGAAAGAGGAAAATAGTGTGAAAATACGTTTGTGTTGTTCCAGACTTTTATCTCACTTTCTAAAATAAAATATATTAATATATACAAATGAAAACATAGCCTACCTGTAGATGATATGAAACTCATCAAGCTGGCTGTAGAATGGTGTTGGGTTACCGTGGTTACCGTTCACTGTGCGACTGCGATTCTCATTAATTTTTTTTTTTTTTTCCATATGTATCGCCGAGCCAGCCACCTATTGCCGTCAGCGACAGTGTCATGGGTCGTTGCTACAGTACATAGGTAAAAATGTCTCATAATTACTTGGCAACATAATGGTATACGGCGTCAGAATTTAACATAAGCGTCAAAAGTTGGATATTAAAACCATTTATTTTCATAATAAGCATCTAACAATTGGTATTCAGATGTTTATTATTGACTGAAAAGTATGGAATTTTGAAATGGAAAATGTGTAGGAACTCTGTTAAAAGCTGCTGAAGTGCTGGTTCTCCTCTCTGAAGCTCTGAAGTTTGACAACACTGGACTACACAGTAGGATAATGTGTCATCAATAGGTCATTCATGCAAAGTCCGACAATAATTGGTTGGATTTAATCTTTATCAATCAACTAAAACTGCAAATAATAAGGTCATTTAAAGAGTCACTAAAAATGACTTTGTATTTTAGGGTGTACTTTAGACTTGCACTGTTTAGGCACACAATTGACACTGTGGATGTGAATTGCTTGCTGCAGGATGTTGTACAGAGTTTTATGATGTTAATATTTGACTGCAACAAAACAGAGTCGTGGGTATTTCTTTGATCCAAATCACGTCAACCCAAAACTATGACCCTTGAGACATCTTCCTCCCATCTGTGTTTCTACCAAAGTGCAATTTCAGCAGCGCAGATTAAATGACTGCATCATTTCAGCAGCTCTCACATCGACAGATCGCTTTTAAATTGCTGTAGAAAGTCAGAAAGATCGTGAGTGGCGTTCCTTGTAATTCACACGTTGACTAGAGAAATGATTCAGTGTGGCTAATAAATTTGACTTGTAAGAAGAAAGCTGTAGGAGTAAGGGCTCACCTGCTGGCTCCTCCCGCCGAGGAGAAAATATGGTCTTGTCTTTGACTGAAGGATATTTAAAATTGAATTTCTGTGCGACAGAGGCGCCTTTCACATACTGAGCAACAGTGATGATACAAGCATTGCGACGGTGACTTTCTGCTCAATACAGCCATCTTCTATTGTGATTTATTACAATTTACAGCTGACATTCTCTTCTCGACCTTGGAAAAACAGAAAAAAAAAAACATTGACAAAGGAATGCTAGCTCAAGGTTTTGCTTCGTGACATTTTCCCCCAATTTCTCACCTTCATCTTCATCAGCCGTTGTCATTTCAGTAGGGTGATGAAGACTATGAATGATAGACATCAGTTTTTCAGGCGGGTTTAAACAAAGCACCGGGGTTAGCCGGAACTATTTCAAAGACAAAGGAAGACAAACTCTGTCTGTTGGAAGCATTCATCATGTTCATGGTTCACATTTGTCCTCCCACACTGATGTATGATGTCACATGGATTAGTTTCCCTGGTGACATTTAGGTGTGTTTGCTTTAATTTCACCTCCACCATGTGACCTCGATAATCTGCTAAACTTGTCCGACTCTGCTCGTGTTCGTTGCAACCTTTAAACTTTGTTAGACTTGATGTGACCACGTTCTCAGATCTCAGCAGTTGCTTTGTTGAGACTATTTATGTGCGGTACTTTACAGCAACGACAGCCAATGCTGAAAAACTCCCAAGATGTACAGTAATAAACCTGGATTTATCCTTGCGCATCCTTGACAGTTAACAATGAGTTCACAGTCATGCAAATACCTACAGCTTAAAGGCGTCATAACTTCTAAATCCTCTGCAGTGAAAGTTCATTGATGGCATTTACAGCCACAACTTACCCAGGAAAGCTTCTTTTCCTGCCTGCCCTACATTCTGCAGCCATATTGTTTGCATTCAGCAGCAGTGCCCACACAGCTGGAGGATAAGCCGAGTCTCCCGGCAGATAAAGTACAGCACCACTAGCTGCTGCACCCTCTTTTCATTTCCCTCTGTCTGCTGGGGTGTCAGAGGCTCCTGGCCACAGCTGGAAGATGAATAGTACTGCACCACTCCACTTTGTCATGGTGTCCAAGAAGGCTCTAAATGGCATTGAGAGACTCTCAGACTCTCACAAATGGGATCTCTGCAGCCCCGTGTAACCTTGCATGTACAAAATAGGCTGAATCTTTAGAGTTGTCGGATGCTAACATTCCCGAGAGATTTACAATCTCCTGCGAGTACTGTTGCATGCTCAGAAAAAACGGCAGCGTACCACATCTACCACAGAGCAAACTGAGCTTAATTCACCCTCATTTCATCGGACTTTTAGAGGATATAATAACTGAGAACAAATAACATCACCACTGTTCATAACCTAGTCTTTAGCTGTGTGCGATGCTAAATCTGTGTGCTATATTTATCTGTTTGTGCATGAGTAAATCCACATTTTGTGCTTCTAAATGAATCAATGGATTGAATTCAGACACAGATACCAAATCTTTGGTTGTTCCTACAACAGGGGCAACAAAACCTACCTGCTCTGTCTCACTGTTCTCATGGAAACACATGTAAGCATCCAAAAGACAGACAGAAAGCAAACGGTGGACGAGGCAGAGTCAAGGCACCAAATGAAGCTGAGTGGCTGCTCAAAATTGTTGCTTTCAGGATGCACCTATACATATTTCAGTGGTTTGAAGACACTCCTCCATGTTGACTTGTCCCCACGTGATGAAAGCAGGCCTGACATAATAGAGCCCAAGGCCTGAGGAGTTTGGAACCACAATTAAACCAGAACCGCCTGTAGGCTTACAGGCAGCTCATTACAACAGATCCCATTAAAAGCAGCCTTGAATGAAATCCACGGCAGCAGCTTGTGTTCATGGGGAAGAAACAGGCAGAGGTCTTGGTCTTTGGATATGAAGTGAAGTGGCTTTCATCAAATAAAATGAAAGACTTTGGCTTATATTTTCAACAATATACAGCCTCTTTCCCTTATTTGACTTTTTGCTAAATGGTCTGTATTTATATAGCAATTGTCTTGCTAACCACTCAAAGCTACTTTACAGTACATTTTTGCCATTCACAGCCATTACACATACTCATTCACACGTTGCCAGCTCAACCTGGGGTTAAGTGTCTTGCCCAAGGACACATAGCCATGTAAACTAGTGGAGCTGGTAACCAAACCCACAACCTTACAGTTGAAAGACGACTCGGCATCACCTCGTAATATCATGCTGTTTTGTTTGGTCTTGCTTTGTTTAACAGAGTCTCTACAAAAAGTGGATTCTCTCAACAGGCAGCTGATTTAAGGCTTCTTGCCAGCTGGATGAATTGTAGCTTTGGACAGTCCTGGGTCGTTGCATATTTTTTTCCCTGGGAACACGGTCGTTAAGTCTGCACATCTCGACATGTTGGCCCACTTCCTACTTGAACTGTAACGGAGTTGTATTGCAAGATAACACAAGAAGAGAGGAACAACTTTGGCACCGGGATTTAAAAATGTTGGCATTAACGACGGAGTGTGGTTTTTGAAGAATTGGCCGGTAATGAAATATTTGTGTGGTGTGAGGTTTGGTGTCAGGTCCTTGTGAGCTCAAGGCTGTTCCACTGTGAAATCAGAGTCAGTACAGACTTTATTAAAGATCAACCTCATTACATAGTTTTTTGTTTGTTTTGTTTTTTGGTTTTTTTAAGTTTGAGATTTCAGCCTCACACTGTGGAGATGTAACACACTGGGAAACTACGGCTGGTAAAAGACTCTCAGGGTTCAGTGGGTTCTGGGGGACACTGGCAATGGACTGAGCATGAATTGGGTGATTATGTAATGATAAATATTCAAGATAGTATTTAGCAAATTAAGTGAAAGTCAGTGTAGGGTAAGATTTTACTGTAATTACCACTCATTTACAGTGAGGGCAGGTTAAGAAACACCAGAATACACCAGAAAACCTGTATCATTTTGTTTTACCTGATTAATCATTGTAGTTAATTCATTAATTGTAGTTATTCAATTAATACATGTTATTCAATTAATACATGTTATTCATTTGATGTATTTCATTGGATTTTCTTATTATTATATTTAATGCTATTAAAAAATGTATCTCAGGCCCTAGTGCACTGATGATAACAGAAGATTGTTTAAGTTTAATCTGTAAAAGTTTTGAGTCTAATATATGCACGCACGCACGCACACACACACACACACACACACACACACACACACACACACACACACACACACACACACACACACACACACACACACACACACACACATACATATACAGTATATACATACAAATATATATATATATATGTTTTTCTCTCTTTTGTAGTGCTTGATGAGTCCTCTGTTGTGGTTTGTGGTTTTACTTCTTTATTTCTAGTATTGTTTACTCCAGGTGCCAAGTAGTTCTGTTCCTTTTTTTAAAATGTTATTTTTATTTAATAAATATAAAAACAAATATCGTCTCTCAAACTACTGCTTCTCTTGAGTTTGGGCATTTGGGTCCAAATTTACTTGCTCAACAATCTCAAAGAAATCAATTCCCCAATGTCATCACTTTCATCAAACAGGCATTTGGTCCTCAGACACCACACTTCTGGACATGTGTCAATAAATAGAAAGAGGAGATTGGGCTTTGGGAAATGCCGGAGACAAAATGCAAATGTATGTAGTTGATACTGCTCATAGATCATGGGAGTGAGGCAAAGTATGGTTGGGGGCCTTGTTCATCATTTCTGACATTTCTGTTAGAATTAATTCACCAAAACACAGAAACTCTGCTCGCATCTTTTAGCCGTATGAGTCCTCTTCTCAGAGTGCTGGTAGGAGACCGAGAACTTACATTAAGAAACCCACAAACAGAACATTGTTGGCAGCGTGCCGAGTTCAGCCTTTGAAAGTCTAACTGAACAGTTCCTCTTTGCACTGAAACTGTGTTGTATGAGGATGTGAAGGCTATCATTTGATCCAGACTGTAGAGGAAAGTGTCATTCTCCAGAGGAGGTCCTCCAATTTGTTCGGGAACACGTTAATTTATTCTTCTTAGCAGAAGGAGAAAGAGGAAGAAAAGAGAGAGATCCTTGCAAATACATTGCTGGTGTTTACTTTGTTGTGGTTTTGACATGAAAGTCGTACTCAGCAGAGACTCTCTTCTCTTTTTGCTCCACAACACCACAATTTGAACCATGTTTCATGGCACAAAGTGTTTTGTGACAGTGTGAATGCTCTATATCTGATTACGCGATGGCTGAATGAGTTACTGTGTTTGAGAACAGAGGCCACACAGTAACATCGTGACTTTTCAGCTCGATCAAAAACAGCAGCACAGGGAAATGCTAGCTAGAAATCCAGAAACATGATTTTTTTTTTTTTTTTTTTTTTATGATTGCTGTTATTTTTTGACATCAGTTTCCGGATCAGTATAAGTGGTGCTTAAATGCAGCAAAGTTTCTAGTGGAATTGAAAGTCCCACCTAGGAGGGTTTAATTAGTGCTTTGAATGAATAACATTTTACCAATTTCTCACTCTGTCCTTGGTAATCAGTTCTGGACCATTAATGAGAGGATGACTATTGACTGGCAGAGCAGGCTGCTGATAATTGAATGTGTAGAGGCCATTAAACATTCCTAATCAAACACAAACACTCGAAAGCCACAGTTCCTGTAGAATAGACACAGAAATGGAAGCATGTTTGTGGGGCAAAAAAGAAGAAGCTTTGTATTATGCCCTTGTCTACAGTGTGGTCTTCGCTTCTTTATTGCACTGTAAGTGCCAACAGTTTAGAAGTTGACAGGCCAGAAAATAGGCTGAATTTCTCAGGGCATGGCACCATATTGAATTTGCCATGTTAGTGTTTTGAGCCAAACAACTGAGAGAGAGACTGGACAAGAAAAATAGTTTGTATGCATGTGCATGCAAATGCAAACAGGGCAGTAAATCGCTAACGGTGGCTGTGGGGCAGTGTCCCTGCTCTTCTATTGACTCAGCATTATCGATCTGACTTCATCATCACCACAACTCATATGAAGCTGTTATGTCAATATTACTTGTTAACACATCCACATGTGGTCCTCTGCGGTCTTAGATGTGAAATGAAGTCATTGTATATTTAACCGTAACTTGTAGTGATATATTATGTTGTTTGTATTTGTGATTATATTTGGTTTTCATGAAAAGAAGCTATATACATAATTATTTGTATGATTGTCCTTCATTTGTCAAGCAATACTATCACACCCGACTGACTTTTTGTGTCTTCAATTGTACTCCAACCTGCAGCTTTACTCGTGCAATGTTGCTGTTGCTGCTGTCTCTCTTGAAATAAAACTAATCACTTCCTGTGTGCAGCAGAGAGCGCCATGTGGAGCCGAGGCTTAATTACAACTGTTTGGTTGTTGTTTTATATCACTACAATTTTTAAACGATTGCCTCAAGTGGGACTATTAATGCTGTTTGAATTGGATTGAATTGAATCTATAGGAATATGTATGTAGCATTGTGTTTATGTGTAAAACATGAACAGGAGGGATTTGTGCATATGGGGGGAGTGTAGTTGTTTGGGGAGCTATGGGGAGTTATGATATGATCTCCTCAGAAGAGCTAGTGGGCCCTGGAACTGTGTGTGAAAGACTGACAGAGAGAAACAGTTTAATTAAACAAAAATTCCTGTTTTCATAGGGCAAGGCTATTCAACTTAAGGCCCGGGGGCCAGATCAGGCCCTTCAAGCACTTTGGACCGGCCCGCGGCCCATTAACCCATAATAATGAATGTATTATTAAAAAGCCAATAAAACCATAGCTTCGCCTATTTCTGGCACTTTGTGACACTTTGTGTCCCTTTTTGGCAAATACTAGAACAGCTGTAATTGTAGGCGACCTATGTATGTACCAGAATATTTTGCACTTAGAGCCAACTAGCTGAATATTATTGGTACTGTTGCTTATATTTCATATAACACAGGCTTTTGTGGTCATTGCACATTAATGTTGTTTATATTGTTGCCAATAATTTTGTAAGAGCCTTATCCAAATGTTGGTGGTACTGTAACTGTAACCTTTTTGCACTATACGCAAATTGTATTGTACCTGAATGTTGGTGGTTTTGTTACTTACCTTTTGTAGCACAAAACTAGCAGCTATTTCAATATATAAGTGCTAAATAATTGAAAACATTTTGTATCTATTTGTATCCATTTACTGTACATGCAACACAAAATAGTAGTACAGGGGTTGACCGGCCCACTGGCTGGACAGCCTTCCGAAATGCTGGCCCTCCGGAAATTTTAGTTGAATAGCCCTGTCATAGGGTAACTACATGTTGTATGAAATCACTTGCATGCATCCATATGATCACTCAGTAAAATATCATTGATATCATTCATAAAAACTGTGATAATCTTCAGGTAGCTCTCAGTCTCAAAAAGGTTGGTGACGGAAACTCACCACCAGCAAGGCATCACAGTCTGTCCCACACACAGCACTCGCATGGCGTCGTCACTGACCCACTGTCTCGGTCTACCTGGCTATTTGTTGTATCCACCTGGGTTGAGTTTGAGTGCATCTTCCTGTGAATGTCTCTGGTACTGTCGTCAGGGGACATTGCATTGACTTACATTGATTTCCTGCAGACTTACTCTAACCTTAACCATAATTACTACTACTGGCCTAATCCTAACCCTGACTCTAACCAGACCCTCAACCTAACCTTAAAACATATTTTCACCTTAAAACGTAGTCATTTATGTTATGGGGACTTGCTTTTTGTCCCCATAAGGAAGACAAGTCCCCATAATGTGACTATATAAACAGGTTTAGGTCTCCACAACATTAGTAATACCTGGACACACACACACACACACACACACACACACACACACACACACACACACACACACACACACACACACACCACCACCACCACCAGTTGAGCCTTATCAGCTTGATCAGGCACCCAAGCCACGCCTCCTATAATGTGATGTCCATAGGTCCCTCACCTCTCGCCTGACTAAAAAATAAATATGCTGTCATAACACTGTATTTAGGTAAATGATCTGTATTTACGCAGCACTTCTAATTCAAATGTTGATTCTTTACATTACAGTTTTGCCATTCATCCATACATATCCACATTCACTCAACTAAAGGCATGTAGATTTTAAAGCCCCGCCCTCCCTGTTTGAAGACAACCTGCTCTACTGAGTGACACGAGTGCAACTGTGTTGGTGTGTGTGTTACGAACTGTACTTGGATCCATATAAAAATGAGATGGTTCATCTCAAGAGCCTCATCCTCTTAAGAAAAAGATGTTGTTTGTTTCCACTTTTATTCCAAAGAAATTAAATCAGAAAATCACAGCAGGCACAAGAATAATTGTTTCAAAAGGGTTTTAATTGTGTAAAGTCATCATGCCAAAATCCTCACTGTCGTGATTCCATTCCGTCTTCACTGTAATGTTCATTCCACCCCAATAGAGTTTAACAGGTTCATTAATTGTCAGCAAATGATGTTTATGTCGTTGTTGACTCTCAAATATGCTTGATTCATCACATGAGCATATATGTAGTTATTATTCCAGTAAGCACTATTCTCACATTACTCAGGCTGAAATCATTTTTTTTTTTAAAAGCAAGCAAATGTCATTATGTGCAAATCTATGGAGACCTATTATGCTTTTACGGTGTGCTGAAAAGATTACCAGCCCCTGGATGTTTGTAACAGGAAATGTAAATGCACTCTCAAACTGGCTACACAGAGTCATTGTGTTATTATGAGAGGAGCAAAACATGTTTAATTATGTGAAAATGCCTTTGGTAATTTAACCTTGCGGTTGTTTCATTAGAAATGCACAAATATGCATGTTCATGAATTAGCAGATTTGTGTTCTTTTGACGTCGCCCAGTGATGATCCATAGAAGGCAGAAAATAGGAAAACTCTTCAGTGTGAATCATTATGAGGAGCACGTTGCATCTTCAGTAATTGTGCAAGGGACCTTGCTGTTCCACTTGAAATTGTTTGTTTTGTCCTTTCAAGGTCTGCTGCACCTCCAAAGCACAGGCGCTGCTTTGCCTTTTCTGTAGCAGCTTGTCAACATGACTCTGTCCATCAGAGCAGAAAGAGAGGTCCAGTCCATGTCCCATTGGAATGGCATGATGCTCACATTGTCCAGATGAAGGGAGCAAGAATGCTTGTAAATACTGAGAAGACACACATGTGCAGCATGGAGAGATGTTTCAGCAGACAGAGGAGACTGTAGGTCAACCCTCATGGGTATTGAGACCTTACCTGTAGCTCTGAGACCACAGCTCGGACGTTTTCTTTTATCAGTATCTCGGTGCTGCTACACTACCAGGTCTGTAAGAGGTAGCATTAATAATAGTCATTCTGATGTTTGTAGATTTGTTGTAATTTTTATTTTTTATTTGTATTTTTTTGAATAATTTTGTTTCTGTTTTTCATGGTAAACCCAAGATTATCAAGATACTTCAAACTCGCGAGAACCAACCTGCAAGTGACTCCCATGGACCTATGGTGAAAATTAAGATGCCTGCGTAAAGTCGACAAACTAATGGTAATACCATCTATGTGACTTAAACCCAGATTAAAGTAAGAAAAACAGAAGATGTCCATGTTGTTAAAAAAATATAGAGTAAATCAGAAAAAACATTACTCAGAAAAACAGAAACAATGAAACTATTTTTTTTTTTTCTTCAAGTGAATGCAATGCGTTTCCATGCTATATGAAGTCACAATTACAGTTGTACTTAAGTGCAAAAGTGTGAGGAACAGATCATTTGTAGCCAGGTTTGTATGTTGCATGTTTCCGCAAACCAGGGATGTTTGTGAGCTCACATTCTGAACAGAACTGAAGAAATAACATCTGCAGATGTGCAGATCAACATAGTTTTTTACTACTTGTGGAAATGAATCAACTGTGATGATGATGACCATTTTCCTGCTCGTGAATATGGTTGGGTCTCTCTTACAGTTTGGTCATTTTTCACTCTGAAGTTTGTTCGACATTGACACTGCTGTGAATCCAGGCAGAAAACAGCTGGCGTTCTCTACAAGACACAGCGAGAAACAAACTTCTCCGAGCTGCGTTTCTGTCCTGCTGGCACTGAATGCTTTTATTCAAAAGAGCTAGAGTTCCTGGCATGAAGAAAAGCACAACTTTCAAGTGTTAAGTTTTGAATTCTCCTGATGACTACACAGTTTGTGTAGCTGTTTGTATCTGCTCACAGTTTCATTATTTTTTGAAGAACAAAGGTCCACTTGAACAGATGCTTTGATTCACCATATGTTCCTGTGCAGCATGTAAGCATAAGTGAACAGCTGGAAACCAGGGACTGGAGTTGTGTCCACATGGATGCGATTTGTATTAGTTTGATAGAAACAAAACAAACAAAACAATCTGAGATCCTTGCTTTTATCCCAGTGCCCGTGCTCACAAATTTAAGGGCTGATTTGCCTTTTTTCCCTCTAATGATTTGACAAATGTTGCAATTAACTGAAACAAATTCTGCACCTGTTCCAGTAAAACCACACTTATGTGAGATCTTGTGAACAGGCAAAGTAAACAAAACAGGACATGTGCTCTAATATGCAAAAGTAGTTCTTGTAAAGTAAAGGAATATGTAGTTTGAAATTTGATTTCTAAGGCTCCATCCCATTTCTACCCCTTAAAATTTCCACTTGGTTTGGAGTAACCTCAACTGTAAATTCCCCTGGCTGAGGGAAGTGGCTTCCCTATGGAATTGGGACACCAATATATGCAAATTAGAGTAGTGAACGTAACGAACGTTCTACATTAGTGTTCAAAGCTTAACGGTCCTTTAGATGTATATCAAACCAACAAATGCCAACACATTTCTACATTTTAATGTGCTTATTTGCAAAAAATATACTCACGCTCGCAGAATTCGCAAAGCATCATGGGTAATTTGGGTCAGTGCATGGTTTACTGTCATCATTTTTCGACTTTTTGCACACGTTAATGCCCGTACTGCTACTCATCTCTCGCAATAACATGTAGTAAAGTGGATGAGACAAAAGGGACGGTCGTTTGGTTAGAAGCCAGGGGACGTATGGAGGATATAAAAATTACAGTAATGAACAGACACTTCATTTAAAGTCTGTAATAAAGTATATTCACCACTTTTCAGCCAGCGCACAAACTGTACACTCACATGTCAAATATTGGCTCTAATGACAGACGACACTAGCATTAATGAAGTTTTGCATAATAATCACAAATCCAAGCCTCCGCAGTTATAAAGCATAGGCACAAAGATTTAGCATGAATAAATTGCTTTTTTTTTTTTTTTTATGTTTTTGTTGAGCACAGCGATTTTTAAAGTGCAATGTATTGTGTTTCTGGAATTACAATTACACTCCACTCATGCCTGAATGCAATTAAAAATAAGTCTGTATAATATTAGTAAACATGCACATAAATGTGATGGATTAAAAAAAAAAAAAAAAAGAAAAGAAGCGGGCTGGCAGAACTTTTGCTCCCCCTGTCAGTCACAGCGATGAATTATGATTAATTACATTGCAACCCCTGCTGCTACATCACCAAGACAGACTGAAACATGGTGCTGGAAAACAAACCTCTGAAAACAAACCTTGTCACAGCAGCTGAGCTCCTCCTTTATTTATTTATTTCATATCATACCTGCAGTAAATAGGCCAGAAATTAGATTTTTATCTGGATCTATGTGTGTGTGTGTTTATTTTTTTTAAATATTAACAATATATTAACAATAACAATTGCTCTACATAACATAAAGAAACCATCCGTGGCTTGCCCATGTTTTATTCTTTTTAAAGCACACAAACATCATTCAACCAAATTGAGAAGGCGGGTGTTTTCAAAGAAAATAGAACCTCATTTTGGTCGACTGTGAGGAAGATATAGAGGAAGATATAATATATCTTCCTCACATTATTATAGTAAAGCCAGATTCAGAGGAAGACGATCACATTCTGGGTCAGATTTAATTGAAGATATAACGTATGTTTGCAGGGGGAAGTGAGTTTTATGTGAATGTTTTTGGATTTTTAATGAAACAATTATCAGCCTGTCTGCTCTATTATCTGTGCGACGACAGATTTAAAGCACCTGGACTGGCATAAATGTTTGGGACCATAAAATCCCAAGTCAGTGTGTTCTTTTTCTTTTAAAGAAAAATACTTTTTGTTGCATGTGTGAGTGTTTTTTTTTGTCCTGGAACTCACATCAACATACTGTAAAGATCTGACAGATGAGTCTATTTTAAATAGTGTTTTGATTTTCCTAAATATAAATAACAAGGAGCATTAGACTGTAAAAATGTTTTATTATTTCAGGAGAAACCATCGTCCTTTGAGAGGTGGCATGGATGTATTTGAGAGATATTGCCTGTCAAATATCTGATATTGCATCAGTAAGATTTCTTTTACCATGGAATGGAAACAAAGCCTATGTTTTTCACCTTATATATCATTCTATAGGGTTTTCCAGGAATCTTATATCTGATTAACAAACACATTAAGAAATATGAAATTTGATGGTCTTATACAAGTGGTGTGTGATCACTTTCATCCTATTTTGTATACTATACATTGCTGCATTTTTATATTTTTGTAAATTGTTGCTCAGCAATATCTTGTTTTTTTCTTTTTTTATCCAAGCCGTCACTCCCTTCCTCCTGAGTACTGTAAAATACAGAATATGCCATAGAAGAGGTGTAAAGACAAGATTCCATACATCCCAATATAATAGTAAAATGTAACTCTAGTCCTTTAACACTTTGCATTACCGCAATTACGCAACGGTTTGTGCTATCGGAAAAATTCCAGAGGTTTCGGAAAGCTGTGTGGTTGCACGTCAAATCCATCATGTGGTTATTACGGTAATTTCACTCACGCTGTTGTAGGACGCCAGCGAATCAGCGTCTTTGTGGCCAAAGTGGGAAAAACACCTGTTCATAGTTTCCATTATTTGGCATTTTTTTAGACATTGAGAATTACATTTTATTTACAGGTTTTATATTGTTCAAATTCAAATTTAATATGCAAAATCTGGTGCTCATGTGCAACTACAGTGTTTTTGTTTTTCTTCATTTTAAATTTTACCATTCACCATTTTAGCCTAAGTAAATCAACAGTAACAGCCAGATATGGAAAGTTATTGTGGAAAAAAATGGGCATTTTATGGTTAAAATAAGCAAAAAACATTTTGAGGTTTAGGTCTTAAAGGGCTAGAATCCATTCTATGAAATTCATAATAATCCCTAGTGAATAAAAAGAAAAAACTTTTAAACTGTTTTTTGAATATGTCAGCATCTTAGTCAGTCCTGAAATAGTTCAGACTCATTAGTTTCCAAAACAAAGATTGGACACTTTGACTACATTTGGGATTACAGTGGTCAGATAATGAATCCATCACCTTTATTCTCCCCTACATTTGGCTCAGTGCAGTGAGCTGCTCCAGCCACTTACAGTGATGCTCAAAACATCAAACGTTCAAATATGTGACGCCCTGATGTGGCAGCGAGGGGGAATATCGACAAAGTATCACGTTAATACATCAACGAATGTAAAAAAAAGTCTTTGCAGTGCGAGTAATTTTTCATACATTACACTGATGATGTGACAGGTCCTTGCTTGGCCTGGGACAATATGTCATCGTAAAAGCCATTCAGTGAGAGGCTGATAGCACAGCAGTGCATTTGGGGAAACTTCTCCATCTACTAATACAGTGCACATTTACTGGTCATGGAGTCTGTGTGTGTCTGTGTGTGTCTCTCTGTGAGTGTGTGTGTGAGAGAGAGGGGTGAGTTATAGTAATGGTCTTTGAGAGGCAAGGGAGTCTTAAATGGTGCTCTTTCAGAAGATAGACTGGCATCTGCAGAGCTTTAGCTCCCCCTTCCTCTCTCTGTCACACACACACACACACACACACACACACACACACACACACACACACACACACACACACACACACACACACACACACACACACACACACACACACACACACACACACACACACACACACACACACACACTTGCACACTTGCACATACTGTGCACCTGTGTGCACACTTCTTATTACACACTGCATCATATGATAACTCCTGCTTTGAAGAGCTCTGAGCTACTGCCCGTGCTACGACACCAGTCACCTGAAAGCAACATCGTCTCAATGTTTTTATTATTTTTTATTTCCCAGAATGCAAGTGTGCTAAATGTTTACTGTCGTCGCCAGACCATGCAGCCCTCAAGGGCATTATTCTGTGTGAACGAGGCCATAAAGACACGCAGAAAAGTAACAGGTCGTCATATGGGGAGGTTTGTGCTGCTGCTGTGTGTCTGTATAAATAAGCATCATCATGCATGAAATCTCAAAGGATTTTTCTTCCACTTCCAGCTTTGAGAGGGGAATTAGGACAGTGTGTGTGTGTGTGTGTGTGTGTGTGTGTGTGTGTGTGTGTGTGTGTGTGCGTGTGTGTGCGTGTGTGTGTGTGTGTGTGTGTGTGTGTGTGTGTGTTTTCTCTTTAGGACCTTTTCTGGTATAAACACAGACTTTTTCAGGGACTTATGGAGACCAGAGCCTGAGCTTTAATGATTCAGAATCTCTTTTCTGGGTTGCTTTAAGTCATGATTGAGACGAGAATTGTAGTTAGTTTTGATTTGGCTGTCCAAATGAAACATGAATAACAAGAGGCTGCTGTCCTTAGAAGAATAGTGCAAACCTGAGTGTGTGTGTGTGTTGTATCTTTGTGAGAACCACAAGAAGTGAGGAGGATTTTTCAGGAAAGTGCGGACATTTTGCCTGGTCCTCACTTGCTGTCACACCTTAAAATGGCTGTTAATGTGTTGAGACCTACTTTTTCTTTTTGGGCTATTGGTAGAAGTGGGTTTAAATTAGGATTAGGTTCATGGTTATGTATATGAGTGTCCTCACTCACATAGATGAACAACAGTGTGTGTGTGTGAGAGAGAGAGAGAGAGAGAGAGAGAGAGAGAGAGAGAGAGCGAGAGATGGATTAGATGTAAATACCAACTCAAGGTAACTCTAGGCGCAGCAGCATCATCGCTGTCTGAAGAGCGAAATCCTCTTCGACGTCGCCTGCATGCAAATGGAGCCAACTGCACGGGACAGACTGAGGCTATAGTTTAATAACAACCTCCTCTACCAGCACTTGTGAGGAGGGGAGCTCTTCAGCAGCTCACCACCACCACAGACACATTTCCAGAGCCTCCTCGAAGGCTCACACAGGTGACGACGACTGTCTCTATAACTTCACCGCGCCACTGACGCGCTCGCCGTGCGTTTTCCACCCGGCGGCACTGCGCCGCGGGAGCCGCCGCTCCTGTTTGGACGTGACATTTTTGCTCCGCGCTGCGGCTCACACACACATGTGGCCACAAGATATGACGCATTTGCGCCTTTATAGTTGCTCTTTTCTCGGAGGGGGCGCTGGAGTCGTGCAAAGTGTGTTCGACATGTCGAAGTTGCGCGTAGACTCACACGGAGCCAGAGCTCAGTGCAGAAGTTGTTTGGAAATAAAGACGATGATGGGATGGTGAGAGTGCAGAGCGCAGACGAGGTAAAAAAAAAGGAGGTGACAACGGCGTCCAGTTGGTTTTGAGCGGCTGAATCCCGCACCAGCATCATCAACATCTCCGTGTGAGGAGTCTGCTGATGCTCACTTCTCTACCTCCACACTCTCCCTGGTTTTTGCACAAGCCTGACAGTGAATTTTCTGCACAGCTGCGCAAACTTGGCCAGACCTGGTGACAGCGTATGTGTGTGGGCGCGCGCGCGCTGGGCAGCCTGGATGGATTTGATGCTCACCGAGGGAATTTGAACAGCAAGTGGGGATTATATCAGTCCCTCTCCTATTATAACCTCAAAATGGATGCCGACAACAGGCTGCGGAGACGCCACTGGATTAGCCACTCACACACTGATCTACTTGTCATCTAAACGGCACAGGCGTTGAAAAGTTTGGATAATCTGAAAGGCTAAAGGTGCAGGATGCAGTCTGGAGTGAAGACGCTCTCCGCAGGTGGAGGTGCGTCACTCTGCTGCCTGCTGCTTCTCTGGCTCATCTACTCCCATCTGCTCAGAGAGGGTAAGGGCAAATGCAGCTGTTTATTACTTTGTGAGTCTCTGAGGGCTTCTTATTGGGATGCAGCTGCACATGCTGTGTAACATTATGTGATCCCGACAAAAGAAAAAAAACAACCCAGTGTCCAATAAAACTGCCCTACAGGGACTTGAAATATGTCTCAGCTCACAATTGATGGTGACCTTCTTGTACCTCGTGGTGTTTTGTGATACAGGGCCACCATATGGTACATTTGGTACATCTAGTATAATCATTTGTCTGGAAATATCGCACCTGCCACCATGAGATATAGAACGTGTTCATTCATATAAATGACACCTTTTAAAAGTTCCCAAAAAGCTTTTAGGGATCACACTCTGATATAGTGAAGCCACAACTGGGTTTAAAGAAGCAAACACACATAACACTGCTTTCATTTGGTGCAGACAGGAAAAGACCTTCAACTTTAATGTTTTTATAATTCCACTCAGTTTAAGGCTTTGTTTTCCTATCCGTGTTTTCCTCTTTAATAATAGATTTCACTGCAATTACACCCTCACCCTGACACAGAATAGAAAGCAAAAGGATGTTTCCCTGCACTTTATTGGCCACTGTCCATGTTAGAGCATTGTAGATGCCAGTGCTGTCAGAGACACAGAGAACAGACTTAAAGCACTGGAACTTGTTTGGAGAATGTTGAACACAAAGTTTGCAGATTAGATCTTTTAATCAAGAATTGACCAGCAGCATAATTACCCGTGTAGAGAGGGGGGGGGGGGGGCAGTGCTTACATCAATGTCTTTGGCAGTAAGCCAGCTAACAAAAGCAGACAGTGATGTGAAAAATGAACTGCCTGTGCACTGAAATGTGCCTCCTTTGCCTTTAATTTGCAGTGTTTTCTCCCTGAATGCTACTGTCACCAGCAGCTTATTGCTTCCTGTGATTTGAACCGTGAATTGTTATTTGTCTTTCAAGCCTTTGCGAGGAGCAGCAGCAGCAACCCTCCCCTTCCCCTTTGTTATTGACTCATTTTCAGCTGAAAATGATCTCATTAGTGAGTTACTGTAGAAAATCCTTCATTCTCCTGTGAACTTTATTACCCTTGGTAGTTCTAAAGTAAATATATTATCTGGTGTTTAGCCTGATAGTTAAAACCACTGGATATGATTTGGGCTTTGACACTATCTGCATGTTGCTCTCCCCAATTCAATTTTAAGAAGGAAGCGTGTCATGTTTTTAATCCACAATCCTTGTCTTTCAGTAACCTGTGAGTTATTGGACCAATCACTGGTGTGGTTTAAGTATTCCTGTATTTCACCATTTCATCAGCTGGGCTAATATTTGACCTTGGCTGATGAATATTTCACTTATTTTAGTGTGTTTTGTGCTGCACATCATTAAGAATGTCAAATCGCCCTTAACTTTCCAATACCAGATACTATCTCTTCCTCACTTCCAACCTCATGACCCCTAAGGCCCTGGAAACTGTGACAACTGTGGGTAAAGCATTGGGCAGAGAGAGAGGTGAAGCTTTGTGGTGGTGAGTGGCTGTGTCGCCTCCGCCCTCTCCATAGCTCATCTGTCATGGTGGCAAGACAGGAAATCAAAGCACAGCAGTCCTGTCCACGCACACCAGTTGGCCAACGCCCGCCACGATGAATGGCCTGTCAGCAACTCTCAGTGTTGCCAGTTTATTCTACAATAAATTTGGAAATGTCTGGATTTTCCTCGCCGGACCAGATTCCGGTTCAGCGGTGCAGTTAGAAAGCGGTGGCTGCCTCTCTGCTTAACCGCAAACTGAGGAGAGGTGGTGGAGGTGGCGGTGTGTTCTGCACGTAGATGCTCACATGGTCTTTGCTCAAACTCAACTCATAATTCAACCTCAAATGGCAACACGAAAGCAACTCACTGTTAAGATTCTTAGATCAGGAATGATATGAATTAATACCTTAATTAATGTATTACCAAGTTTTTTGATAACAGGTTAATTGGCCTGGCCATAAAAAAAAAATAAAAATATATATATATATATATATGTATATGTATATATATATATATGTATATGTATATGTATATATACATATACATATATATATGAGTGGTTTGAGGGCATCCTCATTTACAGCTTTATGAAACATGGATAATATTAATATTTCACCAGCTTCTGATATTTTATGGACCAAACAACCTATTGATTATTTATTAAATAATCAACATTTTAATTAATCAACGATGGACATAATAATTAAATGAAGCCCTTTACTTAGCAGTATAGCAAGTCAAGAAGTCATGAAAGCGCTGTATCTGCCAACAAACATCATATAAAACCCTGCTTCAAGTTTCCTATTGAAGAAGTTTAAAGCACATCTGAAAGTATCTCTTAACTTGGGATTAAATGGACTGGCTTTGTAGAAAGTGTGTGGTTGTGAACCCGCAGAGAACTCTGCTATTTAACCCCTTTAAGCTCATTGTTGTGGTTTTCAAGCTCACACCAGTCATTTGAGGCAGCATCAGACAGCTGCTTTCAACAAAGTCTACCTGTGAAACATTAAACAGAATAGAGATAGAGAACTAATTGTCAAGCTATTCATTTAGCAAGTCAGCATGTAGATCATTTAAAACAGGAAACGTAAAGGCATGAAAACTAAATTTTCATTTGCATTAGGAATAAACTAGTGGATCAACGTTAATGCATGACGCGTTTCCATGACGAGCAACCGGAAAAAGACGTGTGTACTTTAGACACTCATTTTAACAATCGGAAGTCATGTAAGCATGACGTCACACGCGTCTTTTTCCGGACAGTTGTCACAGAAACGCGACAGTTGGCGCTGCTCCATGTGTGAGGTATATGTTAATAGGCAATTGTTAATTAATGCTATTGCATTAACTATTTGAGATTAACATCGTGTCAGTTGCTGTGTTTTGATGGCACAAAGAAACCAGCTATTGCACCTTTAAGTTTCTGGTAGTTGTCATTCTTGTGTTTTTCCTCTTAGTCACTTATGCCAATCACTTTCCCCCCTACACGGCCTTTTCAGCTTCAAATAATGTATAAATGTTTAACATCCCTTTCTAAAATTTTGGGAATGACAAGCGGCAATTTGTATGAATCTGAGTCAAGAGACATTCTAAAACTGGTGTCACATTAGGGCTACATAGTCGTGCTGCTTTTTACATTGTGTCAAAGTTAACGTGTGGTACAGTATGATCGGACCAGTGCTTCTGAACAGAAGAAGCAGCGACTGGAAGGTGAGAAGCAGACACATCAGTACATCCTGTTATCCTGATGTGCAGTGCAAGCTGCTGGTGAGAATGACGGCACCCATTTTATGAGAAATGTCTACAGGCTGTACCTGTACCTAAATTTTGAGGTGACTCACTTTGGCTTTTACTGTCAGTACGTGGCTCCACTGGTGAAAAGACTCCCAACACGTTTCTGAGATTTCATGTCCAAATGTAATAACGAGACCAAATGGGTTTTATCCCACTTAATTATCCTGGATGCTTTCACAGCCTTAACAAATCAGCTTCTGTGTGCAGTTACAGAAAGGCGTCATGGGGTACCAGACTGAGAAATTCAAAAACCTTTACTTGGTATTCTGTTTAAACTCAGGGAGCATGGGGCTATCCATCCAAGCATTACAGTCATCAGAGCAGCAGAGAATTACAGACCTTTTGAAGAAAAAAAGGATGACTTTAATTCCAGTCTTCTTCAAGGCAGCATTAAGCATGCAAAGGGACCCCCACTTCGATTATGACCTTGGCTGTAAATTGTAAGCAAATAATTGCAGTCTGCTTCTATAGGCGGCAGAGCTGTGAATGTATGAGCAACTTTAAGGAACAAAAAGAAAATATTTTTTCTCCAGCTAAAACATTTTGGCAGCACAAAGCTCATATCTCCTAGCACCCTGAATATGAATTCTTTCTAGCCGTCAGCTTTGACCTCCCTCGTGGTTGAGTGTGGTGCACAGCTCAGTTTATTTCTGCATTGTTATTTTCTCTGCAAAGCTCAGGGCTTGAAATTGCTCCTTCATTGGCAGATTGGTGTAAATGATTTGTTATATTCCTGCAGTCTCATGACCTGTTCTGGTTTCTCCCTGATGTCATGATCGTATTTCTGGGAGGGCCAGTTCTTGAATATTAAAGCCGCTGTCACACATTACTGTACCGTTTCTTATGGAGCCATAATGGTCTCCTGAAACCCACCATTTTCTTTGTGTTTGTATTGAAGTAGGAGGGGATTCTGGAGGGCTATCTGAGGGAAATGTGAAGTGACTCACAATAGCTTTACAATTCTCTTTGTGTGACATTCAGCAGAGCTGTTTGCTTTTGCAAGGCATATTGTATATTCACTCTTTATGCCGAGAGCTTGTATTCATCCACAGCTGTTTTTTACACTCTACATGTTAATATCTCTGCTTCACTGTGCTGCATCACTGCAACAGCAATCTATCAGGAGCCTCCATCATGTGTACTGTACAAGACACGTTGAAGGCCAGACCTGAATTACAGCATCAGTCCTAGCTGGTGGTGTATTGTATGGGGAATAGTTTACATTTTAATGCTGCCCTTGGCAATGTCACACAGTGGCAGCGTTGAATGTTGGTGAGTGGTATCTCACCAAAAAAACCCAACAACAATAAGTCTTGTGCAGTGACGTTAGCAAGCCATATACATGCACGCTCTTGCTTTCTGGTGCGCGGAAACAATCTTGCGCTTGTGAGTCCGGCTTCCTCCCAAGGGAGCGCCATGCTACTGCTGCTACGAGAAGTTTCAATTTGTCATTCCCTGTGGGTGGAGCAGTGCACACACCTGACATGAGAATTAAATTTGGGCAAATAGAGCACATCTCTTGCGTCTCAGTTGTTTTATGCAGGCCTACTGGGTGTTTGTGGTGGCATAAAAATCATGCTTGGTGCAGCTTTACAAAAAAAAAAAAAACCTCTCCACATATAAACACAGCATCACATATAAAGGTTATTTTTTTTAGAACAGAAACTGTTTTTTTTTTGGTGGACTGACCGTGGGCCACCATAGTGCTGATTTTACTGCTTGCAGATAAATGAGCTTCATCCTATAATAGCATAACATAACCCTCATCTCCAGAAGTCACCACAGCTGCTCCCACACTTTCCCTTTGCCAGCGTTCCAGATTCACTTCTGTCAGATCCAGATTAAACTGCATATTTAGGTGCTATCACAGGTCCTCCTACACTTCAGTAGAGTTGCCCCCTTGCATAAATATTGATTGGGCTGCTATTGAGCACTGAAATGGTATGTGAAATCACGTGTCAGTGTTCCATGTAAACTGAGCACATTAAAATTATTCTTTTTTTTTAAAGGGTGGTTATATGAGGCACTGACACATAGTCAGAGCTGACTGCGCTGTGAACACACATGCACGTGCTTGCTCTCAATGAAAACGTGGTTGTCAGCAAGGATTTTAGCCATTTATCAAAAGGCACGCCTAATACAATCTCTGTAAATCACTCACTGCCCTGCACCAAAGTCAAGAGAGAAAATCATCATTTGTAGTGCTTTTACACTGGCAAGAAGCAGCACAGTTCCTGTTTAGGTTCAAGTTCATCTCAGAACCTTTATGCTCTTAGCAAACCAGCCTCCACTCGCACCAGTTAACCAAAGTGAGAAGCTCCGGCATTCTGAGGAGGGACGTTATTACGTGAGCAGAAGTGTACATGATAATGGCAACATGGCACAAGCTTTCCTTCTGTTCATTCAGAACATTGGTTCTCAAACGTTGGTTCTCAAACTGGAAATATGCTGTAGATAATGTGCCAATGTATGTGTCCTTCCCTCATATAATCACACTTTAAAATAAAAAAATCATCTGTCCCTCTAACATCAAATGGATGCTTTGCTCCACTGCTCCGCTGTTGTACTAGTTAAGCAGCAGCAGGTCATGACGGTGTCAGGAAGCGTATGGCGTGGGGTCAGTCGAGCATCTGCCTCTCTCACCTGGTGTCGTATTACAAGCTTCCTTGTGTGCTGTACATGTCAAGTGGTGTTAAGGTAATGAGATGCACTTGGCAGTGGCTACCTTGACGGGCATATGCTCTGTCAAATTGCTGTTTGATGTCAACCAGAGTTGTTAATGGGGGGTTGTTGTTAGACTGGACTTAACATGAGGGACGATTTGGTCTGAGAATTGCAGCAAAATAATTATTATTCCTCACTGATATTCCTTCCTGAATATATACGAGTTGGTGAGATGTTTTAAAGACCAAAAAAATATTGAGGTCGCTGTCCAGACTGTCTCACAGAGCTGTATTGGGACAGAAATAAATATGGATGGTTTCACATATCAGCTGCCATAAAGTGCCCTTTAAATCCAAGTGCTTTGCAACGTAGATGGGAGGCACTAAAGTGGATGTGACTCTAACAGATATAGAAGAAGGGTATATGCACGTATTTCATTGCAGGTGCTATTGGGTGTTATGAGGAAGGATGTTCACTATAAGAGAACATAAATGGATGCAGGTTTTCTTAAATCACAGACATTCTGATTCTTTTATATGGCCCATTTTCCAGTTTCATCTTCTCAAGTATGGGGATTTGCTACTTGTGTTGGAGGGAGTGTAATGTTGTGGGGTTCTTGACTGTTTGTGGACAAAGCAAACAAAGTCATTTCCATTTTATACTACACACACCTACCAACAACGACTTTTATTTTGTTTTCTTTTTTTCTTTTGAATTATCAAATATATCAATAACGTCAAAATGACATCGATTATCGTCGGAAATTTCGATAACGATTTAACCATTTTCAATATATTGCCCAGCCCTAGCAGGTCATCCATAAATTCTTAGATTTTTCTGAATCGTGTTTGTTTCTGAACAGCAAATCTCGCCACCCCTTTGTCATCTAAAGCATTGTATAAATGAAGTGTATTTTAATGATATCTCGATGACAAATAATCAGCTCAGCCCCACATATGAGGCTACAAGAGAATGAAAAAGACATCACTGTATACACTGACCCTGATGTAAACCGAACAGATGTCTTATTTAGGATTTTGTCGTGGTAGCAGTAGTTTAGTGAGTGCCCATTATGTTTGAAATAATGGTAACTGCAGCCACTACAAATCAATGTCGACTGATTACCTGCATCATTAATAATCGCAGCATCCCAGTGTTTCTGATCTTCCATAAAAGATGAGTTGAATTCATATCTGATTTGATGTGTTAATATGATTGTCATGCTCTCTTGGCTGGTGTATTGTTGGCAGCACTGCTTTGATCCTTGAGGATGGCACTTCTATCAAAAAAAGAGGGAACATGCAGTATTAAAAAGAAGATATTCACTCAGACCTTTTATTGTATGCCAGGGTAGTGATTAGATGCTGATTGGGCCTCTCAGGGAAAACTGGTTGGATTTGGTGCCAGGTTGTTAATGCTAAGCCAGCACAGAACAGCTCTGCATTATCGCCGTCTACTCATTAGGAACAATACTGAATACAATACATACTGTAATGAATAATTAACTGAATTAGCTGTACAAGGATTCTTAATAAATACGGTTCAAATCTGTAGTTTGCTAAATTGCCCTTCGTATAAAAACCACTGTCAGACCTAACTTCCATCTTTTGCAGCCCACAAACAATTACAATCTGTAAAGGAAGATTATTTTAATATGGAACTGGAATCCCTCTCATTGTTCACTCACTTGTGCAGATTGTCATAAAATTTAATGGAAAACTCCCAGAGGAGAAGCAGACCCTTTCTCACAGCTTCCATATCTGGGCTGAGTTGCATGTGATTGCCTGTTAAATCTGATATAACTATTTTATCAGTTAGTTGTCGTCTCAGTATTAATTAAAAACTGAGGAGGTAAAATGCAGTTTGTGGAAAGATTAATAGAAAGAGTATTTAATGCATAAGACTAACAACAACAGAAACACAGAGAGCTGACCAGGAACACATAAAAAGCAGAATATGAAAAAAACCAGAGCAACAGACAATAAATAAATATAATACTCTAGAGAGGCAGAGACAATCAGACACAGGTGAAATAAACAGACCATCAAGACAGGACAGAAAGTCAAATTAAACAATGTACATACAACGAAAACTCAAGCTAGAGAAAACAACAAATAGTCCAAACTGAATAAAATGTATTCAGTTGTTGAACATTTAATGTTCAACAGAAATCCAAACAAGTGAAAAGCTTGAATGAATCAGTTGAATTGTCAAGTAGTTTTTTAGATTTTGTTGTCTCCCAGAAAGACGACAAATGATGCTTTCCTATATCCACTGTTGGCTGTTGGGGTCAGCCGGTGCAATTTCATCTTCGCTTAAACAGCCTCATCATACCCACCAGTTTTTTTTGGCAATTTGTCTGGCAATGACGCACACTGAATCAGTGGAACATTGTGAAAGTGATTGTGGACTGCTAGCAGCCTATTCCAGGCACAGATATTAAGATATTTGTGCTCCTGTGCCACGGTGATCAGTAGTGTGTCTGATCAAAGTGCTGATATGTGCAGCACAGACACATCTTTACTCTGAGCTTGTGTGTGCATGGATGCCTGTGTGCATATACAGTATGCTGCCACTTTGTACTTGTATAGTGTTGTGATTTAGTGATAAGGTCACCCAGCTGCCAGTCAACGCTCAAAGCCACTGTGTGTGTGTGTGTGTGTGTGTGTGGGGCTTTGTAGTGGCTTCCTATTGCCCTCTATATGTCGGTTCTGACAGAATCCAGAGCCCGGACAGCAACGCGCCATCATCCTTCACTGGGCACGTTGCTCACTGTTGCTGCCTCCGTATACACATGTCATCATATGAAATAGAGACGGGGCTAAGTGTCTTCACGCTGCTGAGTGACAGAAACCCCCTGTCGCATGAATTAGCTCGTGTATGTTTGATGGAATGCCGGCCGTGGCTAAGGGCACTTTGCAAAGCACCCACACACACACACACACAACTCCCCGCTTCTACTACCCCTCTGCCGTACTACTCTCTACCTTCAGGCTTATTGCATGAAGCCCATTTATCTGCTGTGTGTTGAAACACGGCAGGCACGACTGATATCTGATGGCACCTCTGTCCTCCAAGCACCCACCACGTACACAAGGACTCGCCTCAGCAGAAAGAGAGAGTAGGGTGGGCTGAGATGTAATGGTGATGGTAGCTGGTGGAGAAGGATGAGCTGTCCACCTGATACTATGAAATGAAATGAGGACTGCAGTTCTCTGTAGAGGTGATTGTGTTTTATGACTCCCGACTCTGGTCCGGGTAATAATTTTCTGAAACAATACACCTATCCTATCAGCCTATATTGCAAAGTGCGGCGGTGGCGGCTGCTGAAAACAGAAACTCACCAATCCATTATTTGAGACGGAGAATTCTCCCGACAACGCCGTAAGAGTTAGGCATCGAGTATTGTTACTGCTAATGGAAAAAGGTTTAATCCCTTCTAGTTCAAAAGATGTTATGCCAATTTCATTATAAGATGTGATATTTGTGGAAGGTTTTGGCATTTGCTATAGAAAATGTTTTGTCAACAATGAAAGGGTCTTGTAAGTAATAATAATATTAGAGCTATATTTGACTGTGTTTTTGTCTCTTCCTCCTTTAACTGAAATTGGATGATAGGTTTTGCGTGACGATAATCTTTCAGTTGTATTTCCAGATTAAATGCATATTGCCTGTCAGTCTGAGTCTGACATTTATCTACATTTAATGGGACAGTGGTGCAAAACATGTTTCTTTCATAAAGAAATATCACAAATCAGAGGAAGATTGTTTTTTCTTTGGCCTCACCCCCAGAGAATGATTTGGGTAAATATCTAATTGTGATCTTTCTGACATACACTCTTAGAAATAAAAGTGTTAAGTAGAACCAGGTAAGGTTTTTCGGCTTGTTCTCATAGGAGAACCATTTTTGGCTCCAGGTAGAACCTTTTTATAAAGGTTCCTCCCTTTTGGAGGGTTCCACCATGAACGCTTTTAAAACCCTTTA
This sequence comes from Microchirus variegatus, assembly GCF_963457635.1. NCBI lineage: Eukaryota > Metazoa > Chordata > Actinopteri > Pleuronectiformes > Soleidae > Microchirus > Microchirus variegatus. The sequence goes on from NC_139810.1 coordinate 13,756,746, forward strand.
TTCAGGAAAGGGTTTTAAAAGGGTTCTCTGGATCAAAATGGTTCTTACTGGAACCATTAGTGTTACGAGAACCCTCAAAAAACCCTTTCTTCGGCAAAGGGTTTTTCAGAAGCAGGGAGAACCTCAGCCCTTGTAGAAGGACCCTTTTGGAACCCTTATTTCTAAGAGTGTATATTGGATTTGTGAAAGGAATTTTCATTTCACACTTCTGTGATGCCAGGGTGAGAATTTATCTTTAAAACATAGAACACTCAAACATGGGAAAAGAATTAAAGGTGCTTTAACAGTGCATAACAAAAGCTCTGACAGAATATAGTAACAGAGTAAAATCCAATAAAAAGAGACATTCAATAGAAGAAAAATATCGATCAGGGAAGTTAAACAGAGGACCAACTAAAACTGATTAAGTAGAAATTCCTCTGGGGCTCATGTTTATTGACTCAGACAATATTTTCTTTTCACAAAATTTGATCACAGGCACAGTAGTGGGGCCTCTGGATAAGCAGCAGAGAGTAAAGAAATGGATGTACATTTGACCAGACAAGCTACTGTATGTATTCAGATACGTAGCATTGGCTGTGGCTCAGTGGCTACAACTGCGGGTCATATTCTAACCAAGAGGTCAGCGATTTGATCCCAGACTCCTCTGCGTCTACATACTGACGTGTTCTTTCATAGCACTTAACCGTAATTGCTCTTGGAGACTCTGCTGTCAGTAGAGAATAGATAGAAATAGGGCTGCATGTACAGTATAGGTGAACAGTGTGTGTGTGTGTGTGTGTGTGTGTGTGTGTGTGTGTGTGTGTGTGTGTGTGTGTGTGTGTGTGTGTGTGTGTGTGTGTGTGTGTGTGTGTGTGTGTGTGTGTGTGTGTGTGTGTGTGTGTGTGTGTGTGTGTGTGTGTGTGTGTGTGTGTGTGTGTGTGTGTGTGTGAATGGGTGAATGGCAAGTTAAGTGGGAAGTTTAGTACTTTCAGTGGTCAAGAATAGAAAAAAGTGCTTTCTAAAAACAGACCATTTATCTGTCACTTGATTTTATTTGAGCCATTAAGTTTTACAGCACATCCACCTCTTCCAAAGTACAATATGAACTGAAGTGGAATGATGGAGGCTTTAAAGGAACAGGTCAACATATTATTAGGAGATGTGCTTTTCCTCTTTCCTGGCAGAGTTAGATGAGAAGATCAGTGACTTTGTGAAGTTTGTGCTGGTTGCCTGGCAACTAATCAGGAAATAATCTAGAACATGAAACTCCCTGTATAAATGGTGAACTGACATTTATACACGCTCTTATTCTTAGGTTGAGGAGTAAGAATAAAAGATTTTGACTTTTAGTTTTCAAATGAGACCAAAGCATGTGTTGAATAAACCTGGCGTAATAGAATCCAATGGTTGCCTAAGACTTCTGCACAGTACTGTATATATAATTTTGTTTTTTAAAAATCACACAAGTAAACATGCAATGAATCTGGACGTTTTTTAAATGTCTTTCAATGCTCGGGCAGTCATTGGAACGTTTAACATGAGACTACTAATATGCTGTTGCTAAAATAGAGATTATAGAGTCACAATGATTGGTAGAAATTTATACTTTTTATTTTAATGCAATGTCTTGCCATGAAACTTAGCAGCCTTTGCAGCTAAAAAAAAAAAAAAGTCTGAAGCCTTTTTATCATTCATGTGTGTTGATCAACAGTCTCTCCCACCTTTGCCATTATTAAAGTCATTTCATGCTATAAACACAGTTAGCGTCTCAGTTAATGAACCTTTGAGAGTGTTGTGAAGCGACTGAATGTGGCGCTGTACAGGACTGATGGTTGGTGAATGCCAGGGATTGACCTTAAAGGAACTGCAGTACATACTCTTTTCTTCTCTACCTTCACTGAGCTGATTTTATTTCAGTTTCAGCCTGAATGGCTTTCACTGGCAGTTTTCCAGTCAATAAAAAAAAAAAAAAAAAAAAGACAAGGCATGACCTCACCTTTTCCACATCATTACAAAGAGGACAGAAGTTTCATCAACTTTTTATCTTGGCTGTGCTGGTCAACCTAGTCTGGTCATGTTGTGATATTTTGTATATATATTAAAAAGAGCTACATTTATATGACACTTCATAAAGATGGAACTTGGTGACTTTGTGTGTTATACACATTTTAGCACTGTTCAGCTGCTGTGCCTACTCTTTATTCCCCAATACCTCATGCAAAAATAGTAGAAGGATGTGTGTGTGTGTGTGTGTGTGTGTGTGTGTGTGTGTGTGTGTGTGTGTGTGTGTGTGTGTGTGTGTGTGTGTGTGTGTGTGTGTGTGTGTGTGTGTGTGTGTGTGTGTGTATCTGTATATGAAGGTATCCGCTAGGGATGTGAATCTTTGGGTATCTCACGATTTAATTCAATTACGATTCGATTCAAACGATTCAAAAATTAATACAATACATCAAGGCAAATTATAGCATGATACCAATACAGTTTGTATAAGATAATGTGATTTTTAATTAAACTGATTCCAATGATGTGATCACACAAAGGCAAACTTAAGACAAAAGTTAACATTTATTCATTCAAAACAAATAAAAACTTACTTATTGTACAAAATAATAACTTGCATAAATAAAAACTTTGTGTGGTTTTTCAAAAATAGAAACTTGAAAGAATAAATAAAATAATCAATTTTTGAAGTTTATGAATTGATTCAGAATTGTGGATGATTAGAATCCCAATTCTAAAGTGAATCGATTTTTCACCCAAGCTCTAGTATCCACCCAATTAATAATAAGTGTGTCATGTGGTGTCATTATAATGTGACAAACAGTCAGAATATTATGTCACACTGGTTTAAAATAATCTTTTCTAGGTTTGTTTGCATCCCACAGGACTATAGGTAATTTATTATCATGTGGTAGTGGAAGTCAGTTGTGCTGGAATCCATTCATTTTAGCAACCAACAATATTATAGTGACAAAATGTACTTTATTTTGCTTAACCAATCATCCGTCCTTATATGCAACAAAACTCCCCTTGATTTTAAAAGACCAATATGTCACCTACTTTTCCCCAAATATTTGCTTTTCCAAATGTGTTTTTGAAAGCAGCAGAGACGCCCCGGAGCAGTCTACCGTGACTAAAGCTTGTTTATCTATGCAACACAAGACTGTTAACGGTTAATAACTCCCTCAAACACACCAGGAAGCACTAAATGAAAGACAATTAAGTGTTCCCGCAGGTTTCCAAATAATTTATCCAAACAAAACTGCTACCTCGACACAAAGTGTTCTATTTGAAATTGTCAGCTGCAAATGCAGTGGGTTCATTAAATATAGCCAAACACTAAAAACATGATTGTTCCAGCTCTTTTTTTTTGTGTTCGCCTGTGGCTATTGAAAAGTTTTCAGCGTGACTCATCAGAATCGTTTATCAAAGCCGTGCTGAAGCTCCTCACCTTGACACGATTCATATTTGAATGCTGCGTGGCTTTTTGCAGTCGCCCTGGTTTCAAATGAACACAATTAAATTTAGAATAACATCAAGATGCAATTGGCAAAGTGGAAAGTTGAGTGAAAGGTTTTGGAAGAAGTGATTTGTGAAACTCCACTGACGTGAAGAAAGTTAAGAGAATGATGAACGTTGACTCTTAATCATTTTTTTTTTATTCAACTTTCTTTCTACCTCCCAAGTAAGGAGTGCATTTGCTGCAAGGACACCCTTGTGTGCTGTAGATGTCTACAGTGTGTGTAATTAATTTAAAGGCAAACATAAAACCCAAAACATGGTTAACCACAGGTTCCTGTCCAGGGAGTTGTCCATCAAATGTGTAATGCCTAGAGAGCTCTGAGTTAATTCTCAGAGCACGGATAGAAAGTCTTAAAATATCACACTCGCATACTGCAGAGATTTCAGAGCAAGGTCATCAACACTCTTGTTGTTTTAGTTGAGCTTCACTTGGCTTGAAAATTAGTCTTCTTCTGCCTTTGCTGGCTGCATCGACCATGCAGGCTGAACCCAAATAATAAGTGTTAGGGCTGTCACCTAGCAACAGAGTTGGTGCTGGACACGACACAGATCACTAACATAAATGATTACTATACTATTTTAACATACACCTATGTACAGTTGGATATTCAATGAGTAGAAATCTGGAACTGAAATGTATCTCCTCTGAATTAAGTTTTTTTTTTTTCATAGATTATGGCTATGATTTAAAGGTCCCATTTTATTCATAATCAACATTTTAATAATTTTAATCCTCATATTTAGGACTCTGGAGGCCCTACCAGTTGCCAAAGTGTGAAAAAAGATGATTCACTCATGTTTTTGTGGTCCTCCAGGACACAGGACACGAGATGAAACACGCAATGTTGACTTCCGTGCTCATTGAGACGTCACAATGCGCTAAATTCCTGGAATTGTTGTCTGGCGGAGCTCGGCTTTGTCCGTAAAACACACAAGAGTGCTGGCGAAGGCAACGGTATCTGAAAACCGGAAGTCTGCGAAAAGTATTCTTGGCAGTTTTCCAAATGCTAACTGCTGTTAGCTCCCAGTAGTTCATTAGGGGAACCAGGGAACTAGTTTAACTTGGAGAAATAGGATATAATATGTTTGTTTTTTCCCCAAAAATAGCTGTAACAAAAAAAAAAAAATATTCAACAGAATATAGAAATATTATTCAGTTCATAATATGTATGTTCAGCCTGCATGGACAAGTTCAAAATGGTCATGGCAGTGGGGAAAAAAAACCTGTCCTTGTCTCTGTTTGTTTTACTTGTGAATAAACCTGTAGTGCAGCAGGTCAGTCACTGTCCTTCACAATGTATTTTTTGCTCTGCTCAGGCAGCGGGAGTTGAAAATGTCCAACGACTTGGTTATAGAGATGTGAAGATCAGGGTCATGGACCCTGACCGTCAGTGCAACACAAGAAACACACAGGGGTTTTCTTTCATTGAATTCATTTGTTTTATTTACCCAAACCACCCATCGTGGTGTCTGGTGTCTGACAACAATTCTCTATTTGCAAAGCACTAGTCCTTGTCAGGCAGATGCAAAGTCACAGAAGGCTGTAGTCAATTGAATCAAAAGCCCATACTGTCAGTTTCACAATGTTATGGGGCTGATTACAGTGGAATTTGCTGTTCACAATCTCAACATTGTTTTGATTTGTATTCCTAAAGTTGTATGGAAACAGTCAAACTGACTCTGCGTGTGTTGTTCCTTCCTTTTATATCTTGAAGCTTGATGATTGTTAACTTGCAGTTATGGCCCGACCAAATGGAAAATGTTCTTTAAACAGAGGACCTTTTGTTTTCCACATGATCACTTGAGGCACATTTATGGCAGGAGCAGCCAGCCATATTAAAACTGACGACGCATTCTCGCCTTCTGCTTTAACAACAGTGCAATCAGCTTCTCATTTTTTCTATCTGGGACTTAAAATGAGAGTAACAAACTGCCGTGTGACCAGGTCGCACATTGTTAGTACCTTCGAACACCAGTTTCCCCACTGTAATATGTTTATTACGGTCTCATTTAGCTAATGTGATGTGCTTTGTTCCTCACTGCTGTTTATTACAGGCCAGTTGGCGGTGGGAACCTGTGAGATTGTGATGCTCAACAGAGACAGCAGCGTTCCCAGGCGGACCATTGCCAGGCAGACAGCTCGCTGCGCCTGCCGGAGAGGCCAGATTGCTGGGACCACAAGGGCAAGGCCGGCTTGTGTAGACGGTAAGTTCAGTCACCTCTCTAAGCCAGTGGAAGGCAGTTGTCCCAAAGAGGGCAGCTTTTACAGACTTCATTTGGAATGAGTTGAGGCAACAGGCCAGCAGGTTAGAGAAGAAAAGAGAAAAAAGAAAGTATCTTCCACTTCTGTGTCAGTCCAAGCCCTAGTGTTTGAACATGAGGTATCTTTTTATGAAGAAATAAATGTTAAATTAATGAAACAAGGTCCCTCAGATTCTCTTTAAGAGCTTTCTCTCTGGCAGGCATTTTGACATAACAAGACCATAATGAAAAATCATGACTGGAAAGTGCTGTTCCATTATGTGTCCCACTACAGTGAGCCAGCATGCACATTAACACGTTTACATCTGGCACAAATAAATAGAACTGTAGTTGTTATTATTTCTGTTAATTAAATCCATGCTTTTCCTGTTGAGAAATGTCAAAATCATCGTCACATATTTATGTATATATGTTTGTGTGTATATATATATATATGTATATATATATATATGTATATATATATACATATATATATATATATATATATACATATATATATATATGTATATATATATGTATATATAAAGTGGAGGAAATAAGTATTTGATCCCCCACTGATTTTGTAAGATCATTCACTAACAAAGAAATGAACCTATCTATAATTTTAATGGTCGGTTTATTTTAACAGGGAGAGACAGAATATCAAAAAGAAAATCCAGAAAATCACACTACACAAAATATTGAAATTATTTTTGCAATACATCGAGTGAAATAAGTACTTGATCCCCCATCAAGACATTACTTAGTACCTGTAGGAGAAACCCTTGTTGGCAAGTACAGAGGTCAGACATTTCTTGTAGTTCATCACCAGGTTTGTACACATCTCAGGAGGAATTTTGGCCAAAAAGAGCGTTAATCTTGTGATAAAAAAAATGGGTTTGCGTTAACGCCGCTAATAACGCATTTGCCACGTCAAATATTACATATATATAATATTTGACGTGGCATTTTGACACTATATATAATGTATACTACGCTTGACTGGAAGTTGACACTATGACCACTAAGGTCTGTGCTCTCATCTTTAATGTATTCTTCTTCCTGTCAATCACTGTCTTCTTTACATTCACGTACTGAAGCCTGATTTGTCCTCATTGACCTGCTGTCACGTCTAAACCTCGCTGACATGCTCTGTGCAGCTCTGTGGCTGGAACATTTTAGAACACGCTGTATTAAGATATCAGTTATAAAGTGATAATTATTGTAGTGTGAATCTTTTATTCATAAAATAATGGCTATTCTGTATTAATGTGGTTCTGATAAGTAAAATAGCATATCACTACTCTGTTCAATTGGTGACCACAGCCGAGATTTCACTCTGCAGACACGGATGCTGTTTGGCTAACTTTAGAATCTCTTGAAGGGAACTAATCAAAAAAAACCTTGCTAGAGGCGGACTTAATGCAATGACAAGAGAGAGGCTACGTCTCACAGTTTTTGTATACATCCAACACGGTGGTGACCGAAGAGCAGCTGTCTGTCGATTCGGTGGTTGTTTCCATTTTTAGCGACTTGCTCCACGGAGCTCCCTCAGGCGAATGTCGTTACTAGATAGCAACTGTTCCTAGAAATCTACAACAAGCATGTTTTCTGTCGCTCTGCATACAGCATCTGGCTTATTAGTGTAATTGGTTGTAGGTCTATCCAATTGTGTATCCTTTGTCCGTTGGTCACGGCTCGTGGACGTGGGATGTGACTACACCCTTACCAGATGCAGTTAACCAGGCTGGGATTATATCTTAACTGATCTGTTCGTAATGCTCTACAATAACTGATGCTTTCTCCTTTATGTTTTTATAGTTATACACCACACATGATCTGTTTTAAATCAGCCTCCGCGCTCATGGCTGCCTCTGATCAGTTCAGCAGCTGCTCTGGACCATTTGATCATATCAACACGTCCATACGTTTGTCAGGAAAAATAATGACATGAGTGAAAATGTACCATGCCTGGCTTCAGCAAAGTCTTAACCTCTATGTCAAATGGAGAATAATATTAATATAAAAAATGTCTTCATCCTCTCTCCATTGAAAAGAAAGTGCTTTTGTCGTTTGATTTCCCAGCCATTCAATCAATAATCACCTTGTGTGTCAGCCGTTTTGGTGCCTTTTAGACTGTTAATCGTCTAAACATGTGATTGATGTTCTGCTTCTGGCCCATACTCCATCAGACCTAAGAGCACTTTCAGTGACTAAAATAAGAAAATGGTTGAACAAACTTTAAAAAAATGACTCTTATATCACACCAACTGTAGAATAAATGCAATTTCATACAAGTTGAATTAATCGGGAGCTGTAGTACTTAGCTTATAAATGTAAACAAATGTCTGTTACAATTCAAACCATTGTGTAATGAGTTTACACAATCCTGATGAAGTCTGTCAGCTCCACACGTCTCTGTTCCTCAGTGGAGCAGGTGATGGAAAGTGCCAGGAAAGTGAGGCAGCTGCAAACTGGAGTGTGACTGAACACATAAACAAGTGCCCTCAAAATGTTTCATAAGTGAAATCCACTCATCCAAAAAAAAACCAACAATGGTTCAGCAATTTAATGGGATTAACACTTGTTACCCTCGCCCGCCTGTGCTCTGCAGCTGTATACACAGAAATGCTCCCTCAGTCAGGTCTGATGGTGTTACTGACACAACAGTGGCATCAACAAGTACAAAAACAATCACCACAAGTCACGCACCCCAGTTATAATTTTTTTGTGTTACCAGTTAAAGTAGAATTTTAATGTTTGTCCAAACCCTTTTCTTGTTTCAGTTTGCACGAGAGGATTTTATACTGAAGAGCTGTCTCTGTGTTATTTGACAGTATCTCGTGGTGGTAAGGTGATAAGAGCGATGAAAAGACTTGTTGCTGGACACAGTCCATCTGCGACGCTGATTGGATCTCACAATATCACAATCACATGCATCAGATGCACCATTAGTTCCATCACACCAGTGACTCATGTTGGTTTTAATCTAATAGCCAACGATACAAGACTGCAGTCCCACAGCCTTTGTCACACTTCCCACTCTACTTTTAACCACCTCTCCTTCTCTGCAGAATCCTCTTAACAGACGCTAATTAACTTACAGAGATCCATGATTACAGCAGCAGGAAATTGATTATTACTGACTTCCCGTCGCACCACACCCCGCACTCCATTAATACCCAGCACTTTAAAGGTGGAACCTGTTGCTCGCAGGCTCATTTAAAGGCCTTCTGTTGACGGCTGTGATGATATCCATCATCACTTGGCTTTTAAGAGGAATTTCTGCATATTGCATGAGAATGCAATGGGTCTTATGCTGCCACTGTCCAGATATCCTCTCTGACCTTTACTTCAGAGCATATTCCGTTGTGTTTGTCTTTCATCTGAATTCCCATAAATGCGCCTTTGCCCTTCTAAGCACATAAACCAATTTACAGACTTATAAGCATGTTTATTTATTTGTATCCTTCACAGCGGCTTTGCTGGAGTCAATTTTTTTCAGTGGGTTGTTATTAACACACCAAGGGCTCACTGTCCTCAGGGTCAGTTTAATATAATGCTTCCACAGCAGCGGCAGCAGCAAGAGTGGATTGCTGGTTTTTTTGGATGTGTGGTGGACAGAGAGTGGACTTAAATGTAAGTAAAAACATCTCTAAGTGAGTTAGGGAAAAGCTAAGAGCTCTGCGCTGTTATTGTGTATTTAGGTAAACAGTAATCTGATCCTCTCTCTTGTTTGAGGGCATAACAAGCTGAGTTCTTTCCTTTTGGTCTAAAAATAATTCATGTTCTTTTGAACAAAGAACCAAACATGAACCAATATGATACTCAGAATTGGTATCAGTCAAAATCTCTGAATCAGGTATTGGAAAAAGAGTCATGTGAAATCTTATAGGATGGAAATGCTTCTCTAAACACAGACAATAAAAACAGCAGCCGCAGATTAACTAAGTCATGTTGGGGGCTGTTTTATGTCTTCTTTATGCGAGCAGAATATTTGTTATTCATTTGGAGCAGCATGTTTTTTTGAATTTTTTTTACTTGGTGTTGTTAAAAGATGTAAAACAACTTGTATCAGATCAGTATTGATAGATGCCTAAGGTTGTGATATTGGTATGAAAACAAACACAAAATGTGGTTTTGAGCCAGTCTTACAAAGAATGATCACTCCAATGTGAGAAATACCCTCCTATAAAGTCATGTAAACACAGAAATCAACACCCTGTCTCGTCTAAATGCCAGAGAGTATGGAAATCTAACAAAACAATATATAAATTGCGTTATCCAAAATCCATAGCATTGCAGTTACATACATAGCTCTCCTCTGCATTCATTTGTCAAGAGACACATGTTGTGGCCCACGTTTCCTGACGCTGTTACCCGACAATGAAATGCAAAAAAAGAAAAGAAAACCGGAGCAGGAGCAGCGATCTGTCAGGGCTGCGAGGCAGGTGGGACTGTGAGCGATTGTCAAGCAGTAATGTTGAACATTTGTCCCTGTCTGTTAATAAATTCACAGGTGAAACGATGGCAGAGCTAAAGACACATTTTTGCAGTCTGTTCTTCAACACGGTGAACACACGTGACTACAAAAAAACTGAATCTGCTGTTGTGGACAGATAAAGGAAGGTCTTGCAGACATTCAGCAACCAAACTAAAATAAAAAAAAACTCACCCTGCTGACTAGAACAAAGGATGCTGGTGAAGGGGGAAGACTCACACACTAGGATGTGGATCAAATAGTAGTTTAACAGGTGTGATGTGCGACCAAACTGAGGCAACCTATTTTTCCTCTTCATTCCCTGTCAGAGTGAATCCAGCATGAATGTGGATGAAGTCCTAAGACGCCCCCAGAATCAACACCATGGACAGTGATCAAGACAGATTTATTGAGTGAATTCATTTTCTTGGAGAGACTTTATGTGCGTGCCAGTTCCAGCACGAGGGCCTCCTACATAATTCTAACTGGATTAAAGTATGCAGTGTGTTCACACTGGAGAAGTAATCGCAGAAATGTCTGGACACATAATAAAATCCTTTGTTTTTTGAGCTTGTATGAGCAGACGTCCTTGTCCAACAATGTACAGTACGCACAAGGGAAAAACAAAATTTCTAATTTTTTTAGTGCTCTGACATTTGATTGGCATCTGCAGGTCTTTTAAGATTCCGCCTCTTTGACCTGGCTCCATGGCCATGAGAGTAAAGGAAGGTAAGGCAGCTTTGGTGCAAGTAAAAGAAAAAAGTAGTTTATTTCAAGTGAAACGGAAAATGATCGAGAAACATTACCTAAACTGGGAAGATGCTGTCTGTTAAAACAGTGGTGAATGTGGGTGTGTGGATGAGAGGCAGGGGTGAGAGACGCACATGCTACAAAAACCAAAATGAACTGTGCTCTAGAGTGTGTGTGTGTGTGAGTGTAACAGAGTAGCTGGAGAGAAGAAAAACAACACATACACAGTGTGGAATGGAGATTAGTAAGAAGCAGTGCTGAGAGATATGGCTTGTAATATCTCAATATTACTAGGTTATTTTTTATAAATCTGGACACAGGCTGTTTCTATGAGCTTATGAAAAGTTGTCTTTCTGTGCATTATGTAATAAATCTAAAGCAACTGGCCATAAAATCCTCCTAATATGTCACAGAGACTCAGGAATAATGTTCATATAACAAACTGAACTCACCAACAACAACAGTACAGCCAAAATATTTGCATTAAAAACAATATTTTGCAGACTGTAAATCATGTTTATGTTTTGAAATCATGTTTTGGCATGTGGCGCCACCTACCGCCGTCTACCAATCATTGCAGTCAGTAGAGTCTCATCTGCCGAGCAACCACGGGTTGCGAGTTACGTCAGAAAACCAAACCTAAAAGACCTCGGTATTTTGAATTTGAATGTAGTAACTGTTATTGGCCACATTCTTACATATGGCACCTTTAATTGGTACCTTTAATTTTAGATTATATCTGGTGTGTTTTTATTTTGACTTTGTGTAGGTCCAAGAAAACAAAGGAAACGTCTCTATATAATAATTCCTAAAATCTAAGATGACATGTTGTTATCTCACAATATTGATATAACCTCAACAAGGTTTCCCCGCCTGTCTTGTCTGAATTCTAAATGAAGTGAGTAGGCCGTAATACATCTGCCTGTTCACTTGTTTGTTTGTTCATCTGTCACATGTAATATCTCAGGTGCATCCGGCTGAATTTTAAATGAAACTCACAAAAATGACAAATCTTAACACCCGAGCATTTCCACTGCCAGTTAAAATGATTGGCATGTTGGCGGTGCCAGGCTTACAAATCAAAGCTGAATCTTTAATATTCATTCTCTCCTCCTCTGCAAGGTTTGACTGATGTCGAGGTTTGGTGCACATGCAGCCGCACAATGCTTACAAGAAGAGAATAGTTCAACTTATGAGTTCTGTCACATTAGATCAGGGGTCACCAACCTTTTTGAGACAGAGAGCTACCTTAAGGGTAAAAAATAATATGGAGGGCTACCATATAATATTTTTTTTGTTTGTTTACCATTTAAATGATTAATATTATGCATTCAACTGCATACACATTCATTCCAGTGCTTACTCCTAACGATTATCAGTTTTTATAAACAATATCAAAGATATTTTACTGAGCGATCATACGGATACATGCAAGTGAGGTGAAGTGAAGTGAGCCCGCGGGCACCGTATTGGCTGCCCGCGGGCTACCAGGTGCCCGCGGGCACCACGTTGGTGACCCCTGCATTAGATATTAGAAAGGAAAAATAAATGAATAAAGAAAAGAAAAGGGGCCGGCGCATATAATCGTCCACTTTGTTTTCTGCATTGATGTTTGACCACATTTTTAGTTGACCTTTAAAAATGCACACAGGAAATTCAATAAATATATATATAAAGAATCTCATCTGTGCAAAATATAACCTCCATCAGAAGCTTATGGAATTGAGCCACTCTGCTGTTTTCTGTAATGAATAAAAACTAAAAACAAAGGCTTATAGTACGTCTGATGCAGCCTCTGGGACACATCTGGTGACTTAAAGCAGACAATTGGCAGATATTTTCATCCCTCTTACCCTTGCTGTTATCCAGACTTCCGTAATGACATATCAAAAAGCTTATCTAAGCCCCACGGTGAATAAACTTTGTTATAAGGGAGTCCACTAAGAGTTTATCGTGTGTTTAGCCGTGACTGCGTCTGCTTTGTGCTCACATGATCACTCAGTTATTTCTCTTTTTATTTTAATGTACTGAACATATCTGACCACGCAATAAGTTTCTGTACAGAGCATAATGTCTTTTGCGAGTGTCCTTTAGGACACAATTCAGGCTTTCCCCCTCTTTTTGTGCTGCTGTGTGTTGCTGTTGTGCAGGTTGAGTTTGCTCATTGTCGAAGATGATGGGCTTTTCCTCGCTTGTGTCCCTGCCCTCGGTGTAATCTGCTCCCTGACTCTCTCCCTCTGCCTTTTCTGCTCGACTCATTGTTGCCATGCCACCACATCTCTCTGTAATCATGTGAAGCTTGATGGCCACCATGATAGTCCACTGGCTGCAGGGAGAGAGCTGTGTGTGTGAGAGCTGAAGCTTCCGCTTTTACACCCAACAAAATCGTTATTGACACAGAATGAGCTGAAACGTCCTGCTGAAAAGAGGCTTATAAAAAAAAAAAGCAGAAAGGCTTTTTTCTCAGATTTATTTGCAGACACATAACCAAGAACAGTCATTTTATATTATTTGTTTCTACTGCTTAGAAAAGCCCATGTAGAAAACATGGCTACAATGGAAACACGCTTTGAATTTGGAGCTGTCCTGTTTCTGATATGTTCCGATTTAGATTTGCAGTAAGTAGGTTAATGCAGTAACCACTCAGGTGCTTTGACTTTCCCTTCACCGAATCTTGTCTTCATTCACAAAGAAGCTCAAAAAATGTTGGCAGTGCATGTCAATTCTGCTCAACACCCACTGCTTAGATTTTTAGCTCCTGGAGGCTCAAATATAGCACATCATTCTGGATGTTATTTGAGAATTTATGGAATACTCCTTGTACATAACAAATGGGCCACCAGTGCAACACTACTCCTCGATTTAATATCAACAAGCTTCTCCAGGTGTCTCAATTTTAATGGAGCCTAAATTACCCAACCAACAGCAAGACCAAAGGATTATATATATTTTTTATAATGTTTGAAGGGTATTTATTAGTGATATGTGAACATTACTATGAATCGTCAATGATTATGATAATTTTTCATTATTAAAAACAAGATTTCTGATTGTTTTAGCTTCTTAAAATGTGAATACTTTCTGGTTTCTTTGCTCCATACAACAAATAAATCATTAAAACTGAATAATTTTCTTTTGTGGACAAAACAAGACATATCAGAACATCATCATTTCCAGGTTTGACAAACACTGATCCCTATTTGGTAACATTTTATTTGAAGGTATCTACATAAGAGTAACATGACACTGTCATAACTATGACATGACACTGTCATAAACGTTATGAACTTGTCATAAACATTCATGACCTCTGTCATTCGGTTTTGTCATGACAAATTGACATTGTTTGGGTTGTTTTCATTATGACAACTTGACATGAATCAAAATGACAATACCAGAAGTTGTTTTTGTTATTGTTATTGTCTTGACATTAACCAGGATGACATTAATGACAGTGTCATTTCATGCTTATGTAGATACCTTCAAATAAAGTGTTACCCAAACTGAATGTCCTGTCATGACAAAAACCTAATGACCCTTAATGACAGAAGTCATGAATGTTTATGACAAGTTCATAACGTTTATGACAGTGTCATGTCATAGTTATGACAGTGTCATGTCACTCTTATGTAGATACCTTCAAATAAAGTGTTATCCAATGATTAATCAAGAAAATACTCTAGATGAATCGATTATGAATATAATCATTATCTGCAGCTGTAATACATCGGTACATACGCAGTCCAATATTGTTGTCCTTCAAAAGATGAGCAATATTAGTGACGATGGCAGAAACAACGTCACTGGTAGTTCATGTCCTTTTGACAACAAAGGAAAATTAACATGAAATGTCTTTTTTGAATTTCAATAATGGCAAAACAATACTAATCATCTAACTCAGTCTAGCTTCTTAATATACATGCCACCGAATAGTTAAAAACATACCAAATGACTAACTGCAAATGCACTTGTTGGGGGTTAAATTGGACTGTTAAAGGATAATCATCTCTTATCTGAATTCCATACAACTGATTTGTTTTTAAGGATTAAATCCAGCCCAAGTGTTACCAGTACGTTTTACAAAACAGCAACAAAAACACCAAAAACACTTTGAAGGGAGGCAAAAAAGTTAGAACAGAAAACTCTCCCTTGTAATCCCTTGTAAAAGTCTATGATAAAATGTGTCTGCTGCCTGTGTTTTAAATGCATTCACTGTGGCTTTTTCCTCTTGTGTGATAATTGGAAGTGAAAGAACATTGGGCCTCTGGTAGCAGGATGGAGGACAGAGGCCTGAAAATCTGGCTGCTACAAATTGATTCATGATTGAAGCTTAATTAACATCAGTCAGGACCCCTTAAAAACCTGTTTCTGTGTTTCTGGTGCTGAACTAAGCTGTAAGTTAATCTTTGTGGATACTTAGCAAAAGAAGCATCCACTTTAGTACACAGTTAATTGTCATGGTGATTCATGTGAATTTCTCTCAAACCTTTTTTTTTTTTATTATTTGTTTTTGTCTTTTCCAAAACTGCCTCAGAATAAGCACCAGTATAAGTACCATTATTAAATTACCAGAAGAGACACACAATTCATTGTTGGAGGGATTTATGCTGCACATTATGACAGTGAACCTTCCTATGGTGTTGTTTCTTCTCTGAGTTACAAGGACTGCCTCTAAAGCCACGTCTTCTGTTTGTTGTACCTCAGCCTAAATACATTTTAAATGAGCTGCCTATGGCTTTAGTAAAAATGTTATATGATTTTTTGTTTGTTTTTTAGCTTGAGCAGAGACTGAATTACATTAGACTAACAGTAAGTCTGCTTTAAGTCACTGTTGTGCCTTCTGCCTGATTCTGAGTCCCATCTGGCAGTGCTGTGTAGTGCAGGGCCGGGCAGGGCAGGGCTTGGCACTGTGCACGGGGGGGACAGATGGTCTTACGTGTGATCTAGTTGGAGGTCCAGAGCGGTACCCCAGTAGGGACCCTGGCAGCTGAAAGCCTGTCCCGACGTCCACTTTCCTGAGTTAGTACTCCAATGATGATTGCAACGGGACGGGCCACACAGGTGTTATCCAGCCAGTCAGACACACCCTCTCGTAGCCACCTCATCCAACTGTTTTACTCCTGCTTAAATATTATTTTCCAACATATAAACAAGCATCAGTCAATGCACCAGAAATGATGTCAACTCCACCGGCGCGTTTTTGTGCTAAGACTCCAAAAGATGGACGCATCCAAGGGAAGACTGACAGAGTGGATTTGTCTTCATTAGCACAAGACCACAGAGACACTGATGTGGTTCTGGATTCTTGGAGATGAATTTTATGGCATAATTAACAAAGCAAAACAGTGAAGACGTTGTGTGAGCTGCATCATTGTTTGAGACACAGAAACTTCCCACAACTATCACATACCTCTTTTACTACTGTAATGTAGGATATTAGATGTGAGTTGTTACAACAAAACTTTCACTTTTCTCTTCTAATGTAACCACTACTACATAAGCATATGCATCTGCAGACGTTATTTTGTTGACTTCCAGCTTATCCACAGACTTTTTTCTTTGTAAGCTGCGTAGTGATTTTGGAGCATGTTTATGCACGTTATGCACCGGCATACATGTTTACATAAAACATCTACTGGACTCAAATAATGCCATAATTCTTCTGAAGCATTTGAACTAGTGTGACTGATAACCAAGTAGTCAGCTTTATAAGAACATCATCATGGATTGTGTAAAAATAAAGCAGCATGCTGTCATTGACGGCATTGAAAAAGCAACAAGGGCAAAAATATCAACTGCCCTCATACTGTGGCGGCAGCTGAAAAAATGCATTTATTTCAGCCAACCTCCGTGACTCCGGGCTGGCTGGGCTGATGTACTCCACGGTTAGTCAGCACTCCCTGCCACTTTGCCAGCTCAGCTTTTATTCCGTAGCCTGGAAATTGAGTTTTGCTTGCCCTGTAATGTACTCAAAACTACATCTGCAACTGACTGATAAATCTGCGCTGTGTTGCGCCTGACGGGTAGCTGTGAAAATGAAAATTCATCACGGCATGTTGCTGTGTCGGGGGGGAGGTCACATTAGATTTTCATCTCTGCTCCGAGTGAGGCCACAATGACCGTTTTGTCTGAAAATCTGCTTTTAAAGCTTTAATATTTTCTCAGCCTTAATTGGTTCGTTGAGATGACAGCTTCCTGGCTCGTTTGTAGCCACAGCTCTGGCTCCTAGCTGCGTGACTACACTCAGCGAGCAGATTCTTCTCTGATGTGTCAACAATATCTATTATTTGCTGAGGGACAATGGCTTTATATCTGCAGAGCAATAATTCCATGCTTGTGTGTGTGTGGTTACATACATGAGTGTGCTGCTCAGTCACCTTGATAAATACCACAAGATGACAGATCTTTATTGCAGAGCAGCAGGCGGGGTCTGACACACTCCAAAGACCAATTCCAGACTGTTAACAAGGCCTGGACCAGGAATACCTCACAGCGAAATGTCACAAGGCCTCCCTTTCCACACCTCTTTACTCTCCCTCCCACTCCCCGTCCACTCTGCCCTCAGCTCTCCCATGGACATTCCACGAATTGTAGTTCCTCTCTTTCAATTTGCCGACCATGTTACCTTGTTCCACAATATGCTGCCCTGGGGGATCATGGGTAGGCAAGAGCAGCAGCCCCGGCCAGGTCCGCAGAGAGCTGATAACCTTTCAGTGTTGCTTTAGCACACTGTGTAAAGAACAATCAGAGCTTATCACCACTGACGACAGGCGAATGCTAATTCAATATCCTGCAGACAGACTGCAGAGGCAGAGGGAGAGAATCAGTGGCTTTCACTGTGACAGGCCAACATTTTTCAGCAGACAAATAACTTTTAGAAGATTAAGGGTCTTTGGCCTTTTCTGCGCTGTAATCCGCTTCCTCAAAACAATACAGTGCCGAGAAAAAAAGTCACAAGCTCAAATGTTTTGATGGACCAGCTTGATAACAGCCTACCATGATGTTGTTTTTGATAAGTTTTTGCAATGTCCCAGCAATTATTTCAATCCATTGTTGCACTCGTTTTTTTGCCATTATGTTGTGTTTATGAAAGCAGAGATGGAAAACTGTGTTAATCCAGATTTTCACTTGGGTTTAGGTCTTGAATGTGTGTTTGCCATTTGCCAATCCATGTGTGAAAATGATGTCTCGTGCTCCCTGAACCATTATTTCACAATTTGAGCCCAATGCATACCGACGTTGTTATTTAGCTGACCTCGTTTTTCTGTCAGAGTACACGTATGTGACCTTTTCTGACCAGGCAGTGTATTTCTAAAAGTATATATCAACTTAACAGAGCCTTGTAGACGTCAAAGTGAAATGTTAATCATTTGTTTGTGTATACTTTTGCTTTTAAATGTATGGATGATGACATCACATGGCACACACTTGTTTTTCATTGTCCGGAACAAAATTTTATTCTGTTACTTTTTTTTATCATCCAATATCCACATTAAATCATTTAACGCTGCATTTGGGTAAAGAGTGATTTATGTTCTGACTGACAGTGTTCCTGAATCGCAACTGTAAAATTTCTATTCAATAGCCTAACAGTATATGATTTAAAAGCATTCATTACTTTTAGACATATTAATTCCAAAACACATTTGACACTCTAATGGTCACACTTGTCATTTTAAACATCACATTCTGCACACAGATCTCAGAGATTACTGCTGGCAGAACCATGTGAAGCTGAAGATTTCACTGTTTGTTCCCTTTTTCTCGATAAAGACATAAAGTTGTCTTTTTTGCTCACAGCTCAGTTGAAGAAACCTGTCACATCTCTCCCGCGGCTGGGATGCTGACATTGTCAGCCAGTGTTAACTTGGTGCGCCACAGGTAGTGTCTGCTTTAGCTGTGCACGTTTGGCAAAACACCTGACAGTTACAGTATGACAGCGGAGCAAGAGAAACACCTTTGATGCTGTAATAGTAAGTGACAGCACTGAACCATTCTGAAAGATGTTTCCTGTTTTGTCTCTTCCCTAATTTTGTGTCATCCATTTGATGTCTGATTTGAAACGATTGTATTCTAAACCAACATTATCTACATGTAGACATTTAAATCTATAACATTTGACACATGTCTCCATTGGATGACCTCAATGCAGACAAATAAACAAATTGTGACAATTTTGTGCAGCTGCAGTGAGATCAAGCTTTAGCAGGAGAATAATTTATGGACCAACAGCTGGTCTGTAAAGGTTACAACCAGAGGCAATTCAGACATGATGGTTCAACAAGATCCTAATTAAAATCCTACAGGCTTGTTCAACAACATGAAGATGCTTTCTTGTTTGTTCTAGAAATTCATGACATGTTTAAGTCAGTACCTGCTCTACCTTTCTAATCTGCGGCTTTGCCCTCTTTCGTCCTTTCAGCACGCATCGTGCGGAGCCGTCAGTGGTGTGAGATGGCTCCCTGCCTGGAGGGGGAGGTCTGCAGCCTCCTCTTCAACCGATCTGGCTGGACCTGCACCAAGGGCAGCGGTCGCATCAAGACCGTCACGGTAATTTTGAACACACAATATTAATACATGACATATGCACTTAACAGAATCACGGCCCCACAACATACCCCCCACTAACTTCCACAGTGGGTGGCTCCCACTGGGCTGATAGTGTCATGTGTGGCTTTAGCCCATAGCCAGAGGCAACGCATTCACTCTGCAGGTCAGCGACTATTTTTCGAAACGCTGCAGCACATCACTGTTAAATCACAAAGGGAAGAATACTTATGCTGCGCTGCTCTCTCTGTGAGCTGAAACTCCAAAGAATTGTCAGTGCATGGCCTCACTCACTGCAGTTACAGCACGTGTTAATGGCTTGATAACAATCCTCAGTGTAAATTGTCATTGCAGGTTACCTTATTAAAAAAATAACAATCTAATAAACAAACTGCTGGGTATTTCTTTTAATTTATTAAACAATTTATCCAAAGAGACGAACAAGCGTAATATCTTAGATATCGATATAATATCTAGAATGTGAGATTTCAGCAATCTCATAAGATCATTAAAAATCTAATTTTCTAAGACATAAATTAATCCATACAGTCTGGATAATACTGACACCTATTAAATTGTAGGCTACAGCAAAACTCATCAGCTATTTATCATTTAATGTTGCATTTTCCTGGTCAGTAAACATAGATCATAGCAGAGCACACACACACACACACACACACACACACACACACACACACACACACACACACTACACAAGCTCTGGTCCAAATCTTTGGTCGCTATAGACCGTGACAGTGGCCGTCTTTTTTTCTGTGTGGAACAGCCCAATTAACGTGCAGTGTATACCAGGTTTTAAAGGACTCATATTATACCCTATTTCTCCAAGTTAACCTAGTTGCCTGGTGTCCTAATGAACATGTCTATGACATGCTTTGGTCAAAATACCTTAAGGATGAAGCACCACAGCAGTTCAATCACCCTGCCAACACAGCCCTGCTCGGTTTTGAGTGCCTGTGTCTTTAAATGCAAATGAGACACAGGAAACTTCAACACATTGCCATCATATATAAAATGTATCCACTGGACATGTAAATCCTCTGAGGCTGGAAGATTGTGCAGAACTCTGTGCTGCACTGTGCAGCCAAGAATAGAACACTTCGCAGACTTTAGCTCTTTCGGATACTATTGCCCGCGTCTGCACTGTCGCGTTTTTTAGGAACAAAGTGGAGCTCCACAAGGCAACAATTCCAGGAATGTCTCATTGTGACGTAGCATTGAGTGCAGAAGTCAACATAGCATGTTTTATCTCCTGTACTTAGACTGAGAAGGACCACAAAACATGAGTGAGTCATCTTTTTTCACACTTGCCTACTCATAGTGCCTCAGAGTCCCTAATATTAGTATTTAGTAGTAAGTATTAAAATGAATAAAAAAGTTAACTTTGCATAATATGTCCCTTTAAGTGGATGTTGTTCTGAAGATTTTTAATGATCAATTCAGTTATCAAACTAATATCACATTTGAATCTACACTCTTCAGAACCCACTTGGATTTGAGCTGATATTG
The DNA here is from genome assembly GCF_963457635.1 of Microchirus variegatus. Taxonomy (NCBI): domain Eukaryota; kingdom Metazoa; phylum Chordata; class Actinopteri; order Pleuronectiformes; family Soleidae; genus Microchirus; species Microchirus variegatus. The sequence goes on from NC_139810.1 coordinate 13,777,795, forward strand.
TAATACATACTGACACTAAAAGTAAAATAGTAAAACATACTGAAATGTAGTGCTGGTAATATAAAGTGTCCAGTCTTCAGCCTTTGTTTAAAAGCTGAAACTCTGCTTCTGTGGTCAGTTTTGTATAAAGTATGATTGCATTCACATGAGTGAACTACTCAGAACAGTTTCTTTCCTCCCTTCCCCCAAGTCTTCACCTTCCCTCCTACGCATCCAGTCTCTTAAACCCTACCCTCTGTACCCTTTTCTCCCAGACCTGTCACCCAGGGAGAGGCATGCAATAGTATTATGATCTTTATAGCAAAAATACTAAACTCATTCATGTCTATTCCACATGTGTATGTCTGGACCCTGGGGAAACTAGCAGCACAATGTTGTGCTGAGGGGCGAGCTTCTAAACAATAAACATCAATACACAGCTGATGGAAAACGACTGTGACATCACTCATTAGGATGCAGCCACCAAGCCAACGCAACATGCTGAGCTTGTTTTAATCACTGGTGTGCAGTTCAGCAGGAGGTTTGTGTGCCATTTGATTCATTGTCAGTTTACCTATTACTCAAAACAAACCTGTGCATGTGTGTAAGTATCAGAGGTGGTTTTTTTTCCCAGTAACACTGATGGAATTCAAATTTAATATGAATACAAGCAAGTTGGGATCAGACATTTGACATATCACTCGAATAATGATGGAAATAGCAGGAGCTGGTAACACCCTGTGACCTCTCTGTGACTCTGTGGGAGATGTAAATGAAAACAAAGCATGGTTAATATTTAAAACCTTCAATATGGTTGTCATCTGCTCCTCTGTAGGCCCCCTAGTGCTGAAACGTGCACCCAATGCCTCAGAGCTGCCAATTAATGCTGCAGTGATAACTGAGCCATTTCAACAACACACAGGATGATCACCTCATTTTAATTAATCTGATTGTTAAGTTGAGTTTTTTGTAATTATTGTTATTATTCATTTCAATGTAAAATAAGTAGCATTATAAATTAGGTTGAATGCAGATGAATAATAATTTTAAAAGGCACCTGCAGACTGATCAAACCCCTGCAGGCAGTACTGCTTGTCCAGTTAATGACTGAGTCACCATGGATACAGGTCTCACTGCCGCTGTGCGGTTCACTCCGTACCACTTGGCAATTTCACACTATGCAACTATATGCTCTAACTATGGAAACAGTCACCATCTGAAACAACATGATGTACATTATGTATTTTTGGGAATATAATATTCTTCAATATCAAATATAAATTTCTCCACAAATTATTTTAAGACCTCAAACTGTTTCTTAAATCTTTATTTTGATTCTTAATTTTAGCAGTTATCAATATTGACTTCCCAACAATGTCTAACACATGCAAATCAGATTTCAGATCAGATATTTGAAGAAGATGTGGTCATTTGAATGTAGGCACTCCTCAAACTGCTTTATGGAGAATTTTAGCCTCAAAGATGTACACCTTCTGGGAGCCAAGAGACAGAATCATCACATTTACATAGCACAACCCCCTACTTCTCATCACAGAAACTGAAATTGGAGCACAGATACTATTTTGTGGGCTACACAGAACAATACATATACAGTACATAAAACAAACTGGACATAACCTCTTAACATTTGAAAGGAAATAACTTCATCATCTGTTTTAGTTAGACTTAAGAGTTAGACTAATCTCAAATCAAATGAAATGCATTTATTACAAATATACAATACAAATACAAATGTTATTTATGATTAAATTATGTTAAACCAATGCCTTTTTTTTTAAAGAACTCTGAGCTCAAAAAGTTATTTTTTCAATGGCAACCTTCTTAGTCTTTACCCTTTCTGTTGTGCCTGCCATATCAGCCCACATATCAATACAAAAGTATTGGTAATAATCTATATAGATTGCGGTAGACTTTTTTTCCCAGCTGTAATCAAACAGGAACAGATACACAAAAATGTGCCTTTCATCTATGAAGATGTCAAAATTAGAATGACATCTTCACAGAGGGGATGTAACTCACAAAGTGAGTGAAACAACACAACACAGCATGTTGATGTCAGCAAGCGACGACAACATGGCCAGAGCAGGAGACACTGTTTTCCTCGTCACCAGGTACACAAGGCCAAAGGTCGGGCTGTCACTGTCTCTGTTGATTTTCACTCTCCCTCTTTAACTCTCTCGCTTGCTGTCTATTTATCTCTCGCTCCCTCTGCCTCGTCTGTCCAGCAGCTCCCGGGCAGCTGCGGCACATTTCATGCATATTTTCCCACTGTGTCCTAATCTATCCCGACGGCAGCACACACAGATGACTGAGTTGCTCTCGCTCTGATGTTTACAAAATATATTAAAATATCATATTCAGTGTCAAGCAGTTGAAGCTGAGCATGTTCTTCTTTCAGAAGTTAAAGTAACTACAAGTTATGCTTGTGTTTTTCTTTTTCATTTCACAAAAGAACAGAGGAGATATCCTGATTTTTTTGTTGTAAGACCTAAATTAAGTGTAAAACACACTTGAAGATAAAATGAGAAATCAAAATTAAAAATAAGGATTAATCAGGCTGGAGTGTGAAGGGGAGCAAGTACATAGAAGAAATATGTTATGATTACGAGAGAAGCCACCGCCTCCCCGGGCACATAACTGTGTTACATTCATGTACAATTAGTGTGACATTGTGTGATTTCAGAGCTGCAGTCGCTTTTCACGCTGTGCATCACAGGTTTGACGCACAGTGGAGTGAGCCGCTAAGTGACAAATGTATCTGATGGTGTCAGATCATGCAGGAAATCATGCATCCAATAAAACATTTTGTATGATGTTGATATCGATCTATCCATGTGTGGCCTCAATTGTTTTTTGCAGAATCTAAATGAGTGCCAAATCACCCATTGAATCCAAATGATTACTGCTGCTTTTTTTTTTTTAAACCCAAGTTCAGTATTTGTGACTTAATTACAGTTAAAAAACGACTTTGAGGTTCAGTCTGATTTGAATCCATCTGTATTTTGTGAGCTGACGAGGCGGAAAAACACTTGTTTGAGTGGCAGCCTCATTAATGTTTACAGGGTGTGCAAACATCCTGCAAATGTAATAAGCAGCAGATGATATGAAAGCTTGATTCACTTTATTTGACATGTTAAATAAAAGGAGTAGCCTCCTTACTTTAAACACTATTTTCACTAATTAATTTATTACTATCAAGTTCTTATGTCTGTAGGCCATAAACAAAAGTAGCTTAGATATGGACTGGGTTCTTCCTGAAGCCAAAAAGGAAGAAAGAATATATTAAATGGCCACTAGTTTTAGATTTATGAGTTTGAATGAGCCTACTTCTCACTTGATTTATAAAATCAGTAAACATTTTCCTGACAAGTTAATGGTCTTTTATGCTAGTTTCATGGCTTCCTGATGCCAATTTCATAAATTGTGTCCCCCTTTATAGTTCTTAGTTTTGCATTTTTCCTGCGGAAATGATTATGAGCTTTGAGCTGCATTTTTCAATTCAGTGGCTGTTTGAGTTAACCACACAACATATTTAAATTTTAAATTTCCTTTCTTATAGATGTATGCAGCATTTTTGGGGTGCAGCACCTGTCTTGTCTGCGAGTTTGTCTCAAGTGTCCAGTAAGTAAAGGACGTAGTAAAGACTTACTGTAAGAGACAGAATTTCTAATCAGATGACACATTAATGCAGGCCAGTCTTAGTTTTAGTTTCTCAGTCATCAAAAATAAAAAATAATTTAGGTACAATATACACTGGAGCATATAACTGCACCTGTAAATATGGTGCAAAAATGTTAAACATTGCAAACAAACAGCAATAAATATAAGTTAATTTCTAAATTCATCATAAAATCAAAAAAGAATTATGGGTGTTAATGGGTGACTCATTATCCTTTCATATATGCTGAAAAATGACCTTGATAAAACAGCTTTAGACAAAAATCTCAGTAGCATACTTTATAGGATCTTACCAGGTAAGATTGCTGTATTATAAATATTAATAAAAACAGATGAATGATGTGATGTGTTGAAATAAAGCACCAACCGTGTTAATAAAATAATATATGGCCTGTATACCTGCGTTTCACACAGACATATTTCAGTTTGCCCTCCTGAGTGTGTAGCTCAGGGTGGCACTGCCAGGTCACACTCTCCAGCCTAACCTGCTAATGGAGTTTGCATATGCAGCCCGCTCTCCTCTGCCAGCTCGCCATTAATATGAATCACTCTCTGGAGGCCCCCCAAACAAGCTGGCAATTTGTCTTCACTAGTGAGCTGCTGAAATATCTACACATGATATTCTTGATGGCCGAAAGTGCATTCAGGAGGGGGCGGGGCGAGGTGTTATGAGATTGGTTTCATGCACTTGACAGGGAGGGTGTGGATATGAATTGCAAGGTTACACAAAAGCGTGTGTGTCGTGTGCTGTATGTGTGTGTGTGAATGTATGGAAGGTCGAAAAAGCCATCAGGTGGAAAATTGGCAAGACAGAGAGACGAACAGACAGAATTAAGGTGATTCCTCTGCTTTCAGGGGAACAAGTGGGCTGTACGATTGCATCACTTGCTTGGTGAGAACTCTTCTGAAGTCTCTTATCGTCGTTTGCTAATCAAGTGATGGACATGAAATGAAACTCCAAAATGTCTCTTCAACAATCAGACTTTTTTTCCCCAGATATTATGTTCCTGGCTTCATGTGTTTTTCAGCAGAAAAAGCTGAAACTCTGATTGGATCATTTTCAGACTGCAGTTTATTAATGCTCCGCCCCTGTAGACAATTGACTACAAACCAAATCTTCCAACACCCACAGAGGAAATGCTTTTGCTTGAGCTATTGTGCAGCCTGGACAGAAAAAGTTGTAGTTGGAAAAATGAACAGCAGACATATACACACTGCACCATCTGGGAGGTCAGAGGGGCTTGCATCATATTTTTTTTTCCATTTCTTTCTCTTTCTGTCTTACCCCCCACCCCCCCACTGATGGCTCTCCTCCAGCTATGTTGTCTTTGTTCCAGTGTCAGACAGGCCGCAAAACTAGTGTGTGTGTGCTCTTGTCGCCGCTTCTGTAAACATGAAGTCATCATTGCCAGTTAGCTCTGCAAGCTTTTTGAAATGTGCCACAAAATCTTGATGTGCATAGGACAAACAAAGAGGCAAAGGGTGTATATCTCACTGACAAAATAGAATAAAATAAAGCACAATAATTATTGGTGGCAGTGCATCACAACCAATGCGAACCAAACACACAACAGACAGAAGTTGTGAAATTCTCACCTCTTTCATAAAAGGTGAGAATAAAAGGACATGATGGCGTTCCTCCACAGTGTCATTATGTAACACTTTTCTACCACCTCGCTTTTAAAGGCCTCACTATCCACAACAAACAACCAGGCAACCAAGTCATTTATCACCATGGTCACTGCGGTGCTGGCAAACCATCTGACCTGAGAGAGACTTATAATGAGTTCACTTCTCAATGCAACACGGATCTCAGAAACACGACTGCTTGTCTGCAGCTTCTCCAGATGCGTCATCCGACCGGAAAGTTTTGGGTTTGATCCCTGGCCTGGTCTATAGTGCCGATGTGTCCCTGTGCAAGACACTTAACCCCGGCAGCATGTTGTTATGATAGATGTATGAGAGAAAAATAGCTCTGCACATTGAGCGCTGCATGAATTGTGAGAATGAATGGGTGTGAACGGTTGAATGACAAACCTGTAAACTACATAAACATTTACATTGAAGTCTTCTGACAATCCATCCATCTTCTACTGCTTTATCCTCCACATGAGGGTCGCGGGGGGTGCTGTGCCAATCTCAGCTGACATAGGGCGACATAGCTGGACAGTTCGCTAGTCCATCACAGGGCCACACATACCAAACGATGTATCAATGAATCGAGAAAATAATCCACAGACGATTAGAATAATAATAATCGATTATGAAAATGATCATTTGTTGCAGCTCTCCAAACAACCATTCACGCTCTCATTCACATCTATGGTCAATTTAGAGTGTCTTGCCTAATCCCCAAATCTGCATGTTTTTCGACTATGGGAGGAAACTGGAGAACCTGGAGAAAACCCACACACACACAGGGAGAATAAAGGCCTTTGTTCCAACCCCGGGTCTTCTTGCTGCGTCGCTTACAATACAGTATATACTTAATCAGAAACACCAAAAATAATGAATTTATCCTGCAAGGTGTGTCTGTTAGTACTTATCGTTTGTCCAAAAACTACACACAAAAGAAAAGAAAATGGTTTGCCGAACTTTACAAAAATTACTTCATTTACATTTAAGCATTTAGCAGACCCTTTTATCCAAAGCATCTTACAAAAGAAGAATTAGCTACGTAGACGTAGTCTTGGAAAGAACTCCACTTGATAGGAACAGCAGACTGCTAAGTGCTAGGACAGAAGATGCTCATGGAAGAGCTGGGTTTTCAAGAGCATCTGTACTTCTGGGCTTCTGTTCTGAACTTTAATCTGTTATGAGGACAACTTGATTATCAAAAGCATATCAATCGATAACATAGAATATCCCAGGTGTAAATAATCACATGAATGATGGCTGAGTTCCATTTTCTACAGTTTTGTCAGGATCAGGGTGACACTGTTTTTTTGTCACCCCACACCAGTGAGGACAGGCAGGGAAGGTGGGGAAAGAGGGACAGGTAATTGGGAAATGATATGCGACAAATGTTTCAGTAAAACTGGGTGACTTTCTATGCAGGTACAACGCAACGATTAACCTCTGTCAACGAGGTTATGTTTGTTCTGTTCTGTTTGTCTGTTTGTGAGCAGAATTAATCACATCTGATCAAATCTGGGTTGTAGGTTATGGCATTTGGTGCTGTTGTGTGTTTTTTTTGTTCTTGAAAGTGAGACAGATAGTGAGGTTTTCCTTTACATGCTTGAATTTTAAAATTTTAATATGCTACTAAAAGATGCAGATGCAGACACCCACACAGCTCACACGCTATACAAACTGCTATCTTGCTGCTGATGCAACACAACCGCTTTAGACAAAAATACAACATTAGTCAACCAGAAAAGCAGAGCTTTCTGTGTCTGATTTATGACTTTAAAAGCTGCTTTGTCTTTGGGAAAAAACTGTTTTTTTGTTATATTTAAACCTCAACTCTGTATGTAGTGATTCATAGGTGCTTCATGTGTGTATGCCACCAAATAGCATTTTGCAGAAACTGATGAATTACAACAGTGTTAGAAACAAACCGACCACAGTTGGTTCTGTGCAAATGAAGACAATCTATCTGAAAGGAGTGTGTGTGCATGTGTGTGTGCGTGCGTGCATGCGTGCATGCGTGCGTCAACCATAAAAATTAACCCTTAAAATGGCTTGGGTTTAGGGTTAGAATTACATTTAGGTTAGGGTTAAACACGTGGCTGTGATGATGATGGTGAAGGTTAGGGTAAAAGGGATAGGGAATGCATTTTGTCTATGACTGTCCTCACTAAGAATGCTGCACAATGTCCATGTCAGGCCCAGTAGTCAAACCTCGTCCTAATGAGGCAGAATCTAATTTCTGAGGAACGAGAACTGGAGTTAGCATGTTCTCCCCAGTGTGTTTCTCCGAGTTCTACAGCTTCCTCTCACAGTCTAAAAACATGCAAAATGGAGATTAGGTAAATTGGACACTCTAAATTGACCGTAGGTGTGAATGTGAGAGTGAATGGTTGTTTGGAGAGCTGCACAGAACAAATATTTTCTTAATCGATTAATCTGTGGATTCTTTTCTCGATTCATTGACTAATTGTTTGGTCCAGAAAATGTCAGAAAATGTGTAGAAAACGTTGATCAGTGTTTGTTAAACCTGTCGAACGTCTTGTTTTGTCCACAAACCAAAACTATTCTGTTTTAATGAGTTCGTTGTTATGTGGAGCAAAGAAACGAAGAAAATATTCACATTCACAAGAAGCTTAAACAATCAAATATTTATTTTTATTTTTTTGTGACCCCATCTATCAACATGTCAGCTGAGATTGGCACAGCACCCCCCACATCCCTCATGTGGAGGATAAAGCGGTAGAAGCTGGATGCATGGATGGTGTAGTTAAGTGCTAATAATTGAATCGTGGTTAGGTTAGGTTAAGGTTAGGATTAGGCATTAACTGGCTATGGTTATAATTAGGGATAAGACTTTGTTCAGGCTGTCCAAATGAATGGAAGTCAATGCCTTTTCCTAAGAAGAACACACAGACTTCTTTGTGTGTGTGTCAATGTTATTTTAATTTTATAGCGCTATATTTATATTCTGGGTATATTCTATCAGTTAATTTCTCTGAGAATAAATATATTTTCCAAGATTCCTTTATTGCTCTTTTGGCTCTCAGTCTAATTTGTACTTGCATTAGTGTGTATGTGATATCACACTTACCCTGATCACACTCGTGTGTGTATTATTTTTTTTTTAGCTTATGTAAATTGCAGATTTTTGTTCTTCAGCGACTCTCGTGTTTGTCACTGAGCTGCCTTCTGAGGCTTCTTGCCAGCAGATTTGTATTCTCAGTGGGTTGCCGTCTCGAGATAAAGGTGGTCTTTGATGGTGAAATCACTTTCATCAGGTGCTGCAGCGCTGTGACCAGCAGCATTCATTTAGTCTAAATAAAATGCATAATGAGACAAGTGAAGTGGGTTATTTCTTGCATAGAAATGCGAACGTACAGTAAACAGTACAGTATGTGCCCGAAGTAATAGGATTTGGTATGATTGATCTAGTATCTTATACAGCGGGAAATAGTAGAGAGAGGAAATAACACTGAAGGTCATCAATGTTTTAATGTTGACAAAAAGGAAAACAAGCCTGAGCATTTACAAATATCAGACATCATGTCCTCCTATTGTCTGGTTTTCAGTCTCATTTGCAGTTTATTAAACCCTGAGCGCCAGCAAGTACATTCCAACACATATTAACAGCTAACATCATTAAGTGGACAGTTATGTTGAGCAGCAGCAATTCAAACCTGCAGTTTATTGAAACTAGAAGCTGTAGCGCTATAACCAGCAGCATTTGTTTAACCTAAGTAACATTGTAATGAGAGAAATAAAGTGGGTTGTTTCTTGCATAGAAACGCAAACATAAAGTAAAAATGTGCCCTAAGTGAAGGAATGTGCTATATACGGTCTTGTTTCTAACATAATAAGAGATGTTAGAGAGGAAAAACAGCAAGTCAATTCCAACATTTCTTTATATCTTCGAGAGAATATTGTTTTTATTTGATAACTTTATAAAACAGACTATGTTTTTGCTGCAGCAGCAGGCTTTGCAACAAGAAAGATCCAAAGCTGCAATTAACTGAAACTATTATTTTCAATTAATTGTCAGTCTTGAGTGCACCGCCATACTTTCTGCGATACATACATCAGACAGAAGAACATTAGTGTCCAGCTCATTCATTTTATGTTTTCCTGGCTCCCCTCCAGGCTTTCATATACATTGCTGTTTCGTGAATTAAAAGTCTGCCTGCCATATTGTATGCAAGCACTTCTCTCTAGATCATCATGGAAAAACATACGGTGGCCTTCCACTGTACATTTCTAAAATGACTGATGTTCAAACAGTATGCCTGTCGCCGGTAAACACACGTGGAGTTCACAGAGGTTACCGTTGATAAGCAGATATACTCTCTCTTTCAGTGTCATTCTCAGATCTCCTATTTATCAAGAGGAAAGGAAAAATGTGCTCCTTGGGCTTCACCTCATCTGTTTGTCAGATGCTGTGGCGTGATCATCAGTCTTGAGGAGACAGCGTGTGGACTGATGCAGAAAATATATTGAAATAGGTTAGATTGATAGAGTTGTTATGAACACGGAGAAATGGCTAAACAAAGCCCTGGCGTTGTGTGATTGAACGCGTACAGTGTGCTGCATAAAGTGTGCTTCGTTATTACATTTACATTATCCTCTATCTACTTTGGAAGGCATTCCGATTGAAACACAGCAATGTGTTGTTTTGTTGTTGTTGGTTTTTGTTTCCTGTGCTGCTGTCATCATCTATTAAAGCAGTTCTTTATTCAGTTTTACTTCAGCAGTCATGAGTTACACCCACTTTCTTCTTTGCCTGTGACCGCGGATGAATGTGGTCCCATCTGCTGTCACTTTTAGCACATTCTACACCGCTTACCTTTTAGAAAATCTGTCATAGCCAGGCTTTGTACTGCCATTTTTTTACCCATGCACACAGCTCGACTCTAGAGCTTCATCTGGTGTGAAAATCGTCAGAGCCATAGGCCACGTTTCAGCGTTGGCTTTGTGTAATAAGCAATGCAGAGAGCCTCTTTATGGACTGGACACATTTCAGTGAGCTCAGCGTTAACCCTATTTTAAAGCTCTGACGCTTTCTGTGCCCTTTGGATCTTTTGTTTATGCATTTTTAATAAATTGTTTAGCGCTTTTCCACTGATGCAGAGTAGACCGCAAACGTTTATTCATTATTTTACCAATTTTAAATGCTGTAGTAGCCCCAAAAACCTTTAGTTGTAAACAGCAGATACTCATGCACTTACAGTATGTTGATATTTATTCTTCGTTAAATGACTTATTTCTATATATATATATATATATATATATATATATATATATATATATAGATCTATATCAGGATCACAAATGTATGATTGGAGATATTAGGCTATAATTAATTAATTAATTAATTAATTAATTAATTAAAAATCCTTTAGTAAGTTTCAATGTGTTATATGTTTATGCTTGTTCCTCTGCAGGTCAGTGTTTTACAAACTCAGCCAGTGATCAGATGATAAATGATGATCTTTAAAGATTAAAATCACCTGCTCACATGTTTAATAACAATACAATTATGGAATATATTTTATTATGACTAAGCCCATTTACCACATTTTACATACACACCACAGCTAAGAACTTTTAAATGCATGTTCAGGCTCTGGAAACTTGTTTGAGTATTGTTATACATCATCATTTACAATATGTCTGAATGTATTTTCATCAAACTAACTAATTAATCTGCCTTTAAACTGCATCATTATGCAACTATAATGTGAAATGTATTTACTAAAAAAAAAACTCAATGACCAATATAACAAACTGGGAAGACGAAGAACCTACAACTGTGAATGGGAAATAAATGGTGTACATGTCAAATACATGTTAAAATATATTAATTGTTTCTATTTCTAATGGATCATGTGAGGGGGGTTCTAGGAGTAATCACAAACTCACTTAGTCTTCCTCCAGGGTCAGCCTTATAATATATATATATAAGATATAATTTGTAACATGTTTGCTTTAAAATATCTAAAAGCGACAGAACTAATGTTATATCTTACAGCAGTCACAACATTCCCAACAGTCTTTAAATCCATATAATTCTTTTCAAGGTAACAGACAGGATCATTTTTGTTGCCTCGTCCATGTCCCCCATGTGTCCTGTTAGGACATGTGGGACAAAAGTGAGGAAGGAAGGAACATTTTGGCACATTCTGCCACTGAAGCTGTCCCTGTGAAGTGCAGATGCACAGGGGAACCAACTGAGACAATCTGAGACATGTGTTACTGATACTGTGCCTTTTAAATGGTTTTGTCAAGTCTTAGGTCTTGAAATTTGAGTCTCAGAAGTTCTGCTCTCCTCAGCCGTGTTTTCAGCCACAGCACAGTAGGCAGTTGTTACCAGCAGAACCTCATGTCTGCGGCCGATGCCTTGGTACATCAGGCTCATCCACACAGAGTTTTCAGTGAGCCATAGCTGTGCTTGTTAACCTAATGACAACAGAAGCTTGAGTGGCTAGTAATGACCTGGACTTCTGTGAGTCTCCAGTGGATGGAATCAACTAAGTCCTGTGCAGGAGTCTACTTATTAAGAGGCACCTCAGGGAAAGATTTTTAGTTACTGCAGTGATGGCACAGTGCCTGTCTCTGTAATGGCTGGGTGGACTGCTGGTGAGAATTTGTTTTGCAGCTTGAAATGCAACCAAATGTACAGTCTTGGCTTTGTTTTATCTCAAGTGCTGAGAAAACAGGCTGTCTGCTCTACCTACAGTTGTGTTTTTCCCTCTCAGACATAATATATATATATATATATATTTATATATACTGTATATATCCCTGGAAGTTGTAATGCTACCCTGGCTGTGGATGTGTCTTTGATGCGGAGCATAGTCGATAGTAAAAAAATACTTTGATCCCTAAATATGCCGTGGTGGTGATAAGGAAAGGAGTTAATTGAATGCCTTAATATTTTTTGACGGTCTCCAGCAGCACTTGCTCAAAGATCGAGGCTACGTGCATCTCATTTGGACTGTGAAACTTTTATCATTCATGCACACTGCACAATGTTTACATGTGATGGTGATATGAGGGCGCCCCCGAGCTCAGAGACAAGGTCCAAATGTTTGAAAATAACCAATTAGTGAAGCTGTTATTAATGTGTGCCTCATTTTCTCCCTCTCGCACGCCTTATCTGTGAATCTTCCTCATCCTTTATGCCAGCGGTAGATAAATGTGTCTTCGGTGTCCTTGGATTTCCTGTCGTGTAAACAGCAGAGGTAGGGAGCTTTGTTTACCCCTCTGCATAGCAGGCAAACAGCCGGCTCTGTCTCTCCTGCACGGTTACTCCCACGGGGCCAAATTCACCTTGTTACCCTTTTAATTAGTAGGTGCAGTTAATAGTGCTGTCCACTTCTGCCGCCTTAGCACTCTGCTCTGACTTCAAGTATCCCTCCAATCGATAGCCACGACTTGGACTGAGACAGGGAAATGAGTGAGTGGTAAGGAGATCTATTGTGGGAACAGCTCAGGTGCTAAAGAGAATGCAAACAACATTCCCTTTGAAGGAACTTTTGAGCCCATGTAACACCAACTATTCCTTCTCCTTGTTTTCGTCTACATTGGAAGGGATAACAAGGTCATGGGTTCTGCACATTCTTCTCACCCAATGTCTCCTCTTCCACGTTTCCTCTTTTAAAAAATGAATGTAATAAAAAAAAAAAGCCAAGGGTTTGCTCTGAAGATTCTATTGTGTCCTTATAAGCGTTTATCCCTTCCAACTGCTTCGCCTGCACTCATTTCTCCTCTTGTTTTGATTTAAAGATGCAGTGGAAGTACTTAGCATTTAGATGACATGCTGCTGGAGAGGTGTGATGGATCAGTGCCTCTTCAGAGGACTGAATTTCATCGACAGTGCTGCAGCCAGTCGGACAGACAGAGCGACAGATCGCAGGACATCAGGGTGGCCAGGCAGCGGAATACCAAGTCTGCCTCACTGCTGCAGAAAGACTGGCACAGGCGAGAGGAGGGAGAGAGAGCAGCGACTGCTGGGAATGCCAATGCAAAACCCAGGCAGCTGTCTCGCCTTGGCTCCTCTGATTGGCTAAACAGACCATTAGCTTCCTGATTATGATTAGCAGAGTCATTATCTCCAAAAAGTGACTCATTCACCAATATTAAGAAGGCGAGGGAGCTATTTGCTTCCTCTGGTCAAGGGGGAAACTGTGTGTTTTTTGTGTGCTCGCTCACATTGTTGATCACTGAGAAACAAAGTAGAACACTGTTTATCACGTTGCCCTACAGCTAATGCGATAAAAAATGTTCTGTCTGTGTGATGCCACTGAAAAAAGAGTCTCACTTGTTAGCGTCGATGACGAGGTGGCCATTATTTGCTTTGTATTTTCTACTCGAGAAGGGAAGAGGTGTCCTCAGAGGTTAGAAAAACACAGCACCAGAACGAAATAACCTTCATCGTCCTCCGTCTCGTGTTAGATATTATGGGAATACATGCCATCTGTGCTTTTAAGCGGACATATGCTACTCCAAGGCCAATATGCTTAAAGAATGTTGGATAACATGTGAGTGAATGTCGGCCCTCTGTTCCTCTGATGCTGACCTTCTGCTTTTCTTCTCCAGCCTTTGCCCAAGGAGCCATCGTAGGATGCAGAGGAGCACAGCAGGTATGTGGGGTTTTTTAATGAGGTGTTTTATTTGAATCTGCATACTGGCTGTAAGTTCAGGTCACTTTTTGATCACTGCATCTTGAAGGAAGCAGAACCACTACGTTTTAATGGAAAGGTCATGAATAGAGTCCATACCGCCCTTCTGCGTTTATAAAAAGGTCAGTGTAGCTCAGACCTGGAGTGAGTCTGCTGTTTGTGTCTTTTCTTCAAGTATTCTCGAGGACCACTCTCAACGCTGAGATTTAATAGAGATTGTCCACGACTTGGAAAAGACACAATGGAATCCACAATTTCTTAGGATGCAGTCACGCAAAGAAAGAGAAATCAAAGGACTGAAATGCATAAGGGTGGAAACTTAAAAGCTCCACTCTGGTTACATCAAAGGGAGCGAGGCTACTTTAAGAGTCTGGGCTTTCTATATTCATGGATCTTTTTGACAAACATGATGACTGAAAGAAAATGGTACATAAAATAATGATTAAAATTCCATCTAAAGATTATTGAAATATTTGTTGACTTCCCTACATTTCCCTTAAATCAATACCTGCATATTAAATGTCAGCGAGTAAAAGAGAGCCATTTAGCGTGACTCTCCCGGGAGGTTATCTTCCACAAACATTTCTCTTTTCTCTAAAAAAACAAGGGAATTTGCAAAAGATTAAACCAAATCCATCTCCTGCGAACATTGACTGAGTACCTGCGAAGCTTTTATGCTCTGCGAAACCACAGGCTTTGGAATCTGCATGCTTTATGTCTCCTAGCCAATATTCTAAGATTGATTTTCCCTCTTCCACCAAGAAAACAAAATGAATCACGCACAATTACCAAGGACAGGGGAAAGAGGGGAATTGGGGCCGTCATAAATATTTATTTGCCATCCCTGAGAATTTGTGCAATTCTGTGTAGATTTGCCAAGTCATATTTAAGTGTCTGAATGATTTATATGGTCAGTCCTGGGTGACACATTTGTCTACTGTCACCCCAAATCATTTATGTATTCACATTTATAGATTTATCCATATAACATATTCATGGCCCAGTTATAGCTATTATCATTCAAATTGGTTTTGTGATCAAATGATTGGCTAAATTAAGCCATTAACTGCAGAATATCACTGGAGGTGAAAATCTGTGGAGACAGGAATATATATGTGTACTCAGTGAGTCATCCCTTTTCTGAATCAGCTTTGTCTAAGAAGACTTTCCTTTAATACAAATCCATCTGTGAAATACACAGTGTAAAACAAACATGTTCAAAAATGTGCGGTGTTACTCGTACTGGTCATACACCAAATGTACACATGAAAAATCGGTAACATGATGAAGTAAAGATGTCAAGAACGACAAATGTCACAGGTGGAAAACATGATGGATTTGTTTGCTGAAGCGTGAATCGATGCCCATCATGAGCCTGAGGTTCGCTCACAGTTGTCAGTTCATAATATTTCTCATCAGTTTGGCCTATTATTAAAGAGAGGAAATGATATAATGTGTGCGTGTCCATGTATTACTAATGTTGTGGGGACATAAACCTGTTTACACAGTCGCATTATGGGGACTTGTTTTCCTTGTGTGGACAAAAACCAAGTCCCCATAATGTAAATGACTATATTTTAAGGTGAAGACATGTTTTAAGGTTAGGTTGAGGGTCGGGTTAGGATTAGGCCAGTGGTGATTATAGTTCAGGTTAGAGTAAGTCTCCAGGAAATGAATGTAAGTCAATGCAATGTCCCCTTAAGTCATGAAAACATCACATGTGTTTGTCTCGCATTCTTGTGTAGTTTTTTCAAGTAGCTTCATTTTCTAATGAAAACACAATAAATGAGGAAGCAGTCCTTGGATTTGACAGCTATGTGACAAGAATATGCATGTTGAAAAAAAAATCCTTTATTACAGTGATTATAAGATAGATAATTAAAAAGAAGACATGCCTTTTTTCTTTGTGTCAAAGACATGATAATCAAGTGAGTGCTGGGTTTATGAGGTTAATTGCGCAGGGACAAATACTTCATCTTGGCGCACATTTAACCTTGCTTTGTGATGTAGCCGTCATTTTAATGGGTAAATTAAAAATTAAAAACTGTCAATATAAATGTGAATCCAGCATCTGTAATTATTGTCAACAATTTACGATTCACATCTTATCACTGTTTTTCTCTCTCTCATTTTCAACAGGCTCAGTGACGTCCATGATTCCAGAAGGAACTGATGCCAGTTACTACAACCGAACATTGTGTCAATTCACCGATGAGGCCGACAGCAGGCCTGACTTTCTGTTTAAAAAACATACAATAAATAAATAAAGTTAAGTCACTACAGTGAAAGAGTCTCGGCAGACACTTGTGAAAACTCTGAAAAGACTGAAGTGAGCAGCATGGTCCACCCTCAGCAACATCTTCACTGCAGACACGTCATAGAACAAACCTCCTGCAAAGAATTGCTCTGAACAGACAGTGGACTCATTACAAGTACATACTTTCTTTCTTTTTCTTTTTTTTGCTAGCCACCATCCAGTCTGCAGTCAGGGGACGGCACCTTGAAGGTTTTTTCGTATCCTTGGTGGTTTGATTTAGACTTTGTCAGAAGATCTTTGAGAAACTCAGCCCCTTCATCTTCTTCACTGTCACCACTATGAAACTGCTCAGAGTTATATTTCAACCAGGTTTCTTTTCTTTTTTTTCTTCCCCCCCCCCGAGTCGTGGCTTTACTTTTGAAACCACACCGTGATGTTCATTTGGATTTTGACCTTTTGACACCTTTCTCTCATTTGGTTTGGTGAAACTTTACAAGGCCATAGCCTCCAAAATCTCTGCTCACAAAGTTTGGTTAATGTGAATGTGGAAAAGCATGAAAGACTCTTGGAATGTCACAGAAGAGAATTTACACTCTTTCCTCTCTCTCTCTCTTTCCTGAATGAAGGACATGATGTGAACATTTTGGATGATTTAGCTTAAAGCTCATGTTTTTTATGTGATGCCAACATAGACTAGAAATGCCGTTTTGTCGACGAGCCTCACACATCTTGTGTTCTGTAGTGTGCGCGTGTGTGTGTGTGTGTGTGAAAGTACATGCAGAGATACACTGTGAAATAAGTCATATCCAATGCATTATTCATACTCTTGTATATTTTTGGGACAGGCCCAGACTGAAGTTCTCCATCTGGCATTTGTGATTTTACACATGTTGGTTTTCATTTGAATCTTTGTAGATGAATTCTGTGTTTGCCTTTCCTTCTTCTTTCTTATCGTTTTCTTTAGCACATACAGTATATAGAGATATTTATTTTGGGAGAGATATTATTGAAACTGGGTAAAGATCTAAAGTATGTCACTTAAGTTAAATTCTGTAATTAAAATCAATTTACGTGTGATTAAATGTAGTTCAGAATACTTGACTATATCGATAATATTTTGATATGAAATATGCTTTTTGGTCATTTTTTTGCCATTTTCAAGTTTCACTAATGTATTATTTGTTTCGTGGATCCCGAGTATATATACAAAAAAGAGAGAGACGCACGAGTAATTCAAGCCGTGGACAAAGTTACATCGAAAAATAAATGAAATGAATAAATAAAACACAAAGAACCACACAGCGACAAGCTACAGTCATTTTCACAGACTTAGTGTTGTAGAAAAATTGCAGTTGATTAAATTTTATTCTACAGGTGTTCCCATTACTGTGTCTGCTCCCTGTATTTTTGTACTAAATAACCCTGCACATCTAAATGTATGCATTTGAAGATATAAAGAGAGCACCTGCCCCTGGGAGCTGTAGCATGCACGTGTGTGTGTGTGTGTGTGTGTGTGTGTGTGTGTGTGTGTGTGTGTGTGTGTGTGTGTGTGTGTGTGTGTGTGTGTGTGTGTGTGTGTGTGTGTGTGTGTGTGTGTGTGTGTGTGTGTGTGTCTGTGTGTCTGTGTGTCTGTGTGAAGTGTAAAAACACAAATTTCCTCCCGATCCCATACCTTTCATTTCACACAGTGTTTATTTATGGCTTTTTGGGTTTGCACTCACCATGAACACATTGTCCCTTTGATTCAACTCACTTTCACTGCTGGAACTACTGCTGCATTCACGCTCTACAGGGCTGTGACTGCTAAATCTATTTGTAACATAGGAAAAGAAAGAAAGAAACCTCTGGACCTCCTTCTCTATGTCTTAAAATGTCAAAGGAATAAATGGACATTCATACAAGCCAGTATCATTAAACTGACTTCTGTAAGTTCTTACACTCAGCTGCTGACGCTTGAAGTCTTATGTACACTCTTAGAAATAAGGGTTCCAAAATTCTACAAGGGCTGAGGTTCTACCTGGAACAATTTGTTTCTGAAAAACTCTTTCCCAAAGAAAGGATTTTTCAAGGGTTCTTGGTAACACTAATGGTTCCAGTAAGAACCATTTTGATCCAGAGAACCCTTTAAAACCCCTTTCCTGCATAAAGGGTTTTTAAAAGGGTTCTTGGTGGAACCTTTATAAAAAGGTTTTACCTGGAGCCAAAAAGGGTTCTCCTGTGAGGACAAGCCGAAGAACCTTATATGGTTCTACTTAGCACTTTTATTTCTAACCCTTTTGGAGGGTTCCACCAAGAATCCTTTTAAAACAGCATTTTCATTGACATTTCCTTAATTATGTTTTGTTAAATGTGATTTGTTAGTTGGACTCCGTGATTGAATTTGTAAAAAAAAGATATATTTAACAAATCAGTGGGAGAATCCATTGTGGACATACATGAGCTTAATCTTGTCCAGTACATATATACATCAAAATGTAACACTGATTACCACGTTTAACAGTTAACTAACTTCGTCATGGATCACTGGTATTTAACTCGTCACATTTTCAGTAATGCTTTCTTTACAAAGTCCATAAATCCATCACTAATCATTTCCACATATCTCCATATGCTTGACCTGAGATTCAAATAATAAATGACCGATGACTACATTTTAACTGCCTCACAACACTCACCGCCAATTAGTAATTTCCAGGAAACTTCTTTCAGGGAAGGGTCTAAATGTAACATGCAGTGTAATGAAAAATATTGTGCATTCCAATCGGCAGTAAAAAGAGACGACGTGTGAAACCTGTGCCTCTGAACCAGTATTATCGCTCGCCTCCCACTCAGAGATGTTCTTTCAGCAAGCTGTTGCTGCTGCTGCTTCCTTCCATTATGAATTTGTGCCTTGCCGTCTCAGGGTTTTTGAATGTGGGCTGCTGTTAGGAACAACAAATGGTACCACGGCGGTATCCTGCCTCCCTCCATCTATGGTACAGCACAGCTTGTTCCCAGGATAAGAGAAAACCCTTCGCTTTGCCAGAAGCAGACAATGAGCAGTTATGAAGCTGCTGAATGGCAAGTTAGAAACCACACTCTGTGCATTCCGACTGTAGGAAGAACTGTTCTGGTAACATGCTTTTATAATCTCTACTGCAAAAAGGAAAAAAAAAAGAAGCAAAAAGATATTCACTCACTCAGTGTTTTCCGCTTTATCCTCCACATGTGGGCTGTGAAGGGCTGAAGTCAGGGTCCAGTTAACTTTTGGACTGCCTTACAGTTTTGGAATGGCTTATAGACAACAAGAGCATGTGCAAGTCTGATGCACTGCATGTGTTAGTAACTCCTGTCGCCCCCTTGAGGAATTCTGAGTAATTAAAAGTCAGACACTGCTACGGCCTCTACACGATGTATTTACCACTTCTGCTACAAGCATTTTTTTTTTGTTGCTCAGTTTTGTTAAGAGATTTTATTATATTCTGGTGAACATCTAGAGTTTTTATTGAGCATTATTGAGCATGGGTGCTATGCTTCTTCTTCTTGCCTCTTGTCAGTCTTGTCAAATCACTTCCTGTGCGCAGCACGTACAGTAAATGTCTCTGAGTGACATAGAATCAAAGCCCTGCTACACTGAGAAACACAGAGAGAGTCATATGGAGCTAATGATCACCATTGTGTGAACTCACATGGCAATGATGTAAGGGACATTAATTTATATTTAAAATGTACGCACTGCAGCTTTAAAATGTACTAATATGGGAAGAGAGATTGTCTTGATAGAAAACGATCGTTCTACACAGAACACTAAGTAGCCCAAGCACACAGGAATGTGTCCAGTAACTGATGAATTAAACAGTGTGTGAATATGTGCTGTGGATGTGGATGGACTGACACACACTTAATGTTTAACAATCATGGAATAATGGTGGTGCAGGAGCAGAAGGAGCTTCATTTCAGAGTGCCACACCTGCTCAGTGTTCATCACGTGTCACATATTTTTATTTCGTGACAGCACCAGCGCCAGGCAGCAGCAACAACAACCATGCAACATAATAACATCTGACAAGTGATGGATTCAGGTCTTATACGCTGTTATTGTACTGCATTGAGAAAAGTAACTGTGTCTGTGGCCTGTCATTCTCCTCTTTAATGAAAAGTTCAGGTGCAGGAGGGACAAGTGTTTCAACCCTGTAGGCCTCTCATCATTGTGCTCCTGTTTGTCGTCCACAATAGATCCCTGGCCGAACCTAATGAGACACAAACATACCCCAGAGGTTCTGACTGACTTGCTAAACATGGCATCGTTGAACACAGCAGCAGTGTAGCGAATTAGCATTTATGCCCACATAAAAATCCATTTACTGATCCATTAGCTTAGCATAGTGCTAATGACTTGCCGGTGATGACTCGCATGGGACATTGGTTAGCAAGTGAATCGTCATTAACGCTGACAGGTGCATGTTCAGAGTATGCCTCCACTTCTCTGACTGAAACTTGCAGTATTAATGTCACGTTCTTTGTGCGTGCATGTGTGTGTGTGTGCGTGTCACTGCTTTGTTTTTCCAACATGTCAAGAACTTATTTTTTCATATCTTCTCAAATTCTGCTCAGGCATCTGCACGTTTGGCCAGTGGGAGCTGGAAGTGCTGCTGTCACAGGAAATCTGTTGCTCTATCCCTCAAACTAATGCTGAGAAGGTGGCTGCAGTCAACAATTACAACTCATCCCAGATAAGCAGAGCAGCACAGGCTTGCTCCAACCCCCCAGACATAAGTGAGAAGTGGAATATAATCAAAGGCATCACTGCACTGAACACTAAGCAGCTTATATCGACCGAGCGATTCCTGAAGAGATTTCTGACTTTCATTTTTTGACCTCTCTGTTATTACAGAAGATATTTTTTGTGTCACATTCAGACCTGCTTAGGTGAAGTTATGTGCTGCATGGCAACGCGCCATACCCACTTGACATCGATGAATGTGTAAAGCAGACATGGAGCTGAATTAAATGTCACTCACACCACTGAGTGATTTCCTCTACGGAGAGAAGCCGGCATAATGATGAACAACGTCACCTTAAAAATGTTTCCACCCTGCTAAAGCTTCTCAGCGCTGGCCCTTTGTGGTGCCTCCACGCTAAAGGGGAGTTAGCTCCGGGGGTGGAAGATGAAGGTATAAAATGGTCGTTTTGCTAGAGCAACACAAGCTAATTTATCATTCTCTAGGGGTCAGGCGACGCTCCCCTGGTTGTGAATTTTAATGTTGTTTTTTATGGGTCTTAATAAACTCTATTTTGCTGCGAGCGTTTATGCAGGAGAGCACAACATCCTTCACTTGGCTCATTTAGTGAGTCAAGGAAAGAGGGTCCGCAGCCAAATTTAACCAACTGAGTCATCATTAATTTTCTTTTAAACCCCAAAAGGACAAAGTGAGGTGAAATATTGACAGCGTTATGGAAGGCGCTCACATGTTTTCAAAGATCTTGGTTCACTGAACATTGTCCACTGCTTTAGTTTTTACATGATACATAAAAAGAGGAGAGAAAAGAGCACAAATGTATTCATTTTATGTTAATTTAAAAGTGACAGAGCACATTAATGAGCATCAGTGTACAATGCACATGTAAATTATGCCAGTTAGCAGAATATGCTAATGCATGCCTGTAGTAAGATTATACAGACAACACAACATAAAACAACATAAAAATGGTGCACATAATTCATTAAAGAGTAGTTCATAAAAGTGCATTGGCAGTAAAGTGCAGTAACAGAGCCTGTGTAAACTGTAAGTGCATCATTTGAAGTGCTTTGTGCAGTTTGTGGTTGTTGTTTATCTGTGTTTGCAGTTTTGAGCCATGATGACTTAAGGTGGTGTATGTGGAGGTGTCCCATGTTGAAGGAGGTAAACCATTCCAGATTTTAGAACAACTTAAAGGGACCCTGTGTAGTATTTATGGGTTTATATTACCCAAAATCCACTCTTTTATACATATTATGTGCTCCTGCATTGTCTAGTCGCTGTATAATAATTTTTGTTTCATTTTCATAGTGTTTCAAAAAGTCATGTAAAATAACATGGTCGCGGGCCGCTGTTGCATTGCCACAGCAGCAAGACGCCATGTTTCTACGGGAGCCTGTGTAGACAAACCCGAGAGAACAAATCAAGCGTCGCTTTACTTGTAGCGGAACTCTCAACTCTCTCCGCTTCGTCTGCTACGGCCGTGGTAGCTCGCCCTCTCCCTCTCGTCTGAATAAATACTAGAACCTCATCTGCTGACACGGAGAAAGACGACAAGGGCGACATTTGACTGGCTGAGGATACCGTAGCGCTCAGGGAAGGGAGGGGGTGAGCAGAGGAGCAGTTTGTTGTTGTAAATTTCAGCCTCTCCTCTAGATTGACTGAACACATGTGGTGCTCCAGTAGGGCACCGTATGTAATGGCCCTGGTGGTTGGGCCAGGTGGTACACCCGTGCACCCAGCACTACTTTGTGTTTTATTTGTAAAGTACAGAAATACATGGTGATTTTATTTAGCGACTATCGTATCCATCCTGATTCTTCTTTTTCTTTTCTTTTTTTTGGATCAATTTTTTATTTATTTTCTTACCATCATTATTTACACATTGGAGACCTCTTTACAACCGGAGACAAAAAAAAACAACAAAAAACATTGGGCTAATTACAGCGTCATTGAAAATATAGCAGAGGCTCAATGAGGTGTCGCATATTCCTCTTTTTCATAACTTACTCTAGTTATAGTCACTCTATAGTTATAGTACAACCATGGTAGTTTGCCAAAAGTATATTTGCAGGAATATCACGCAGCAGACTTCTGCCCCATCTCTTTTCTTTTTAATCTTCTCTTTAGAGCCGATCACTCCATGATGATAACCTGCAAAACCGGTCCTTGCACCACCTATCGGCAACAGGAAGTTTGCCTTCAGTTACAAAAATTGTTTCATTCCCATGAAGCTTTTCAGGTTGTGGTCTACATGTGCTATAATGGAGCAGCACAAACAGTACAGGCCTGTAGTCACATTAGCCAATATTTTTGCTGCACTCAATCGATGTATAAAGCTCAAAGAGAGGGAGCCGAATACAAATGAGGAGCTGGAACCCGTTATAAACTCTGGTTCCAGCTCTGTGTTTTCAAAGTCCACATTTTATTTGTTTATTTATTTTATTGGCCAGGTAACTTGATAAGTGTGGTACAAAATCAGTGATCAATGGGAAAAAAAGCAGGAATGACATCATATTATTATCTCTGGTGTGGCTGAATACAATTGTATGGCGGGCCGGATGTGGCGCGCTGGCTCTCGGGCCATGCATGGGGGGTGTGAGGGCCTGTTCAGTGCTGCCTGCAGCCCTAGTCTGATACTGCATTTATCATTCAAGACAAGACTACTGTAATTCTCTCCAGGTGAATTGTACCAGGTAGTCCTGTGATCCACAGCTTCTGGAGGATCTTTAGCTTTTCCTCGAAATGAAGTGGGTTTATTTTTGTTTTGTTTTTTTAGCTGCTATCAGCCTGTGGGAGACAAAGTGTTTGTTGAGAAACAGCAAGTTTACTTAAAGCCTCTGGTTTTTCCAAATATAATCACTATAGGATTTGGCTCCCGTGGGACTTTGAGAGAAGACACTGAATTTTTCCTTCCAAAGGCTTTCTATTCTGGGACAAAGTACAAAACTGCGTTCTTAGAGGAGATATTTGTTGTTGGGAAAAAGCATTTGGAAATATTTAACTGAGTTTACGTTTTGAAAAGTGTATCCCGTGCAGCCCTTTATATCAGTGCTTCTATCAGTATAAGTATAATGTTGTAAGTTTTTGTCCCAAATATTGTTAAAGATTTGTTGAGCCAACTCTTCGTCTGATTGTAAACCTCAGCTGGAGGGGCGTTAATGATTTACTGAACACTGTAAATGCATGATATTTACTTCTCTGTTTCTCTCCGCCTCTTCAAACATTCATCAAGTTTATCTGTACTTTATCTGCAGTGTTGTTCTCTTATATTTATGTATTCACATAATCCCTGACCTGAACATATCTAAATAATAATAATAATAATAATATTAGTATTCAAATTGTTTTTCACCTAACTCTCTTGGAAGGAGGAAAAGATGCCATTTCATAATACGTCGTCTACAGAAATCCTTTGCTCCTCCTTTGGGTGATATTGGTTTGGTTTGATATTGAACTTCAGTTATTTACAGATAGTACCACAAATTATAGGATGATAGTTAAATATTGATTTAAGCCACTGGTATTTGGCATAACACAACTGTGGCTGCAGAGAAAAGAAAGCAATTCTCTTTCTTCACTTTTGGTCACTTAGCCCGTTAATGCGAATCATCCATCCAGAAGATTATAGTTTTAATCTTTGTTGCCCAGATGAAATTGGGTAAGCCTCCGTGCACTTTTGATTTGCGCAGGTGTCGTATATGTATTTTATGGCTTTTATAGTCCCGAATAAAGTTGGTGACAATTTAATCGAATTTCTATTAAAAATGATTCATATTGGTATGTGAAATAAATGTAATAGCTGCAGGAGAAACATCACTTTTTATGTAATTTACTCTGCCAAGAAGAGATATAGACAGCATTTCCCAAAATGTAATGTTAGACTGTTTTGTGAGCACTGGAAGGAATGTTGTCTTGAAAAAGAGAAAGAAAATTCCAAGATATCTGAAAAGAAATACTGGAGCCATCCTGAGTGGTTGTTGGCATGTTGAGTATGGAGTATGTTGTCTTCATAAAGGATAACTATTAATCTGGTACTGTTGCACTCAGGTGGTTCTGTGGCCCATAAATAGAATTTAATGTACAGTAAAACAATGATGACAATGTGTTTTAAATCCAAAATATTGAAGCATACAAGAGTACAACAAAAGTATCAGCTGGATGAGCTTGCGTCTGACTGGGTGTGTTTTATATGTGGAATGAAAATGGTTAAATGGGATAATAGTAAGGAAAAACAACAAGTAATCTTGGTGAAACAACAGAAGAAAATCAACATGATAGAATAGTGTGCCATCTAAACCATAAAACATGCAAGGCCTGTATGTCAGAGTCATTTGTGAGAGTGGCCCCGCTGAGAAAATACAACAGCAGCAAAGAGGGAAAAAAAAAGAGATCAGACGGGGACGCCTGACAGTGAAACATGGACATCGTGTGGACATTTTACCACAAAGAATGGAGCTCGCTGCTGTTGATTAAATGGACAATTTAAGGACATAAACATTTGTGAGCAGTCCTTTAAAGACACAGAGAGAGAAAATCCATTGAGGAAATCCACCTATAAAGTGTGTGGTCACTGGGCACTTGGGCAGGGAGAGTAATGAGACTCCTCTGGGCTCAGTGACTGAAGCTGAGATAAGCTTGTCTCAGTTAATCATGACATGAATGTAAATGTCCGCCTCCAGAGAGAATGACGTGGGTTCATTTACATATGTAGATCGACGCCAGAGCTAAATGTATCAGTTTAATGCTTGATTAAAAAAAAAAAATGAAATTACCGCATAAGTACAAATCAAAAACAGAAAATAATCAAAGTAAAAATTAATTTCAATGATATAGAATCCGATATTTAATTAAATAAATAAATCTGTATATACAGTACTGTGAAGAAGTCTTAGGTCACCATTAGATTTGTTGTTTTAGCAATGCTAATGACAATAGAGGATAATTATTATAATTATTAAATATTATAATAATTATTATCTACAGGTGTCTAAGCGTGATCTAACCTTACACTTGAACAATAACACAGCTCTGTTAACACTGTAGTGGAACCTTAATTAATGTTACTGGTGAATCCTGTGTTTGTCCTACTATTTCATTTAAAGAAATATCTGCTGTAAAAAAACGTCTATTACACCAGGTTTAATCAGGACATGCTTGAGCATCACATACACATGTTGCATGAGTTAAACTCATTGACATCTCACTAATATATAAGACCAGCTTTAAGGTGCATCACTTTATTCACAATTCCAATGATCACAGAATTTGACAGACAGAAAAACAACAGAGCTGGTTTTGCACAGTACTATATATATGGTTATATACGTTTTATGTTCGCAAATCACTAGAATTTGCAACAGTGGCACATTTAAGAGAATGTTTATTGCTATATTAAAAGCAATAGCCAACACATTATTTCAACATGTATGAGAACCAACAAGGTGTGCAGGACCTTAAATGAGGACAACATGATAAGGGCCATGATAACATGATGATAATTAGTGAAATTAGTATTAAAATAAATCAATAAATATTGAGACATCAGAAATGTAGAAGAATGAGAAGATAATATTTTAAGAAAAAAAATATTATTATTATTATTATGAGTTATATGGAACCATATAAGTCCTTAAAACTTTAGCTGCATTCCTTGGTGAAGATGTACAGTATGTGGAAGATCACTTCAACCTTCCCTTCCAGGTGTGTCGGAGAAACTATGTAAATGTCAGTTATCATCAAAACTTAAAAGATATTTATTTTGTCTTTTGTTGGCTACTGTAAAGACATGGTGATTCAGATCCAGAATGGTGATCAGAGGATTGTATGTATTTTATTTTTATTTTCTGCTTAAAGAAAATTGTTTCACCTACATTTTAAGATGGTGATTATGTTTTATTATTGTTTTTGCATAGTTTTTATTATGTACTGCATGGTTTTCTCTCTATAATACTAAAAGGCACTCCATGAAGTGTCTTGGGACAATATACAGTATGTTGTGATTTTGAATGATACAACCAAAATTACACTAGATTTAGTAATAGAGTAATTCAGTAGTGTATTTAGGAATACAATTTAACCCTTTAACACCGATCTTATCACCAATGACACGTTTGCATTGCAGCTCTTAGACGACAGTTTGTGCCGTTTCTGAGAGCTGAGAAGTTGCACATTGAAGCCAACATGAGGTTATTACAATCAGCGTCTTTGTCAACAGAGAGAAGAGAGTTTTAAACTGTTCAAAATTCTAATTTTACATACAAATATACATCTGTTGTTCGTGTACAACTTTTCGAACTAAAACATTTTGTTTTTTTCTTCATTTTAAATTGTGAATACACTATTTTAACATGCAGTAAATTGTAAATAAGTGCCCAATATTGGAAGTTATTCTGGAAAAATTGACAAAATCACTTACTCACAGGACATTTTACTGTCCCTTTAATGGTTAAAATAACCAATGTCCAGACAGGCATGTGAGTGTTAGGTGCTAAAGGGTTAAACTAACTAAACTGAAAAAACTTAATATCTTCTGATTTCTGATAGATGATACAAAACAAAGATGCTTCTTCAGAATGTTATCATCCATAAATCACCAGAACCAGATATGATATATCCTTGTGATTGCTGACCTCTGTAGTTTTCAGACAACAGCCAGAAGCATTTTTTTAACTTCTCTGTTTTTGGAGTTCTGAAATACTGGTGTAATATGAAAGACATGCTTTAACCATAAGGAAAGTAGAGTATTTATGTAAGTTAACCAGCATGTACCCTGCAACTGACGAAGCTAAATGGAACCCAGTCATCATTAATTTGGTTATTTCCACCTGCCCTTTTCCTGCTGTGACCTGTCAAAATGGCTGCTGTGCAAAATGGCGATATGCCCAAAGTAAAGCCACACTTTTCACCAAATAATGTTGCAAAAATACTGCGCATCAGTACAATACCTTCCTGGTACAGACTTACTGAACTGAGATTACCCTTTCAGCTAATTTGGCATCATATCTCTGTAAAATAGTTTATGTTAGAGCCGCTACACAAATCTAATGATCCCTCTAAGTGTCCAGTGTCACAGTCGTCTCATGGACCATCCTGAAAAAGAGGAGCCAGGGGTCAGATTTTGCCGTTGACCCATTAACACAGCAGGAAATTCTGTGTGATGAGGTTATGGATCTCCATGAAGGCTGACTTGTTTATCGAATTTTAAAAGGTTAAGTGACACCATTTAACACCGGGGTCAATTCATCACGACTGCTTCCTGCTGCATCTGTCTCACTGATCCCCAGCCCTGCATGTGGTGCAGGCAATTAACAGGCCTACTGCTGCGGAATCAGTTGTTTGTTTGAACACATATCGCCTTTGGACAACAGTGGCCACTCATGCCTGGGACACACACACAGAGAGAACATCCAGATGTCAAGAAGGACGCTGGGAACACGCGTAAGGATAAGGACAAATGTACATTTCATTATAAGGCAAAAATAGAGAGATGCTCAAGTCAAGTGCAGAGCGTCATTAGCTGTCAACAGAAACTGTGCTCTCTGTTCAAGGACAGCACCCAATTGTGTTTGTTTTGATAAACTGAAACAACAGCTTTATTATTCGTATGGGAATAAACAGCACTAGAGCTCCAGCTCATTGTTTGTGTGATTATGTTATTGATTGAAGAGGTTGAGGCTGAAGCGTCCTCAGAGGTTAAGGTCTTTGTTTTCAGTCTGTCAACAGAGCTCATGAAAACCTTAACCAATAAGGACTCAATCCAACTAACAAGGTTTGTTTGGTTTAGCCACTTGTACGCTACAGCTCAGTTTTCCTTCCAGCAAATGCACCATTTACTCCTGTTAGAGTGTTTTCCCAAAAAAGGCCTTTATTTTATTATTTATTTTATTTATTTATTTATTTATTTTAAACTAATATATTTGGAACCCGTTTCTCTTTTAAGATTTATGTATTGAGCAAAACCAAATGATTTGTCCCACAGGTAAAGATGCCATATAACTTTTTTCTTTTTTTACTGTATAACTTTATTCGCCTGTCAGAGAGAGTTTCAACTCCCACCTCTGACAGAATTTCGACCACGTCCTGAGGGAGGCGGGAGACATTGAGTCCGAATAGAGTAATGTTTCACGCCTCCATTGTCGAGGTGGCTGACCAGAGCTGTGGCGGCCGCACGGTGGTTGGTGCCTGTCACGGCGGCAAACCCCCGAAACCCGCCAAGCTGAAGAAGGAGTCCTACTGGGCCTTTTTCGCTTGTGGGACTCCAGAGGTAGCTGATGGGTACTGGCAGGCCAAGCGCAACGCAGTTTTGGCGGTCTCTAAGGCAAAAACATGGCCATGGGAGGAGTTTGGTGAGGCCATGCAGAACGACTTCCGGGCGGCTTCAAAGAGGTTCTGGTTGGCAATCTGGCGACTCAGAAGGGGGAAGCAGTGCAACATCAACACTGTGTACAGTGGGGATGGGGTGCTGCTGACCTCGACTCGGGATGTTGTGGGTCGGTGGCAAAATTACTTTGAAGATCTCCTCAATCCCACTGACACGCCTTCCAATCAGGAAGCAGAGTCTGGGGACTCAGGGATGGGCTGTCCTAAATCTGGGATTGAGGTCACCGAGGTGGTTAAAAAGCTCCTCGGTGGCAGGGCCCTGGGGGTGGATGAGATCCCCCCAGAGTTCCTTAAGGCTCTGGATGTTGTAGGACTGTCTTGGTTGACGCGTCTCTGCAACATTGTGTGGACGTCGGGGACAGTGCCTCTGGATTGGCAGACTGGGTGGTGGTCCCTCTTTTTAAGAAAATGGACCGGAAGGTGTGTGCCAAATACAGGGGTATCACACTCCTCAGCCTCCCGGGTAAGATCTCTTGGGCGATCCTGGAGAGGAGAGTCCGTCGGATAGTCGAACCTTGGATCCAGGAGGAACAGTGTGGTTTTTGTCGTGGTCGTGGAATGGTGGATCAGCTCTATACCCTTGGCAGGGTCCTGGAGGGTGCATGGGAGTTCGCCCAACCAGTCTACATGTGCTTTGTGTATTTGGAGAAGGCGTTCGATTGTGTCTTTCTGTTGGGAGTGCTCCTGGAGTATGGGGTTCCGGAACCCTTGGTAAGGGCCATTCAGTCCCTGTACTACCAATGCCAGAGCTTGGTCCGCATTGCCGGCAGTAAGTCGGATCCATTTCCAGTGGGAGTTGGACTCCGCCAAGGTTGCCCTTTGTCCCCGATTCTGTTCATAACCTTTATGGACAGAATTTCTAGACACGAGTGACGGAAAAATGGAGCGAGAGATCGATAGACGGATTGGTGCGGCGTCTGCAGTAATGCGAACTCTGCTACGGTCTGTCTTGGTGAAGAAGGAGCTGAGCCAAAAGACGAAACTCTCAATTTACCAGTCGATCTACGCTCCTATCCTCACCTATGGTCACGACCACAAGCTTGGTCATCCGGGAGAGGCTCAGAGTAGAACCACTGCTCTGACGCATTGAGAGAAGCCAGATGAGGTGGCTTGAGCACCTGGTTATTATGCTTCCTGGACGCCTCCCTGGTGAGGTGTTCCGGGCACGTCCCACTGGGAGGAGGCCCCGGGGAAGACCCAGGACTCGCTGGAGAGACTATGTCTCTCGGTTGGCCTGGGAACACCTCGGGATTCCCCTGGAAGAGCTGGACGAAGTGGCTAGGAAGAGTCTGGGCTTCTCTGCTCAAGCTACTACCCCCGCAACCCGACCTCAGATAAGCGGTATAAGATGGATGGATGGATGGATAATCAATGTTTATTCAGTATTTATTTACCCTTTATGATTATTAGTGATTAAAGCCTTTTATTTACATTTATACATTTATTTTAACCTTTGAATACTGTATACAGCTCACAGCATTTACCCTTTGTGATATTTCAGATAAAGAAGTACAGTTTATGTGAACCACAAAGAAAGCAATTAATTACAAAATAAAATCATTAGTGGTCACTTAATTATTGTTAGCAAATAATGGTTGAATAACTCGAAGCTGTCTATCCATTCAGACTTGTGTCTCTGTCCTGTGATGGGTGATTAAGCACAATCTATACTTGCCGAACAGGAAAAGTTCCTTCATGCTTCCATTCAACCAAAGAAATGAGATATTCTCAACTGTGAAATATGTAAAAGTGGGCGGGGGGGGGAGAATGTCTGTCATTGCAGGCCGTCTGTCATTGCCAGTCTTGCTCAAACTCTGCTGAGCTCAGTGTACTGTCCCAGCCCCCCTGACTCCAAGACAAGGTCCTCTGGGTTTTAGCTGTGACAGATTGAGGGTGTCAGGAGGGACTCCCAAGGGTTTCTGTGCGTGTGTGTGTGTGTGTGCATGTCGTACCTGTTTAAGTGTGCACATGCATTTGCCTTTGTGCAACAGTGCATGATCTGATGTGTGTTTATCTGTGTGCCCACATTCTAAATATGTGTGTATGCTTTTATATTTGCATGTATGCTTGTGCACGTACATGCATGTGTGCGTGTGTTTGTGTGTGTGAGGCTAAATGTACTCAGGCCCAAATTTCTTCTGTGAATCACGTCTCCCATCAGTCTGACAGCATTAAGCCGAGCCCAATCAATACCCAGTGAGCCTCCAATCTCAGCAACTGAACGACATGAAAGAGCGAGAGTGAGTGAGACAGACTCAAGAGCAAGGGTTCTCGATTTTTTTGCATCATGCCCCTCCCCTTTCATAAGCTCACTTCACTACATTTATCAGTCATTAATGGTAGGAGAAGCAACTGATCCAATCTTAGAGAATTAAAGGCAATAATAGTATCAGCAACTCCTGTATGCTTCATGTATTTTGACTTCATATTTTTTCCTGGTCATCCACACGTACACGCAAACTATTTGAAGTATTCTCTGTGCTATATTTTATTTGTATGAAAAGTGCTATTCAAATAAAGATTGTGCAGATAAAAGGTAGACAGTTGCAGAAATAGAAAGCAAACAGAATAAGAGAACAACGCTGCCCTCATCGCTACTAACAAGCAAACAAACAGCACTGAAAGTGACTGCAGAAAATGCCTATGGGAGGTTGCATTATGGATAAACAGTAAACTGTAGAGTAATTCAGCCTGGAGTCCTGCTCATCTCATCTTTGACAAAATGTTCCTCTGCTGCTTGTGGTTTCTCCATATCAAGCACTGGTGCCAGGGGCCTAAACCACTAACTGTCGAGCTAGCTGTCAGGACTGAGAAGCACCAAAAGTCTGTCTCTTTGCTCGCCTCCATATTCTCATTTTGACGTCAGCTTCTGGTTGCTCTTGACAAGATTGTCTGAAAATGGAAAACATATATTTTAATCATGCATATCAAATCAAACTGAACAGTTTATTCAAGGGAATTGAATTCACACCAGTGGGCACAGCAGAGCGGTGCAAGATGAAGCATGTACTGTATGCACCTGCTCTTTGTGAAACTGATTTCATTTGGATATTTAAATTCTGAAGCATTAATGTCACATGTGACATATAGGGAGGGCTCATAAGCAGAAATTCAAATTACTAACCATAAGTGAGTTTGTAGTATAGAATTGTTTGAAATAAGAATACTTTGGTCTTTATTGTGGCCACACAGTTGGTGTAGTGGTTAGTGTTACTGTTAATTGAAGAAATATGTTTGTCAACCATTTTCTTTTTCCAGTGTATTTGAAGAAGAGAGTGGAAATGAAACTGGCTGGGAGAGTGAAGAGACTTGTGAAAGATTTACATCCCTGAAGCACTTGTGAAATGGAGGGCTGAGCAGAAGAGTCCTCTGTTTTTTATACTCTACAGTCTCACCATAAGTTGTCACTAATTCTCACAAATTCTTACACATCTTTACAAATAAGTCTCTAATTGAGTCTCAGTCACGAATGTACGAAGACAATCTGTTACCTGGCAAAACTAATGTAACGTGGCATTTTAAAAAGAGTTATGAAATGTTGCATGAGAAAAATAAAGACGGCAAACAAAATTGGACCTCAGCTGAAAAATGAGCTTTCACACAGACACACAGTTGTTAGATGCTTTGTATGAAACCAGTGGTTTGCAATCAACTGAGAACTGACTACAGGTCAAAAGTCTGCACAGCACCGAACAGCAGACAGTGAACATAGTGGAGTATCGCAGCTTGTATAGATGTCGCTGAAGTAGGGAATACAGGATTGGTATTTGCCATGTGGACATGAACACATCTGAATTGAAATGTTGCTCCGTATCTGATGAATGAGTTTTAAATATGCAACTGAACATGTGCAGTATTCGCGGCAGCTTCACGGAGCGTGATGTAGCATTAATGACACGGGCACTGGGGCAGTGAACACAAACCATTTAGCAGCCTGTAAAGACACCAAAGGAAAAAGATAGAAAGGTTTTTAAATGTATCCATCAGACATGTGGACTTGAGTCACATGACTTGGTCTCGAGGGATTATTTTAATTACTTCAGACTCGACTTGATAAAATTCGCCATGACTTGTGACTCGACTTGGACTTGAATACTATTCACTCGAGACTTGACTCGGACATTGCCTCTTTGACTTGTAATGACTTGACATGTCTCGAGTCAAAAACTACATTTCCTGATCGTGGACCAGACACCCCAGAGACTCATTCACTTCTGCGAGGAAAAAAGAAGAAGAAAAAAAGATAGTCAACAGTCAGCAGAAGAGTTGATGAAGATGCCCATACCAAGAATAGTTATGTTTTTTAATCGCATTAATTTTCTTCTTCACAGTTGCCCCCGGTACCGGAGGCAGCGTCACACGCAGCAACAAAAACTTCATAAAACCATATCTAACTTTAATAAACACAGATATGCTGCATACCCACAGAATGGTCAGAAACTCAGTTAAAAGACAGATGGATCAAACCAGCAGGAGCGAAAAAAGGGGCACCGGAGCGTCAGCATGATTATGTAAACAAAAAAAGCGGAGAATCCACAGATTCCAACTGTACCATTTTTATCACTCTACGACCAAGATTCACAGATAAAGCCACAAAATAAGAGCAGAAACAACTGACTTTCAACAAATACAAGCAGAAATGTTGTCTTAAAAAACAAGTTATTTCAACCGGAACAAAACCACTTCTAATGAAGAACTAAACTTCCCAGCATGCTTGAGGGCAAATCCCGGTCTGATTGATCATTACAGAGCGACATTGGATCATTCTGATTAGAGAAGGACGAATGTCCGCACAAAAGTGTCATACGTGCTAACTTACAGTACTGTGATTGATGGGTCTGATTTTTTTATTTTTTTATTATCTGAAGCAGAGAAAAAGCATGTTCAGTGTTGTATTATTCAGAAATTCTTACTGCTTACTGTTTTCATGTTTACTTACAGCACATGATGTGGACCTGATTTTTATTTGTATTTTCTAATTATTTAGAGTTTGACAATAACACAGCAGAATGTAAATGGCATTGTCAAAATAATAAATTACTTTATAAAGCCACTTTTTTGTTATATATCAATCTTTTGCTCTGCCACAATAATGTAATAATGAATTGAAAATACCTCAAGTTGAGGGCTTTTCCCAGCAATTTTTTTAGGTGAGATTAACATTTTTATTAATTAGATTAATTAATTACAGATCATAATTAATTAATTAATTAATCTCACAATTTATTTAATCGCTTGACAGCACTACTTTTAATCTGTATTTATTAAAAAAAAAACATTACTGTAGATTAGATTGATATGTTGAAATGATGATTGTTAGTTGTTAATAATGGCATTATTATGTGAAGAGTACATGATGACTTGTTCAGGACTCGAAAAAGCTTGGGACTTGGACTTGGACTCGACTTGGCCTTCTGTGTCTTTGCTTGGGACTTAACTTGGGACTTAACTTGGGACTTGCCAAACAGTCACTTGGTCCCACCTCTGTTATCTATGTCTATGAAACAGACAGGACTAATTGAATTATATGTGGGAAGTTGACAGATTGAATGTATACTATGAGGAAAATGTATCCAAGACAATAAAGGTAAATGTAATGTATGATAGATAGATAGATAGATAGATAGATAGATAGATAGATAGATAGATAGATAGATAGATAGATAGATAGATAGATAGATAGATAGATAGATAGATAGATAGTAGATAGATAGATAGATAGATAGATAGATAGATAGATAGATAGATAGATAGATAGATAGATAGATAGATAGATAGATAGATAGATAGATAGATAGATAGATAGATAGATAGATAGAAAATGAGGGAAGGAGAGCGATGACAGATCCGGTATGTTTAGCTCTATGTCCCCTGGGGGCCCATGTCCAGATGGCTCATTGGAAACTATCCTCGTACAAGAGTCGCGTCTCTCTCATGTAACACAGATGGCTTGTTAGTCTTCCCTTTTCCTCCATACTGTGGTCTGTAGTTTTTAATCTACGGGATCGGTCTTGTATTTAATGCACTCATCAGCTCTGAATTTGTGCCAGTTGCTGTGTTTCTTATCAAGTCCCTGCTCTCAAGAAGAATAGCAACTGAAGAACTTGTGTTTGGTGTGAAATTGTGTTTGAGTACAAATGTCAGCCTCAATGAAAGCTTAATGAAACGTTATATTCTCTGCAAGTGTTTGCAAGTCTCTGCAAATGATAAAGGATCACAAATGGCTGGTTTTCCTTTTTACTATTGAGGGCGGCATGCTTAGGATGAAGAATGTGTAATTTAGGAGAACAAATTCTTCATTCTCCTGTTTATAGAAAGTAGCAGTCAGCAATGTTGCTGTTGGCTGAAGGTTTAATGGGTATCTCTTTGGCATGCAAATCGATGAGCTAGGAAACGAGTGATTGGAATTCCACACATGTGGGCATTTGATCAGAATTTGCACCAAGATCCATGGTGCAAGTCGATCAAGGGTAATTCACTATGAAATATCCAGAGTTACGCTTGGTCAGGCGCATCTGGCCCCAGCCATTCATTTTGTTTAGCCATTCCAATGTGGCAATCAAAATGAATTAGCATGACAATTTTATTTCTGAAAAGGCTTAGGGTGGCCCATTTTTATTGATGAATTTCAATAAGGACTTGACAAAAGGTCCTTTGAAAATGACAGCCCCCCCCCCTCTCCCTCCCACCCCTGCTTTCCACTTGACCTTCAGGTATCTGTGTATCTTCTGTGTATGAATACGGGCACCGTAAATGTCCAATATCAGCCCTAATTATTTGACATTACTGTCAAGAGCTGTATTGGTTTGAGCTTGATAAGGTAAAGCACGTGGTGATAAAAAGGTCTGACGATGATGATAGTCATAAATCTGCCAGTGTGTCACGTTAGAAAAGTGCAACTCGTTCAAATGCATTTCAAACTTTGTTTGTAACTTTTATATTTTGGAATTTGGTGAAATAATAGTCACTTGTCTACACTTTTCTACAGTAGATAAACATAATATAATTTGTGGTGTTATGCTATAACAGTTAATGATGTTCTGTAATTTGTGAAGTTACAACATTTTTTGAACCAAAAAGGATTATACAACCTGGTACCTGGTTAAGTCCAAAGGTTAAACATGTTTTCACATACTCGATCTATAAACAGCTCAACAAACAGTTTATACAGTTATTTTCTGTTTATAATTCTTGGAGGATATTGACTTTCACTGTTGTGTTTGCCTGTAAAGTACACTGAGACGTGACTGTTGAGTTTGACATTTGGACTGTTGGTCTGTCAAACACTTTGAGCACTTTCCCAGACTAAGACTTAGCTGTTTATTTATACAGGCTGTACTTTGAACTAAACACAAGGGCAATTGTGACATGCTCGTGTCTTCATTTATCATGACAGGATTTGCTAATTGCCAATATGAACAAATCTGGTTATAAGCCAAAAATTAGAAAATTGACCTGATGGTTATTAAAGACCAATTCCCAATTGAATCAATCCACAGCACATGGTCTTAAGTGTCCTAGTCCTATTTTGCTAGTAGTTACATGGTGAATTAAATTGTTGCTCAAGAAGAAGAGACAGAACCACAGCAGCAAACTTGAGTCCTGTAATCTCATGGTCAAGAGCTGAAGGATGTGCCTGTGTTTCTGTGCCCTGGCAGTGCCCCCATCCTGGCACTAATAGGTATGTGGTCCTTGACAAGTGAACCCTCTACTTCTACCACCCACATGGTGCGATGGATAGTGCCAGATATTCCGAGGTCCAGAATGTGGATGGACCTGCAGAAATGAAATAAACATTGTTTTTCTACTGGTTCTTCCAGACCTCCACCACTATGTGAATCATATGAATCATTTAATTCCTGGCTGCTCCACATGCACATAACAGCGAACCCCAGCAGTGGAGCTCCTCAAACACTCCAGGAAGAGTAACAGCAAGCAAAATGCATATCTTGCATCGCCATAGCCATTATTTGTAGAGCCTCCCGCTAAGAGCATAACTGCAGGCTTGCTACTACAGGTTGTTAGGGTTTTCCAGTGATAAACAGAAGGGGATCCGATGCCCTGGCATCTTTAACACTACCACCACATCTGCTCTCATCACAGAGCAGCTGCTGTTTGATCTGGCCTGGATGAGAAGGTGAAGGACAGGAGTGTCCTGCGGTGCTGCAAGAAAAGTAGGGATGTCATGCAGAGAGAGATGGAAAGTAAATTCTGTAGTAGCAAGCAGAGCCTGGTTTAATTGAAACCAAGGGGAGTCCATCTTGGGTCCTGACAGGATTTCCCAAAAGGCATAATCTGTTTCTTCAAAGACAAACGCTACATGCCACTGTACACACAGAACTGTATCCTCCGCAAACCTTGAATCAGATGGAGATACAAGCAGAGTCACATCATTATCACAGGTAAGTGCAGAAGACTTGAGGTATAGAAGCTCTAACAGAAGACAACTGAAGTGATCTTAATCAACTACAAAGTAATTTGTTTTGCTTTATCTATTTTGATTTTTTTTTAAAATTCACCCTCAACCCTGTTAATGTTCAACTTATTTGGAATGAAGTAGCTTTTGGCCTTGATCATTTGAAAGCACATCAAGCTCCTCCTCTCATTCGCTTCAAAAGTGCATCAAAGAAAGCTAAGTCAAGAACGTGAAAGAAAAGAAGAAAGGGAGGGGTCTGGTTTACCTCATCATTCATCACCATCCATCCATCTTTAAGGCTTGGCTCAGATCCCCTGTTGTGGACTATGTTGATGAGGAAGAAAGAGAGAAGAATGGCAGTGACTGAGATAGAAAGGAAGTGATGCACAGAGTGAAAGAGAGAAAAGGGAGATGGATACAAGTGGAATAGAGGATATGTTGATGAAGAGAGACGGTAAGTGAGAGACAGACAATGTTCTCTATCAGATCAGTGCTGCACAGCCAATGCTGCAGGAGCAGTGCAGAGATGCTGTCATTAGGTTGCATTCATACGACCACTATGTTTTCAAATAAAAAAAACCCTGTATCTGCATTTCAGAGGTCATCTGCAGCCATACTAATATGACTAAAAACACATGTCATGTGACTGTTCAGGTACACTGGGCATGTGCGTGCCAGTGCAAACAGAAAGTTAATTCTCTCCTTTGTTTAACTGAAGATGAGGTGAAACAGAAACTATGTTAATGGAGCTTTTCGTTCACAGTCGATTGTTGCGTCGGGACTAATACGAATCATTCAGGAAGTGAATGCTGGCAGTTGTGACATCATTTTCAGGCGTCTACATATTTGCCTTTCCAGAATAAAAAAAAGCTTCGGTTGTCTTGTTCACCAACAGAAATAATGAATTAACAGTGAATTTTAGCTGTGACATTATTTGTTGCTCAACATTAGTCAGAGGTGACTTTAGGATTGTTCCTGCTGCTTTCAGTAACTATATACAGTTCACAGACGGTAATAATTATTCATGTGTGCAAAAAAAGGGGGCATCTGGTGTGCAAAAGTTTTTTATTTGTTTATGTATAAGCACAGTAATCTTGCACAGACTGAGTCTGATGCATTGTATTATTTGTTGCAAAAAAAAATTGCTTATAGACACTATGTATGGAGTGTTCCTGCAGTGAGGATGATTATGTGGTCGTCTCATTGCTCAACAGTAAACAGAGGAAATATTGGGTCCATCCAATCGTGAGAGTTTAATCCCACCACTAATGCGTATCGTCATTACCAGGTCTATTTCAAAAGGTTTTAATTTGCTGTTTGCAACATCACACACACACAAAAACAAGATGGTGAGGTTACACACACACATGCTTCAGTTTGAATATGCAATTATGTCCCATAGTTTTAATCATGAAACTGCACTTTCCTGATATGAAAGTTTGTTTGTTTTAAAAACTTTTTTCACTTATTGTCACCAGGATCTTCAGATGATGTGCTGTTTACGTTGTCCATTTCTATTCCAGCCTGTACAAACTCAGCCTTTCTCCTGCTATTTAACTCCTCCCTCCCCATGCACACCTGTAAAAGTGTTCATTAATTGGACACTGAATTTTTGTAACTCAAATCAAATGCGTCGGTAATCTGTGTTTCTGTGTATTTCAGTGTGTTTGAGAATTGACGATATCTGTCAGGTTCAAATTGATCTCAGTGGGCGTGTGAATTAACTACAACCAGATCTGCTGCACTGAATTTGATATTAGGCAATGCCATAAAAACATTTTATTACATTTATTAACCTAATAGCTATTACTAAATATACCACTTCATCACTCAGGCTAATTCAGGTACACTGTGTCCTTCCCAGGCTGCTCCCTGAGGTTTTCTGCAGCGCCGCTGCTGTATTCTGGCAACTGCATTCAGGAGGCCGTGACCTTTGCGTCTTGTTGAGCTGGAGAAACATCGGTCATTTTGCAAGCTGTTGACATCTCGCTCGCAGCAAAGATCCACTTAGTATGCATTTAAAACAGGTAAAACGTGCCAGCGAGGTGGGATTATTTTTGACTGCTTTAGAGGCAGTTTGACCTGTTTTACAGATCTGCTAGAGACAAGGATGGATGTCGCGAGAGAGTAAAAATAAAGCACAATGTACTTTTGTGTGCAGAGAAAATCTGACTTTGAGCGGATGTGCAGGGCGCAACCCAACACCAGTCGATAAAATAGTTTCTTTGCATACATGTATTAGCTAAAAATACAAAAATATTAAATAAGGAGTTTATTGGTCTACAATTTCATAATTACATTTGAGTGACTAATCCCAATATCACTCCCGTTGCAAAAATATTTGATTCCAGTGAATTATCAGAATATTTTCCAAAATTTAAAATATTACTTTTTTTTAGGATAGTGGCTCTTAATCTTTGAGTTCCTCTCCTCAGGTCAGTACAGTTAAACACACCACAGACAGGATTGGGATATTGTCCAACTCTCTTTGGACAACATTGACAATATAATTGCTGCTGCTGATGCTAGAGTCGCTATCTTTCTCCTGCAGGGACCTGTATGCACAGAAGTTGTAGTAGAAACCCGTCCCATCAACTCTGCCTTGTAATTGGCCCACTTTTCACAACACTGTTAACAGAGCCTAGGGAAGGTGCAGAAGTCTAGTTATTATCTAGTCTCTCTCACACAAACATCACTTGAGTTACATGATGCTGAAAAATAATAATCAAATTATTGATCAGACACCAGACACCATACCATATTGTTCACTGCACCTTTAAGGTCTTTGCACAACATGTCCGTACCATTTCTGTTATTGCACTAACCACTTCATCAAAGTTGTGTGTGTGTGTGTGTGTGTGTGTGTGTGTGTGTGTGTGTGTGTGTGTGTGTGTGTGTGTGTGTGTGTGTGTGTGTGTGTGTGTGTGTGTGTGTGTGTGTGTGTGTGTGTGTGTGTGTGTGTGTGTGTGCGATCCACATTTTTAGCACAAGTGGTCACCAGACAGGGCGAGTTGAGCGGAGTGAGTGTGATTGATTGAGAGAAGGAGTGAGTCCGACTGAGGTGTTAAGGCGTGTGCGTGCACCACTGGCCTCTAATAAAGTATTAGCAGGACAAGCAATTTGCTTCTTTGCCAGACTCCTTGGCATGAAGGGAAGGACTTTTACAATAATGAGAGAAGCAGAAGAAAGCAGTGGAAATGAACTGTTATCTCGAATAAAAGAGTCAAAAAGGGAAACTTAAATAGCAGAATTGCAGGTGGGAGGGAGAGTGGAGAGGCTGATTATTCTCACATTGGTCATGTTTAAACCTCTGGTTGGAATGAACCAATTAGACTGAAAAAAAACACCTTGTTTCCAGAAAGACTGACAATCAACTTATGTCTACTTTACGAATTCATTATTTCTCTTAAAAGTAAAAGGTATTAATCTGCCACTGATATGAGACAATTTCAAAACGGGAAACAGCTCCAATCACCAAATCCAGACCCAGTCTGTGATGTCATCATGATTACTAATCGAGAGCTGCTCCACTGATAACGGTCTGATGTGTATTATATATACACTATATATATACCACAGAATATTTTAACATCTGCTGAATCCAAAATGCACCCGCTCTACTTGAAGGGCACCTGAGGGTGCTCTCTGTTACCATTCCCCTATTTTTTATTCATGCTTCCTACTTCATATTTGAAAGCAATACATTTCTAGATTATTTCACTTTATTTCAACTTGAGTCACATTTTCACAGCTTTTACAGTTAATTGTTGGTTAGCATTATGACGCTTAATGGAGCAAGGAACACAAACAGCTGAACAAGTGGAAAAACAGTTTAGCCAGACTGTATTTATGTAGCTGGATGGATTTTTGATTTATTTTTTTTCTCTTCCAAACAAGTACCAATAACCTGTATTTAACTGGTACTGACTGTGTAATTGTCTCATTCTTTCTGAGTTAATTTGATGTAGCAGCATTAGCATATCACAGCAGTTAACTCAGTGAGCACAATGCTGAAACCACCACAGCTCTGCGGTGCTTTATTCGGCACAATAATGTCATTGTAAGTGACGACACAAGTTGACAATATGCCAGTGTTTGGTAAACCATCAGCCAAACAGAGACTTCAGAGTCCTCTGGTGACCATGAATGTCCGATTTAAAAATATAATAATAAAAAATCAAAACACAAGTCTATCTGTTTTTTGATTCACCAGTGACATTCTCGCCCTGCGTATTACATTTATTTATTTATTTGTCAAGATAAAAGGAGGCAACAGCAAACATTGTGCACGTAAAGCGAGGAGGAAAATTTTCACACTCAAAAAACCCAGTATTTCGGGTAGTTTGAGAACATACACTCTGTGTTGTTGGTGTATACACACAAACGCTCCCTCAGTCAGGTCTGATAGTATTGTTTTAAAGATGAATGATACAGAAGACAAATAGTGTCTGTAGCTTTAATGTTGGTTGTTATCAGATGATAATATCACATTACTGCACAAACCACTGGGCGAAAAGCAAAGCCCTGTGCTTTCTGTTTCTTCATTTTATCAGTGTCTTGAGGACGTGGTGGGCGAGTAGAACCACAACAGACAGTGGAAATGACAGACCAGCTGGATGCCTGCCTGCATTCAGGAAGAGGGGAGCACAGGCTCCCCCACCTCCCATCACACCCGGTACTGAAAGACTGGCACTGCAGGGAGCCACGGAGGAGGGATGAGAGAATAAAGTTTTACCCTGGGTTTGAGGCCTGAAATAACTAAATGTACTGCAGCAGCATGTGACACACAGAAAGCCATGACACTGTGTGCATGTAAAGCAATATGGCTGAATACACGACTGGAATCTTTATGCACGGCTTCTCATAATGCATTGATCAATTTGATCCTCTCACATCAAATACGTATTTTCCCTTTCAGTCAAATGATTAGAAATCTTTGCAAGTCATGCGCTAATGAAAAAGACGAAAACTAGAAGGAGCCTGTAAAATTCTGTACCAATGGAATATCTCATCAAATCTAACTTTATTGGTCATTGCTATGGCAAGGATAAATGAGAAAAGCTGGCAAAGTAAGGTCATTTTTCATGTCACTTTTTATTCTACTCCCCCTCTTTCCTCTC
This sequence comes from Microchirus variegatus, assembly GCF_963457635.1. NCBI lineage: Eukaryota > Metazoa > Chordata > Actinopteri > Pleuronectiformes > Soleidae > Microchirus > Microchirus variegatus. The sequence goes on from NC_139810.1 coordinate 13,820,673, forward strand.
TCTCTCTCTCTCTCATTTCCTGACACCTTCTTTCTTTTCCCAACTTAGCAAATGTAAGCGCCTTCAGCTCTTTTGTTTTCCCTCCATCATTTTTCTTCTGCCTCCTCTCATCTCTCTATCTCATCATCATCTCCTCCCTCTTGCTCCATCTCCCCTCCCCGTCTTCGCCCTCCCCTCCCGTTTTTTTCTTTTCTTCCTCAGTGTGAAATGTGTAGCTCATTAGTTTGCTCGCCACAGCGTCTTATGTCAGTCTGTCCTTCACATCTCGCTGCACTGCTAAGAAGTCATTTACGCTGACATGTCGCTCCCCCGTCCCTTCCCTGCCTCCAAACCCCCCCACCCCCCCCCCACCCCTTTTCCATATTACCCTCCCTAAACCCCAGCACTACCAACCTCCATATGGTTTCATCATCATTTTGCAGTATAGTTCAAGAAAAAGACATTACAATCCCTCCGACCGCTCCTCCTGCCTCCTCCTCCTCCTCCCTCTCTGAGCACCCTGGAAAGAGAAGCATTTGAAGGGTGAGGCTCCAGACTTAAGGGAGGCGGGTGGGCACGAGGGGATCAGGATTATCCAGAGCATAGTGATACAGCACTTTGATAGAGCAGGAGGGGTAGAAATAAAGCTTACACTGAGCCCGAAAATCATGTAAATGCCGACATAATAAAGGAGCTGCTTGGCATTCATAGGAGTGGGTGGCAAACCAGTGGGGAGACATCTTAGTGAGAATGTTGACTAATGCCAACTCTCACTCTCTCTCTTTCTTCTGCTTCAGAGTCAGTGGGGTGTCTGGATGTTATGGAGGCGGTGCAGGTGATGTGGGTGGTGGGGTATTTGGGAATAGTCCTTAGAAGAATCTCAGTGGCACTACATATAACTCTAATGTGCGTGTGCCATACATTCTGAGTCTGAAGACCATGTTATAGCAGTGGGCCCCAAATAATTTCCCTCATCTTTCCATGTTTGCAGTAACTGAGTCCTTTATCATTTTCCATTCATATTGACAGGAGTGAATAGAAGAGAATTGTTATGGCACCATCACTGCTCTCCAGATACTCTGCAGTCAATAGACAGTGTCATGTCAAATCCTCTCTGAGATTGAATCATTTCTGAGCTAAGATTGAGGTGTCTGACCGTGTGCAGTCACCCCATAACATCAATGCTATTTATAATTCTCAGTTATTTCACTTCACATCATCTCACACAACTGCCATCTTCCCTCCATGACGGATCGCGAAATGTCACAAACAAAAGTGTTATCATTTTGATTAAATGGAGAGTTGTACTATATCTTGAATGGACAGAGGCATGGTCAAATAGAGAGGGTTCAAATCCGTGTATGGTTTGTTCTTTGGTTATTCCGTTTCAAAACCAAATCGGAAAAACAAACCGCATAGTTTTTCTGTTTTTTAACCAGAACAGAAGAATAAAAAAACGGCATTTGTTTGTTTGCTCCATGACCGTGGAAATGTAGGGAAGCAGCGAAGAAGAAATTTTGTTTTTCAACTACGAATAAAAAGAAGAAGAAGCACAACCACTCATTTTTTTTATTTATTTTTTTTATTTACTAATTTTTATCCACATCGACAATAAAGGGCATAAAGTGTAATGTAAACCACCCCCATATCAACCACAACAGTAATTATAGATTAATCCCCAAGGATTAATGAATAGGTTTGGGCACTGTCATCTCTGATGAGTAACAGAGCAGCCATCACTGCTGTCGTCAGGTAGATGTACAATTACACTGTCAGCAGCATTTTATTGCTGGTGATTTAGATGATTGCAATAATTTTACAAACAGAACAAGATCGAATAAAATAAATGTAGTGGATTATATCGTTTATAATAGAAGCTCAAAGTAATGTACAAGTAATATGGCTGTGTGTGTGTGTGTGTGTGTGTGTGTGTGTGTGTGTGTGTGTGTGTGTGTGTGTGTGTGTGTGTGTGTGTGTGTGTGTGTGTGTGTGTGTGTGTGTCTCTATGTGACCCTGTGATGGAATGGTGACCTGTCCAGAATGTACCCCACCTTTCGCCCATGTCAGCCACACAGAGTCACCGGCGACCCCCCCCTCCCCCCACGATCCTTGTGTGGAGGATAAAGTGAGATGAATGAATGAATGAATATATGCTAATTTATATATTGGTTCTTGCCGATGGATTGTCAGATTCTTTGAGACCTATTTCAAAGAGCACACAGAGTTTTTCTGTGAGATCCAAGACTGTAACCAAGTTCTCATATTTAGTTCGTGTCTCTGACTGAATAGATATGACTCGAGTACATGTGGTTAATTACTTTGCACCTTTGTGAGTTGTAAGTGCTTTATGAAAACGGGGAAGAATGGATACAAGTTTCAATGCATATAACAGATGTTGACCAATGCAGCTGTTTTGATGCCTCTGGAAAATCCTGGGATGAGCAGAAGACCATAATGTGAGGCTATAAATACACAGGATAGAAGGATATTTTGTAGTTAGACAAACATAGTTTTTTTCATTCTAATATTCAGAGAAACTATTACTAAACCTCCACATGCTCACGTCATCTTATGCTTTATTCATATGCAACTCATTGTCTGGAGCGAGGTGTTAACTCTAAATGATGAGGTGCACCTATTAAAGTTAGATACTCAGCGTATCACAAAATGTCAAGGACACGTTTGCCTTAATGTGAAAATGAACTGGCTTTGTGTGCAGATGGTGAAGTTGACATTTTAGTGGCACAAGGTGACCAGTCAACCACATACATAGTCCTTCTGTCACCACAATCAGGGTCCATTCTCACATTTAAACATGCTCTTATTTCATTGCTCTGATATTAGCAATATACACTAATAAGCCACTTTACGAGGTACAACTGTTGGTAACACTTACACTAAGGTTCCCTTAATTAATGTTAATTAGTACATTATTAGGCATTAATTAACTGTTTAGTGATGTATTGACAATCAATATTATGTATTACTTAGTATAAGTTAACATATAAGTTATTGAATTAATAAACAGTTAATTAATGTTATATAAATTCTGGACAACATACTAAATCTGACGACATACTAACCTATGATTTTCTCTGTCAACTTTTGGACGACATACTGAAGTATGACTTTTTTGTCAAATTTTGGAAGACATACTAACCTATGACTTTTTGTCAAATTTTGGACGACATACTAAAGTATGACTTTTTTTGTCAAATTTTGGAAGACATACTACCCTATGACTATGACTTTCTTGTCAAATTTTGGGCGACATACGAACCTATGACTTTTTTTGTCAAATTTTGGACGACATACTAAAGTATGACTTTTTTTGTCAAATTTTGGAAGACATACTAACCTATGACTTTCTTGTCAAATTTTGGGCGACATACGAACCTATGACTTTTTTTGTCAAATTTTGGAAGACATACTAACCTATGACTTTTTTTGTCAAATTTTGGACGACATACTAAAGTATGACTTTTTTTGTCAAATTTTGGGCGACATACGAACCTATGACTTTTTTTGTCAAATTTTGGAAGACATACTAACCTATGACTTTTTGTCAAATTTTGGACGACATACTAACCTATGACTTTCTTGTCAAATTTTGGGCGACATACGAACCTATGACTTTTTTGTGAAATTTTGGACAACATACTAAAGTGTGAGTTTTTTGTCAAATTTTAGACGACATACTAAAGTATGACTTTTTGTCAAATTTTGGAGGACATAGTAAACTATGACTTTTTGTCAAATTTTTGACGACATTAACCTATGACTTTTTTGTCAAATTTTGGAAGACACACTAAAGTATGAGTTTTTTGTCAAATTTTGGACAACCTACTAAAGTATGACTTTTTTTGTCAAATTTTGGACGACATATTAACCTATGACTTTTTTGTCAAATTTTGGAAGAGATACTAAAGTATGACTTTTTTTGTCAAATTGAGGATGATATACTAACCTATGACTTTTTTTGTCAAATTTTGGACGACATACTAACCTGTGACTTTTTTGTCAAATTTTGGAAGACATACTAAAGTATGACTTTTTTGTCAAATTTTAGAACATGCTTTAGAACAGACTTTTTATCAAATTTTGGACGACATACTTACCTATGACTTTTTGTCAAATTTTGGACGACGTACCAACCTATGACTTTTTTTGTCAAATTTTGGACGACATACTAAAGTATGACTTTCTTGTCAAATTTTGGGCGACATACGAACCTATGACTTTTTTGTGAAATTTTGGACAACATACTAAAGTGTGAGTTTTTTGTCAAATTTTAGACGACATACTAAAGTATGACTTTTTGTCAAATTTTGGAGGACATAGTAAACTATGACTTTTTATCAAATTTTGGACGACATACTAACCTATGACTTTTTGTCAAATTTTTGACGACATTAACCTATGACTTTTTTGTCAAATTTTGGAAGACACACTAAAGTATGAGTTTTTTGTCAAATTTTGGAAAACCTACTAAAGTATGACTTTTTTTGTCAAATTTTGGACGACATATTAACCTATGACTTTTTGTCAAATTTTGGACGACATACCAACCTATGACTAGAACATGCTTTAGAACAGACTTTTTATCAAATTTTGGACGACATACTAACCTACGACTTTTTGTCAAATTTTGGACGACATACCAACCTATGACTTTTTTGTCAAATTTTGGATGACATGCTATAGTATGACTTCTTTGTCAAATTTTGGATGACATGCTATAGTATGACTTCTTTGTCAAATTTTGGACGACATACTGACCTATGACTTTTTTGGACAACATGTATTTCAGTTAAACTCTTTGTTCCAACCGGGATTTGATCCAAGGACCTATGGTTTTCTGGTTGCAAAGGCTTAAGCAGTAAGCACTGCACCAACCGTCAAGATAATGTTAGGAAGCATGCTCTGCTATACTATGACATCTTTTGTCAAATTTTGGACAACATACTAACAAAATACTTTTTTCTGTCAAATTTTGGACAACATACTAAAGTATGACATTTTTGTCAAATTTTGGACAATATGCTATAGTATGACATTTTTGTCAAATTTTGGTCAAATTTTGGACAATATGCAATAGTATTTTGGTCAAACTCTTTGTTCCAAACGGGATTCGATTTCAGGACCTATGGTTTTTTTTGCTGCAAAGGCAACAGCAGTAACCACTACACCAACCCTAAACGCAATAAAAGAAAACATGCCATACTATGACTTTTTGTCAAATGTTGTACGACATACTAAAGTATGATTTTTTTGTCAAATTGTGTATGACATACTAACCAATTACTTTTTTTGTCAAATTTTGGACAAAATACTAAAGTGTGACTTTTTGTCGAATTTTGGACGACATACTAACCTGTGACTCTTTTGTCAAATTGTGTACGATATACTAACTTATGACTTTTTTGTCCAATTTTGGACAACATGCTATATTATGACTTTTTTTGTTAAATTTTGGACGACATACTATAAAGTATGACTTTCTTGTCAAATTTTGGACGACATGCTATAGTATGACTTTTTTGTCAAATTTTGGACGACATACTGACCTATGACTTTTTTGTCCAATTTTGGACGAAATAGTGTAGTATGACATTGAGGTCGACGACATAAAAGTATGAAGTGGTGGTCACATTTTGGACTTAAAAAAATTATTTTCAAAAAGATTGTCCGATTTTGGACGACATAGTATAGTATGACGTTTTTGTCAAATTTTGGACCAAAATCTTTTTTTCAAAAAAATTGTCTGATTTTGGACGAAATAGTGTAGAATGACATTGAGGTCAATGACATGGTATAGTATGACGTTTTGGTCACATTTTGGACTAAAAAAACTTTTTTTTTTTAATTTTCGATTTTGGACGACATAGTATAGTATGACGTTTTTGTCCAATTTTGGGCAAAAAAAAAAATTCCCCAAAAAATTTCAGATTTTGGACGACATAGTATAGTATGATGTTTTGGTCAAATTTTGGACCAAAATCTTTTTTTCAAAAAAAAGGTCAGATTTTGCACGAAATAGTGTAGTATGACATTGAGGTCGACGACATAGTATAGTATGACGTTTTGGTCACATTTTGGGCTAAAAAAGAAAATTCAAAAAATTTGTCAGATTTTGGATGACATAGTATAGTATGACGTTTTGGTCAAATTTTGGAGCAACTATTTTCGTTCATAAAAATGGTCAGATTTTGGATGAAATAGTGTAGTATGACATTGAGGTCAACAACATAGTATAGTATGATGTTTTGGTCACATTTTGGACAATTTTTTATTTTATTATTTAATTTTCTGATTTTGGACGACATAGTATAGTATGATGTATTGGTCAAATTTTGGACCAAATTTTTTTTTCAAATAAATTGTCAGATTTTGGACGAAATAGTGTAGAATGACATTGAGGTCGATGACAATGTGTAGTATGACGTTTTGGTCACATTTTGGGCAAAAAAAAAACATTCCGATTTTGGACGACATAGTATAGTATGACGTTGTCAAATTTTGGACCAAAATTATAATTTCTTTTAAAAAGGTCAGATTTTGCACGAAATAGTGTAGTATGATATTGAGGTCGACGAACTTTGGGTTATGACCGAAAGAACAAGATCCCGGATACAAGCGGCTGAAATGAGTTTTCTCCGCAGGGTGGCAGAGCGCTCCCTTAGAGATAGGGTGAGGAGCTCTGTCACCCGGGAGGAGCTCGGAGTAGAGCCGCTGCTCCTCCACATCGAGAGGAGCCAGCTGAGGTGGCTCGGGCATCTGTATCGGATGCCCCCTGGACGCCTCCCTCGGGAAGTGCTCCGGGCATGTCCCACCGGGAGGAGACCCAGAGGAAGACCCAGGACACGCTGGATTGACTACGTCACCCGGCTGGCCTGGGAACGCCTTGGGGTCCCCCCGGAAGAGCTGGAGGAAGTGTCCTGCGAGAGGGAGGTCTGGGCGTCCCTTCTCAGACTGCTGCCCCCGCGACCCGGCCCCGGATAAGCGGAAGAAGATGGATGGATGGATGGATGGACATAGTGTAGTATGATGTTTTGGTCACATTTTGGGCAAAAAAAAAAAAATCTGATTGTTGACGACAGTATATGAAGTTTTTGTCAAATTTTGGACCAAAATATTTTTTTCAAAAAAATGGTCAGATTTTGGACGAAATAGTGTAGTATGACATTGAGGTCGAAAACATAGTATAGTATGATGTTTTGGTCAAATTTTGGACCAAAATTTTTTTTTCTTCAAAAAATGGTCAGATTGTGGACGAAATAGTGCAGTATGACATTGAGGTCGACGACATAGTATAGTATGACATTTAGGTCCAATTTTGGACCAAAAAAAGTTTTCAAAAAAATTGTCAGATTTTGGACGAAATAGTGTAGTATGACATTGAGGTCGACGATATAGTATAGTAGGATGTTTTGGTCACATTTTGGGATAAAAAAAATGTTTTCTCAAAATTTGTCAGATTTTGGACGACATAGTATAGTATGACATTGAGGTCGACGACATAGTATAGTATGACGTTTTGGTGACATTTCGGACCAAAAAAAGTTTTTTCAAAAAAATTGTCAGATTTTGGACGAAATAGTGTAGTATGACATTGAGGTCGACGACATAGTGTAGTATGAAGTTTTGGTCACATTTTGGGCAAAAAAAAAAATCTGATTTTTGACGACAGTATATGACGTTTTTGTCAAATTTTGGACGAAAAATTATTTTCAAAAAAATTGTCAGATTTTGGACGAAATAGTGTAGTATGACATTGAGGTCGACAACATAGTATAGTATGATGTTTTGGTCAATTTTTGGGCAAAAAAGAAATTTCAAATTTTTTTCCAATTTTGGACGACATAGTATAGTATGATGTATTGGTCAAATTTTGGACCAAAATTTTTTTTTCAAATAAATTGTCAGATTTTGGACGAAATAGTGTAGTATGACATTGAGGTCGACATCATAGTATAGTACGATGTTTTTGTCAAATTTTGGACCAAAATATTTTTTTCAAAAAAATGGTCAGATTTTGGACGAAATAGTGTAGTATGACATTGAGGTCGACAACATAGTATAGTATGATGTTTTGGTCACATTTTGGGCAAAAAAGAAATTTCAATTTTTTTTCCAATTTTGGACGACATAGTATAGTATGACGTTTTGGTCACATTTTGGGCAAAAAAAAAAACATTCAGATTTTGGACGACATAGTATAGTATGATGTTTTGGTCAAATTTTGGAGCAACAATTTCTCTCATAAAAATGGTCAGATTTTGGATGAAATAGTGTAGTATGAGATTGAGGTCGTCCACTTAGAGTACGACATTGTGTTTAGCTCAGTTGGTAGAGCACCCAACCAGTCCCATGTGTTGAGGCTGTAGTTCTCGCTACAGGGTGACCCTGGTTCAAATCCCGCACCAATCCGTCTTTCCTGCATGTAATACTCTGCCTCCAGTCTCTCTCCACTATACTATCCATTAATCTTCAAAAAATTTTGAAACGTCCAAAAGAAATTTTGGACGACATAGTATAGTATGCCGTTTTGGTCAAATTTTGGACGACAAAGTATAGTACAACGTTTTTGACAAATTTTGGACGAAAAATTATTTTCAAAAAAATTGTGAAATTTTGGACGACATAGTATAGTATGATGTTTTGGTCAAATTTTGGACCAAAAATGTTTTTTTTCAAAAAAATGGTCAGATTATGGACGAAATAGTGTAGTATGACATTGAGGTCGACGACAGAGTACGACATGTTTTTAGCTCAGTTGGTAGAGCACCCAACCAGTCCCATGTGTTGAAGCTGTAGTTCTCGCTACAGGGCGACCCTGGTTCAAATCCCGCACCAATCCGTCTTTCCTGCATGTAATAGCCCACCTCTCTGCCTCCAGTCTCTCTCCACTATACTATCCATTAATCTTCAAATAATTTTGAAACGTCCAAAAGAAATTTTGGACGACATAGTATAGTATGCCGTCTTTGTCAAATTTTGGACGACAAAGTATAGTACAACGTTTTTGACAAATTTTGGACGAAAAATTATTTTCAAAAAAATTGTGAAATTTTGGACCACATAGTATAGTATGACTTTTTTGTCAAATGTTCCACAACATGCCGTTTTGGAAAATATTTGGACAACATGCGATTTTTTTTTTTTTTTTTTTTTGGTCAAACTCTTTGTTCCAATCGGGATTCGATCCAAGGACCGATGGTTTTCTCGCTGCAAAGGCAAAAGCAGTAACCACTACACCAACCGTCAAGATAATAATAACATGACATGCTATATATTGACCTTTTTTTGTCAAATTTTGGACGACATACTAACAAAATACTTTTTTCTGTCAAATTTTGGACAACATACTAACCTATGACTTTTTTGTCAAATTTTGGACAATATGCTATAGTATGACATTTTTGTCAAATTTTGGATGACTTGCGTTTTGGTCAAATTTTGGAGGATATGCTATAGAATGACTTTTTTGTCAAATGTTCGACGACATGCCGTTTTGGACAAATTTTTCTAACTCTTTGTTCCAACCGTGCTCAAAGTTGTTCCAGCCGGGATTCGATTCCAGGACCTATGGTTTTCTCGCTGCAAAGGCAAAAGCAGTAACCACTACACCAACCCTAAACTCAATAATAGAAAACATTCTATGACATTTTTTTGTCAAATTTGGACGACATACTATATGACTTTGACAAATTTTGGAACAAAAAAGTGTTTTGAAAAAAAAAATTAAAATTTTGGACGAAGTAGTTTAGTATAATGTTTTTGTCAAATTTTGGAATACATAGTTTTATATGACGTTTTTGTCAAGATTTGGACGACATACTATATGACGTTTTTGACAAATTTTGGAACAAAAAAGTGTTTTGAATTTTTTTTTTACAAATTTTGGACGAAGTAGTACAGTATAATGTTTTTGTCAAATTTTGGACGACATAGTATAGTATGACGTTTTTGTCAAATTTTGGACCATGTAGTGTAGTTTGACGTTTTTGTTTTTGTCGTTTTTGTCTAGTTTTGGAACAAAAAGTGTTTTCAAAAAAATTGTTACATTTTGGCAACATAGTATAGTATGTCTTTTTGGTCAAATTTTGGAAGACATACTAAAGTATGACTTATTTGTAAAATTTTGGACGACATACTAACCTATGACTTTTTTGTCAAATTTTGGACAATATACTAAAGTATGACTTTTTTTGTCAAATTTTGGACAACATGCTGTAGTATGACTTTTTGTCAAATTGTGGACGACATGCTATAGTATGACTTGTTTTCTCAAATTTTGGACGACATACTAACCTATGACTTTTTTGTCAAATTTTGGACAACATGCTTTAGTATGACTTTTTTGTCAAATTATGGATGACATGCTTAAGTATGACTTTTTTGTCAAATTTTGGATGACATGCTTTAGTATGACTTTTTTGTCAAATTTTGGATGACAAACTAAAGTATGACTTTTTTGTCAAATTTTGGATGACAAACTAAAGTATGACTTTTTTGTCAAATTTTGGACGACATGCTATAATATGACTTTTTTGTCAAATTTTGGACGACATACTAACCTATGACTTTTTTGTCAAATTTTGGAAGACATACTAAAGTATGACCTATTTGTCAAATTGTGTACGATATACTAAACTATGACTTTTTTTGTCAAATTTTGGACGACATACTAACCTATGACTTTTTTGTCAACTTTTTCGACGATATACTAAAGTATGATTTTTTTTGTCAAATATTGGACAACATACTAAAGTATGATTTTTTTTGTCAAATTTTGGACCACATGCTATAGTATGACTTTTTAGTCAAATTTTGGATGACATACTTACTTTTGACTTTTTTGTCAAATTTTGGACGACATACTAAAGTATGACTTATTTTTAAAATTTTGGACATCGTAAATTGTGACTTTTTTCTACGACATACTAACCCATTCATTTTTTTTTACAAATTTTGGATGACATATTAAAGTATGACTTATTTTTGTCAAATTTTGGATGACAAAATGTGTGTGTGTGCGTGTGTGTGTGCGTGTGTGTGTGCGTGTGCGTGTGTGTATTAGTGTATTCAATCATGCTTGCGTTCTTGCCTACGTGAGAGTGAGAGTCAATCTGAGCAACATAGGAAGACAGATATAATAGAGTTAGACGGAGCAGAAAAGGAAACAATATAAGAAGAAATGCAGTAATAGGAAATCTGGCTGATGTGTAGTGTGTGTGTTTGCAGATTGCTCTATTTTATGTAAATCCTAACCTTTCTACCAGTGCTGGCTATCAGGCTTGTTGACAGCATGGTGCGTATCTGTCCTGTTGACAAGACGAGCAAAGAGAGCGAGCGAGGGAGAAAAGACCTGTCACTGCTGACTAATTACAATGCAAGCCAACAGTTGAGTCCTCTGTTTACATTTGGACAGGCAGGGGAGGCTGATATGAGCATCATTAATCAGATTCTACTATTGCATGCTACCAACATACATACTCGCATGCTCTCATAAGATTACAAATCGCCATCAGTCATGTTTTTGATTCTGCCTTTCTAATTACCAAAGAGTTTGCTGTGATGAATCCCAATAAAGAGCAGGAGCAGATGTGTTTAATCAGAACTCTCTGGGGTTTCTGGAAGCCAACGTAGGGCTGCAAAGCTGCAGTCAAAGTCGATGGGGACATGGATCATTTGTCCCAAAATCATTTGCAAACTGTTCCATTAGGCTGCATAAGATACCATAAGATTTGATTTGGGCACAAAATAAATAGATTTCCCATTGACTCACATGGGTATTACCAAGGAAATACTAAGCTGTTGGCTGCTCAACCAAAAATAGATCAATGTTGAAAAGATTTTTTTAGGACTGATTGAAAGAATAGGTTTTTATTTTTTCAGATCAGCTGCGAAGGCTTCAGGAAAAAGAGGTACAGAGCAGCATTTTTTAAAAGAATTGAGTTTTCTAAGTTTGAATAAATGGGCTAATTAAAAATATATTGTACATACATGTGTTGTTTACTAATCAAACATATTCACCTTCACGGTAATGAATTTTCTTGGTGTGACTCATAAGATGAAATAAATATTTGGGGTATGAAAAAAAGAAATAGTTAAATTCGTTTTAAGACTGTGGAGCCACATGTCAAGTGTCACCAACACCAATGTTGTGAATGAAAAATGAATACCACTCAATATTTAAACTACAGAAAGCACTCAGAGAGTGTAAATCTATGCCAAGGCTGCTCAGGTTTCCCACAGAATGGAAAATACTCCACCATCTCGCAAAGTTAACACATTTTGTAAAAGAAAACAGCATCTGTGCCCATGTCTGTAACCACCAGCCAAATCATCATCTCTTTTGTGGGCCATAACATGCATCCCCAGAACATTTCATCACATTTGGAGTTATACTGCTCACAGAAAAATCAGAAATACTTTATTAATCCCCAGGAGAACAGTGTATACATACAGTGTACAATAATTGAAGTTATGAATGTTCAGTGAACAGCATAAGTACTTCAGATAAATGCAGGGCAGTTAAAGAAAAGAGCGCAAATCTATTATTGCACAGTAGGTACTGTAACAGTAGTAATTACAGCCATTGACTCTGACACGCCGAGTACAGTCTGATGTCCAAAGGCAAGAATGACTCCTTGGCAGATTTGACTGCCAAGGAGCATAGATACAAAGGAATGAAAATATATTAATAGAAAGAGGAGGAAACAACACCATTGAAGCTGATGAGTGGAGAATAAGGAAGGGACGAGAAAGGAGTGCAGTCCTCTGCCTTAACCTTTTATCTGTGGACCACTGGTCATGGGTGACTTTAGGTCATCTGGCACAAACACACTGAGCCTCAGACACAGGCACAAATACACACTTAGTCAAGGGCCAGTGAACAGCAGAGAGTGGCTAGGAAGAGGAGGGGGGTTGTGAGAACGAAAGATCGAGAGCATAGCTACGTCGATTTGCTGCAGAGTGGAAGGCAGAGGTTTTGAGCAGGGCCATGCACAAGGACAGAGGCGATGAGTGATAAGATGAAACCACCGTGATTCATGTGTAAGCACAAGGTTGCTACAGAGAGTTAGAAATAGTTACGTGAAATAGATTTGGAATAAGAAATGTGGCCAACACAGAGCAACATTAGTATTCGTTTAGAGACACGTTTTAATCACCCCATGACTCTCTTTCCTTTTAGCACTGAAGAAAATACAGCTCTGCTAAAGGATGTTTTCTGTCACATTTGGAGGGCTCATACAGTGATTTTGTTTATTTCTATGACAAAATAATTTCTCACTTTGGTCTGAATGACCAGTTTCAGGTCCTCTTCACCATATTTTCATTTTATAAATTATAGGTGTAGGTGGATGTGCAGTTCACAAGCTCTCATATAGTCCCCTACCCCTGCTTCTCCAAATATGTTTTTTTTTTTTGTATTTTCAAAAAACCAACATGGTGATGGCCTAGATTCTGAACTAGAGGCTTCAAAGCAGCATTTCACAAGCCAGTGGGTGACGTCACAGTGGATTTCCTCTTGAATTCAGTGTTACATTCTGACAAACCAAAACAGACTAAACGGCTCAGTGAAGCCAAGGTTCTTTTTTTATTATTTGAATCGGAAGGAAGAGCGACATTTGTGTTTGTGAATATTGGCACAAATGTCCCTGTTACATCAGAATGGAGTGTTAATATTTGACTGGAGAAACTGGAGAGACTAGAGTTGTGTTCAGATCTGCAGCCACATTGTCAATATTTGCACAAAGGACAGCTGGGTGGAGCTAAAAGTGGAACTGCAATGAAGAAGAGTACAAATGGAGTGAAGTCTGACGTACCTATGAGTTCTCCAGCCACATTATAGAGATACATTCCATTAGGTGAGGATTAAGGCAGTCAATCTAGACTCATGTTGTAGGATGTCCATCAGAGGAAGAAACAAATTGCATCACACTGTCACATTTCAAGGACCCGTCTTAAGAATAGGGACAAAAACAAGTATCCATATTCCTAAAAATCATTCAACTTAATTTACTGTCAAGTCTGTGTAAAGGCCTACAAACTCTGAAGTCGTGCAGCGATGGTTGCACGTGTGTGCATGTGTGTGTGTGTTTGTTGACAGGTGACAGGTCTTCTGGGCCAGTGAACTTGACAGACAAGAACACATCACTGTCATTGCTGCTCTGACAGGTAGCCTGGGCAACCATGGCAGGCGTAAGTAACATGTTATAGCTTGGATGTTAACTCACTGTGACATATGCTCCCCAACACATGCGCTGCCCACTCACCACTCAGTTATTATCCGGACACGGCTATTTATTTTTTTCTATGAAATACCAGTGATTTGGATGGAGCCTGGTACCTGTTTGTTAGCAATGAGTTTAGTGTTGCTCTAATGTGTGTGTGTGTGTGTAACACCACTTACCGCAATGACAAATTAAGTATTTGGTGAAGAATGATCTTCCAAGTCATTGGCTTCTGTTAATCAAGTTTCAATTTAGGAAAGAAAAACCTTTGTGCTTTATTGTTGGCAAACTCAATCAACAGGCGTAATGAGAGCTAATGGGGCTCTATTATCATGGTAATGTGAAATATAAGGAGATGGAAAACTCAGCTAAACTTCCACCCTCGCTGTATCTTATCTCGTTAGATGAATCATCAATGTACGATGTTTAATATGCACTGGAATTCAGTCTGTGTAATTTACTGCTGTAAGCGTGGGTCTTCTGTTGAGCTCATATAACTTGATGTTGGAATCCCACGAATTGGCACTGGTGTCTTTCTCTATATGTAATAGCCAGACTGTACTTAAAATCTTTTTTTTCCCCTGAATTTGTAAATGATTATCTCATCAGACTTTACAGCAATGTTAGCCTTTTCCTAAATCTCCGCGGTTTACTCGCTAAGAGCAGTGATTTTATATCTGGTAAGAATGGTGATGATGATGAAGATGATGAAGATGATGATGATGATGGTGATGGTGATGGTGATGGTGATGGTGATGGTGATGGTGATGATGATGATGATGATGATGATGATGATCCTCAATTATTATTCTCAGTAAGTGAATTACATTTTGCTCATAGAGATGTAGCCTAGACACATTTAAGTAGTGCTTTTCAGTTTTGTATCTGAGCTTGTTACTCGGTTGCCCTTTGCATAACTTTATCACACCACAGATTCTCTGTCTGTCTTGTCAAAACTGCAACCACATACTTCTCCTTCATCACACCTCCCTGGAAAGCTGTCGAACGCAGCACATTATAACTAGATTACAGTTTGTCCAGATTTCTGCAGCCACTCTCCAGAAGGGAGCTAAGTGGAGCAGACAGCCTAATACTCCGATTTAGCTTCACTTCATTGGCTACCAGGGCAGTTTAGGATTGACTGTAAAATTTTATTGATCAGCACTTGCTGCACTTTTCTCCTTAGAGTAGTCTAATAACACCCCACTCACAGATCCACTGTTGCTGCAATAAAATGGCCATTTAAGCCACATTGTACACAGACAGATTTTGTGGACATGATCAACTGTCTCCTCACTCACATGGATGGCTCTGTAACCTCTGACATAATTCGGGTCATTATTTTCACAAATGAACACACTAGACTGGTTAATGCTCATTATTATCTCTTTCTTCCTCAGCCTCACATTCAATAATTAAGTCCTGAATACTTTATAAGACCAGTGTTGTGCCATTATGCTTGTGGGTCACTGCAGTATCAGCCTCTAAAAGGCCATTATTGCCACACAGGCCAGAATTGCAGCAATTATCCTCCATGTTTATGATCAGAAGTGACCGGCATTGCTAACAGATAAACAGTAGTGTGTAGAAGTCTGTCATGTGCCGGCCCGACAAGCATCGCTTATGTGTGCATGAGATGACACATGGCACAATGACTTGCGTGCCACTAAGGCTCGGTTAAGTGGCACCACAGGGACTTCCTGTACTGTCATCGTCTGGGCAGCCTCATACTAGCTGGTAATCAGTGTTTGGATGAACACTAGTGTGTTACCTATCGCAAGCATTGTTTGTGTCTGCATGTGCATATATTACCCATTGTTACCAAATGTTTATCTGTCACAAAATAAATGCAACATCTGCAACGCTTGGAGAGTTATTTTAACAAATGTGTTGTCCCTGCCGACCCGGTGTTGGGTCAGACGGAAGGGGAACCAGGTGGCCATCTGAACGAAATGGACCCATTAAGGATCATAAACCATCCATGATCTGAGTCCCGCTCATTAGAGTAGATGATATGACTTCAGTGAAAGCTGTCTGCTTGGCCCAGTCAAATGTAACAGCACTAATTTATCATCCACCCTGCTACTCGTTTAATTTTAAATCAATATCAACTCTTTCATTACTGAAGATGACTCTGCACCAAATCTTTTCAGTTCATTAAATTACTTTCTATAGTATAATGACAAAACAAAAAAGTGTGAACTCTTTGTAATTACCTGAAATTGTGTGTCTATTTTGTCTCAAAAATATGGATTTAAAACCAAGGTACTACTTTCTTATTATCTTATGAAGGAGGAGTTGGTCTCAGGAGTTGGTAAACCTAAGGTCCAGTCAATAAAACTGAGACGCTCTGCAATGCTCAAAAGTTCTGAATTTGAATAGTTGTTGATTTGCATTTGGTTCTCTGGCTACTTTCCTTAAAAGTACAGATCCAGACTCCAAACAACCCTGACCTCCATCCACAATGAACAACTTCAGACAGTCTTCCAATAATCTTATAGAGTTTCCCATTACTGTGTAACTAGAATCATGACCTGGGACTGATTTGCCTCTAAAAGGACTATAATTGTGTGTTATTTGCTTAATTGCATTGTCTTTGTCTAAATGTGAAGATTAAATAACAATTAAATAGCAGTTAATGCAGAAAACAGGTCATTCCAGAAGGTTCACTTTTTTTTTTTTACCAGTGTAAGTTTGAAATGAGTCACTCAGAGTGATGAACACATGGATAATTAACTCCAAACTAGTTTTTTTCAGCTCAGATGGAGCTTTTTGGCCTCAATGTTTTGTTTTTCTCATCTCACCACTCTTCTCAGTTTCAACAGTTAACTGTTTACTGGAAAAACAAAAAGTCCTGCACAAGTGTTTACCGTTTACCTGACCCTCAGCTCAGTGTGTGTGTGTGTGTGTGCGTGTGCGTGTGTGTGTGTGTGTGTGTGTGTGTGTCTAGATTACATTCAGAGGGAATGTGTTTTGTTTCAATAAATACTGCTGGCATTATCATTTCCATAAACATTATCCTGGTGTGATGGTATAAGATTATAATCAAACAATTACACATCAAATAAAAAACGAAAACAAAATGCACCATAAAACACTCACATGCAGAATTCTCTGTACTTCTTCTTTGGCCAGTTAACTTTTTTTTTTTCTCATGAGCGCCACCGTGAGGAGTCGTGAAGAAAATCTGTTCAGAATGCCATTATCTTTATTATTGAAATATCAATATTTGATGCCAACATGCTGATAAATGTGTATCACATGTCAGGTTGACATATTGCCACACTATTATTTTGCCCCATCCCCAGAGCACCATTTTTATTGACAGACCTCTTGCTGGTGGATAATGGCTTTCTATCACGTAAAAATGTGCAGTATGTACTGAGTATGAAGACATGTAAGTATGCTGAGTACTTCCTTTTACAAAGGAATGTCATGCCTGCTTGTAGAGTCCGTTCATGTGGAAAACACAGTTCCACCCTCCTGTTTTTCCAGTGTGAAGAATGAGTGTAGCCTACATGCCTGGCTTGTCCTGTTCTAGTGGGAATGGGACCAACATAAAAATGTTAATGCCATGCTCCAACAACTGAGACCCATGGGACAAAATATGGAAATTTCTTAGCAGAAGTCTTTGGGCACCCATTAATATCATTATCATCACCACTACTGCTACAATCTCATTTGCATTCCGTGACAGTGTGCTACAGTTTTCAAGAATAATAGAACTTCACAATACTTAGCTGCAGTGATGATAATCTTTTGTCACAAAACATCACATGTGTCTTCCTCACACAAAAGTATGGCACCTGCATCATTGTGCTGTCATCATAGTGAAGGTTGTGTGCGTGTGTGTGCATGTGTGTTAAGTTGCATTTGGATGCTGAGTGTATAGGTATTCCAACCAGCTCCCCCAACCCCCCAGGAGGTCACTTTGAAATGGAATAGATTTTTCTAGAACTCAGCCAAGGCTGCAGGGAAGGTCACTTCATTAATCAAAGCTAAATGCCACTGTCTGCCCGTCTTCCTTCTTAACCAAGCAACACCCACAGATAACATCATTGATTAATACTAATAATTAATTCTCCCTCAGTACAGAACGGCAGAGAGTATCATTCAGTTAGGAACCTTTAATTACTATGTAAAGACTCATTAGGTTAATGCCACCGGCTGCTCTGATGGCACAAGGGGCAAATGGATGTCTTCCTCTAGCTGTGGCCTTTTGTGAAACAAGCTGCTTGTCCCCTCTCTCCTCATTCTCCCGTTTCCTATGTCTCCCTCTCATTATCCATACATGCTAGCCTACTTTCTCTGCTGATTCAGTGTTGCAAAATGTCATGTCAGATTTTGCTCGAGAGGTTTTTGGCGAACGGGCTGAAGCACAAATGATGGGAAGAAAAAACAGATATGCTGCATGCCTGTTTTGTAATCGTGTGTGTGCGTGTGTGTGTGCGTGTGCGTGTGCGCGTGCGCATGCGCGTGCGTGTGACTGTCTGGAGTCACATAAATGCCACAAGTCACAGTATCTGCATCATAAGCAAGAACAGAGGACATGCCATGTTATTTCACCATCTACCAATCCATATCGTATGCTGACACCGTGTGCCCCCCTAGCTCGGGGCTTTTACTTTTAAAATAATACTTTGTGGCACGTTAATATGAATAAAAGTGTCATCTGCTACTGTCTCATTCAGTCTCTTTACGTCTGTTGCTTATTAAAAGCAGAGTAATCCAGCCTGTGAATACTTTTTAAATATGCTCTTTGCAAGCAATAAGTGCCTGGAACATCTTTCCTGGGAATAATCCTCCCACACACAGGATGTGATGCATTTTTCATGTCCAAATCATTATAAATAAAACAAACTTGGTAATTAGTTTTATCAGTGATAGTCACAGATCCAGGAAGAATCTTTTTGTTACAACATAACATATTCACACTCAAGAGGTTTGAGAAACTCGCAAACCTTCAGAGAACCCTGATCATGATGGAACAGTCTGAATGCACCATTCAGGTTCTCCATTCAGTTCAGCCTGCATGTGGCCCTCTGCAAGATGTTAGCGCCATCTTGTGGGCTATATTTACTATTGTTCTTTACAAAAATGTTGCTCCTGCATCACAGCTACAAACTACAGACAGGCAGTCTACATTTCTACATGCCTTACTTTTATTCACACCGCCAAACTGTGCTTGAGTTTGTGTGTGTGTGTGTGTGTGTGTTAAACTGATGCTGTCAATCTGCAAAACGTTTCAGAACAGGCTTAGAGCTCAAAGCATAGAGTATGTGGTGAGCGTAGCTTAGCTTTAAGGTTGTGCGATTATGTTTATGAAAATGGGATCATAATTTGCGTTGAGTTCAACCAACGTGTGAGTAAAATAAAAACGCACATATAAATCAGCACATATAATTATACTGAATGTCTTTTCCTTCACATAAACAGACTTCATAAAGGTCTCAGGGCACCACCAGCTTTGTTGATTTCATGTCTGTCAAATTTTGCGATCATTGGCATTTGGATTGGAATGAAGTGACCGAGAGTTGTTCTTTTATATTAGCAAACTGTCAGTGAGTTAAACAACATGGTGTAATAGAGCTTTTACACAGCAGATATTTGTTGACCACTACCACTAGGGATCCACTACAGTTTTAAGAGGAACCAAGGTTGTGCTTTTGTTTAACTGTATAAATAGTGTTATTTTAAAATTGCATACAATATAACATAGCTAAAACAACACAACAACAGCATAGTAATATAGGTGTTTTTTGCTTTTTGATTTTGGCGTCTCATGAAAGTCCTGAACATAAACACTTTATGTTTAATTTTGGAAGTGCATAACAGAGTAACCATCTTCCATTTTCTGCATGATAAAATGATGTAATTCATGGATTAGAATCCTGACCATACTTTGATGAATGTCATTTCATTTACCCAGAGTGACATCAGTGACAACTCCAGCAATTGATTCTTGACTTTATGGACGTTTTGTCGCAGTCTATGAAAAGTAATTACATAAAGTATTATAAACTCCACGGGGGTTGAGGAACACTGCAGTGCTGCCAAACCTTCTAGATTTTGGTCAAGGTGAAGAAAAAATGTATTAAACTCACTTCGGTATATTGTGTAATGAGACTATAAAATGATACCAGTGCCAGATGCTTGAATGTGGAACTCATTGGCTCCAGCCATTAGTGAGGTATTCATTTAAAGGTTACCTTACAGAATAAATTCCATTGTAAACCATGTGCATGAGCACAGTTTAATTGGACTTGATGTAACAATTCCTGAAGAATTCAGCAGAGTGATTGCCTTGGGTGGTTTTAGAGGTATTACTAGTATGGAGACCTCTTTTTGTGGATGAGGTCTTTCTTTTGGTAGCTCCAGTTTTGTATGTTCTGGAAGGTTCTGGAGTCTTTATATTGATCTGTATATGTTTCTCTATATATGCATATGATTTTTCCACACAGACAGCCGTTTCCTTTTGCCACATCTGCAGACTCAAACTCAACTTTCTGTCCAGTATTGATGCGTCAGTTCGTAGCGGTGCAAATATTGATATATAATAGTTGATGCATAAACACAAAAGCCTATTTTAGGGGCACAAAAAAGAGATGCGACTGCATCATTGAGAGAGTGAGATGTGTCCAAATTAAATACTGTTTTGTCAGCTGCAGAATAAAAAGCTTACAGTGCCCTGATGTACAGTTTGACTGACAAACGTTGAACAAATAGGCAATAGGTTATAACTATCACCAAAATAATTTCACCTACCTCTCGTTTTGCCCTATGTCAGCTGTGATTGGCACTAGTAACCCCTGTGACCCTCATGTGGAGGATAAAGTGGTAGAAGATGGATGGATTATCACGGTGGTGGCCATTTATTTTATTTTCATACATTTTTTATCTTTGGCACAACTGGCAAAGTAAACACACAGTTCATATCACAAAAGGCAGCGTTAATGTGTGCATGCAAGTATGCGATTACACCCCCACTGAGTTACTGGATTAGGCTCGTCCAAATTAATGAGAGGGCTGTTTTTTTGTTTAATACCAGGCTGAAGTCAGTTGGAACGCAGCCAATTGGGATAGAAAACTTTAATGAGAAAAAAAAGAGAAAATACAGAGAATTTATAATATACGTACTCTTTATGTGCAGGGTGTTCAGGGAGAAATAGGCCAAGCCAGAGACAGAAGAAAACCTGGGAGAAAGGTACCAGTGTATAAAAAAAAATGTGCTAAACTTGCACTGGTTTACAAGGTTTCTATGACCCTGGTCTAGATCTAGGCCCATCCATCCTTTTTCTACCTCTTTATCTTCCACAGGAGGTTCGCTTGTGGTGCTGTGCCAATCTCAGGAGACAGGCGATATACGGGGGACATTCAGGACAGATCGCCAGTCCATCACAGGGCCACACATAGGGACAAAAAACCATTCAATCTCACATTCACACCTACAGTCAATTTAGAGTGACCAATTTACCTAATTCCCATATTGCATGTTTTTGGACTGTTGGAGGAAGCCAGAGAACCTGGAGAAAACCCACGCACACATGGAGAGAATATGCAAACTCCATGCAGAAATTTCCAGGTCTTCTTGCTCTTCTTGCAAAGGCAAAAGTTCTAATCACCAGAGCCGGACAGTAACGGAGTACATTTACTTGAGTACAGTACTTAAGTACAATTTTGAGGGAGCTATACTTTACTTGAGGATCATTTTTGGGGAGTATACTCATGGTTTTACTCAAGTACATTTGAGAGACAAATATTGTACTCTTTACTTTACTATCCATAACTGCGAATACCCGTTACTTACTAAAAAAAAAAACAACAACTCCATGGTCAGATTTAGTTGAGAGAAGAAACCATGGACAAAACAATGGATGAATATGCAGCAGGTCCAACTTGTCACACATACATACAATTGTTAGCTGGATTTTCCTTTTTGTTATTACACATTTATGTAAGCTGAGCATTTGTTTTTATGTTCTTTAGTATGCTGTGTGTTTAACACAGTCGGGTTCAAATGTGGATGCAAAAAAATCCATGAAAACTCTAGCAGAGGTTTGTCAGAGTGTTGCCATTGTGCTATTGCTTTGTGGGCAAGTGAGAAATGTTTAAAAAAACAACATGGTAAAAAGATGAAACTGACTTGATTTTACTTTCAATTCCTTTTACATTCATCAAGGTATAAACATTAACATTTTTCACAACTCCATGTTGGACGTTTCTGTATGCACTGTGGCAGTAGTAATGCAATATTTAGAAAATGTACTATTGATTCTCAAGTACTTTTAAAAACAAGTACTTCAGTACTTTTACTTAAGTAGACATCTGACTGTAGTACTTTTACTTGTACCTGAGTAAAAATTAGCAAGGGGTATCTGTACTTTTACTCAAGTAATGAAGCTGTGTACTCTGTCCACCTCTGCTAATCACTACACCAGCCGTGTGGCCTTGTATGTGTATATGTAATTGACTTTTTTGTTGCACAGATGTGGGAAGTCACATTTGCCAGTCAATGCCAGCTATGTTGCTGCTGTACCTGGTTTGAGTGAGAAAGATCACCTTCAAGGGAGTTCTTTAGGAAAACTATCTTTAATGAAAGTCCTCTTTTTTCTGGGGCTTTCAAGCATTATAAGAAATCTTCCTTGCTCAATTTCCAGTCAGCAATGAAGACTGAGATCTATCTGCTTAAAGGGTAGAGTCCGCCATGTCACACAAAAGATATCTTCTTCCTCTTCCTTGAGACTAGTCTAATCACTTGAGTAAACAGAGACTGGTTTAGACCACATCGTAAGACTCCAGCGAGTGGGCGGGATCTTTCCTCTTCAAAACAAAACGAAAGGATGAAAAGTGATTTTTGAAAGTCAGCAGGTTCAGCAGCTGGCCAAGTAACAGCTGAGTCACTGGTATTGATCCACACAGCCATTTTGATTCTCACAGATACAGTATATAGCAGTCATTTTGTTCCATACGGCAGTAAAGAGCTTACTTATTGCACACTTAAAAAATAGTCACCTCATCCTTTTCTATTTTAAATGCTGCCACGAGCACCATCTCAACTCCCACACAGACACTGCACATCCACAAGCCTGAGTTAGTTAAAGTTAAATTCACTCATTTATTATTCACTGTGTAATCATTTATACAAACTAGAATACAACTTCCACGCTCTGTCTTTAGTTTACATTCTCCAAAGGAATGAAGAACTTTTAATAATGCCTTTTGCACATTTAAATACACATTTGATTTTTAATTCCATAGTCGCAGTAAAGCACATATTAATAGTGCTCACATTTCTATAACCCCATAACACTTTTCCTCAGTGTCACTGTGACGGGAGGTCAGTGTTTTTTTAATCAGCTGTCACACTATTGCCTGTCTATTCAAGGTTTATTATCAGTGGAACGGTCATTCAAATGTGTAAAAACTGCACCATATATTAAGAAAATGTGCTTTAGTCTTCCTTCATGGCATGGTATTCCTGTATAATAGCATCAATCTGAAGAAGTATACTAAACTATATTTTATTTGGGTGTACAGACTTAGTGCACATGTTTTTCCATCCGTCCATGTCTTCCTGTTGACTCTCATGATTCATGAACTCTTGGCAGTCTGCAGAAATTATTCATGAGAGGTAACACGTACTTTGTGTGGGTGAGCGCCAATCAAGCCACTGACATGTGTGAGCAGGCAAGTCTCGACTTTCACAACAGGATTTCATGGTTTCAATAGTGTTGCATCACTTTAGTTGTAATGGAATGGATTTTTACAGGAAAACATTTTGCTGCTAATATGTTGTTGTTAAGTGTTCGTCCAGGCTATAGCATTTTATCTGCTTATATATTGAACTTGAAGGTACAGTACTGTGGTGCTGTGTAAAATGCACTAAGAGGACAATACCGGAAGATGGGTTGTTTCCCTTTCAAAATAAAGTTCTGCTTGGCCAGCCCAGAAACAAGTCGTATGAAACTAGAAAAGGCTTCACAAAGCTGGTGGGTGGTGCAGTTGTTGTGTTTGCTCTTTACTTGAAAAAAGAATCTTTATTATTAATGAAGGCAGAAAGTATGCCATGTCAAGTCAAGTCAATTTTATTTTCATAGGGCCATAACATAAAATGTCATAATATGAGGATTAGGGTTATGAGGGCTAACCCTAATCCATATATAGAGAGGGTCTAGACCAGTTATAATTCACTTATAATGAAAACTGGCCCGTCAACAATATTTTCATAATAATAATACAATAATACATTAGGTTACATTTATTACATTATTACGTTAACTTTATTTTATTTAACCCCCTTTCTCCACTGTTCTTACTCTATTGTAACCTAATCAGTTGAATTAATTCAAAAATGTCATATTTCACCAAGTCGTTATTGCACAAAAAATGGAAATATAAAGTCATCAAGAGTGTTGGACACACATCAAACCCATCAAAATCAACAAAAGACTGCATCACATACAGTATTGTTTGCTGGCCCCCGGTTTATTCTCTAGATCATTCCTCTTTACAATAAACTGTGGAGGAGAGTAAACCTACTTTGATCCCCTGGGGTTTGTGGGAAGACAGACATAACACGTTATATAATCATGTAATAAGAAGGAGAGGAAAAAGAAGCTCTGAGAGGGAGGAAGCAACAAAGCATGACATTACAGAAGAAAGAGGATGTCAATGAGTGGATCATGCCTATGGACAGATCTAGAAGGACTGGAATTGGGATCTTATAGGACACTGCATCACTTTTCTCCACTAGAAATGCACCCCTTTTAAAACAATAACTTTTTTTAAAATATTAAAAAAAAATAACAACTGTGTGAGACTGTCTGATAGACTGTGTGTGACCACACTTGACAAGAACAACATTTGTTTATATAGATTTATTCGCCAGACCTCATGTGACTAGTAACAGGACATTATTTTGAAAAGCGAAACCGGAAGTGAGCCGTACGGTGCACTGTGTCGTACTTGAGTTGTGTTTTTTTTTTTCTTTTTTTTCTTCTGCTCTATGGTTTTGCTTTACCTTGCGAAGAAGTGCCAGGCGAACAGGAGGAGGGAGGAGAAGTTTACTCTAGCTTCGCCTTGTCCTCTTCATCATGGAGGCTCGGCCACATTTCTCTCGGGAGGAAATCAACAGCACGGTGTGGGAGGTACCGGAGAAATACACACGGCTCAAACAGATCGGAACCGGGGCGTATGGATCGGTGTGGTGAGTGGTCTGCCATTGACTGTACGCTGTGTGTGTGCGTGCGCGTGTGTGTGCGCGCGTGTGTGATATACCGTCAGTGCTGGGCCCGGATTATATGCTGCATCACAAACACTGTGAACTCGAACTCTTATGTCACCGCTGTGACTTATGTAGACAAGTTATTACACCTGACGTGGTGTAATTATTATTACAGCGCAGGAGTTTATTAGTACGGACACCACTTATGATATAACCTCCAGCTCTCTGCCCTATACATGTAGTCTGTACAATAACAGAGGAGATGTGGAGCCTGTGTCAGAGTCAAAGATGGCCTCTTTGCACTTTAATCCGCACAAACATACATATTAGGTACAACAACAAACATGGTGAAAGCCATAGGAAGTATTAATCGGTACTACCATGCTCATAGATTTATATTTGAAATGATATTACATCAAATGTATTTTAACTGACTATGGGTCTTTTGAATGCCATGTGTTTTAATTAATGAAAACATTGAAAAGGAAGCTTTTAGGGGATTGGTGACATGGTTGACATCTCTGTTTGCACTTGCACTCAGACCTGAAAACATCTGACAAAATTATCTAATTGTGATTTCTTTTCTCACAGATGCGCTTTAAAGTTGAGCTGCAATTTAGTATTCACTGTGTAATTGATTTAAAACATAATGGTGGAGCATTACCTCTCAACAACGTGGATGACTCTGTATTTTAATACAAGATGGAAACATAAATATGATATGAATTGTTTCCTAAAATGTAGGAGTTACATTAACACAGAAAATAGAGCAATCAAAAATAGGAGGATGCAATTACATTGTGACAAATTGCACTTATGATTGTTTAGCTTTAGGAGACTCCTAATCTTCTAATGTGACAGTTGTTTATTGTTTCTGTGCTGAATCTGATTTTATATATTTGAATTTTCTAGTCTTCACTGGATAAAAGAACATTCTGTGGTGTGGGACTTAAAGTTGGTCCACGTGTTTACAGTTGACATGCAGTCAGGTTTCATACAATGACTGTGATACTGTATCATGAGTACATGCACCCCCAGCAGAATCCCACTATCTCTGTAAAGTCTTTCATTTTCTTTTATTAGTCACAAAAGCATTCAGTCAATCAATAGTGGAGAGTTATACATTCCCCTTATTTTCATTTGAATTGCATATCGTCTGAAGCCACAATGTACTTAAAAGTATGTGGCGCGCAGCCTAATATGTTTATAATGGTGGGATGTAAAGTGCTTTTCACACCATTAATCCTGGTTAGTGACAAAAAAAAACCATTAGAGGACATAGACTCTTTGCCTTCATTGCATTACTCTGGTAAATCACGTCCTTTACTCTACTTTAACCTAAATCACTACGTTTTTCTACTCATAAATGCTATGAACTACATACTGACTATTGCATGTGAAGAAAATGTTTATAATATGTAATTATCCTTAACACTGTAGCATCACAACTGGTGTAATTGTGTAATTCTGTTGTACATATGCTGAATGGGATTAACTGAAATTCTAACTGAGTTTTTAATTGTATTCAGTCAGTTTTGGCGTCTGGTGACACTATTTTTAATTTCTTAGCGCTGAGTTGATCAGACCATAATTCTCATGGTTGTCTTCACATTGGTTTACAGTGGATAACTGTGGGGACTGAACAAAGCTAATTGTGAGAATTAAGTTAAAAAGGTGAAGAAGGTTTCAGTGAGAAATACTCTCATCTATCATCATCTACTTTGGTGCTCCTGGGGTCAGAACCGCAGATAGATAATGGTCTCCAGGCTTAAGGATTATAGTGTGGGAGGTAAAACTTAAAATGTCTGACCTTTAAGAGAAGCACCATCTCGAGAACTGGGATCATGCTTCCACCATTATCTGTAATCTTTCCAAAGTGCACATCTCACAAAACCCATCCTGCAAGTAATTGCAAGCACGGGAGTAGAAGGAAATAATCATTACAGAATAATATTCATCAGTTTAATTCCCACTCCTTGTATGAGTTTGAATTTGTATTTATTTTGCATACGTACCTTATCTGTTTTATGTAATATTGACTGTAATAATCCTACATGAGTGTGTCAGTGTTGTCAACAGCACAGTGCATGAATGATGTGTGTAATGTGTGTTGGTGGATGTGGCTCCAAATAGCCTAACAAGCCTTTCCACCTACGGTTTGGTGCCCTGCAGATCACTGCAAACATGCACATTGTCAGTTGCCAGACATTTGCATGTTGATGCCCAATAAACACACACACACAGACGCACACACATTGAGACAGTGACATACAGTAACTGTACGTCTAACCGAGAACATCTTTTCTGATGCAGACCTTCTCAGAAAGAGTGAAACCTCATTTGTCTCCTAGTGTGACTTCAAAAGAGTAGAATCATAGTGAAACTAGTCACAGCATGTGCAGAAAGTGACTTGCCCTTATCATTGCTCACCACAGCTCATCAACAAATGAGAAGACTAAAGAGAAAGTGGCCCTCAAGAAGCTCCACAGGCCCTTCCAGTCAGAGATCTTTGCTAAGAGGGCCTACAGAGAGCTGCGGCTGCTCAAACACATGAAGCACGAAAATGTGAGTAGAGATTGACGCTGGTTTTCAGTAGTTTCTTCTGGCTCCCATGTCTCTATATTTCTTACCTCACTCTTTCATTCCAACTAGGTGATAGGACTTCTTGATGTGTTTACATCTGCCTCAGGCTTTGATGACTTCCAAGACTTGTGAGTATTTTTCATCATATTAGCAAACCCCTCAGGCAGCGACAGAAAACGGCTTTTTTAATGAACTGCAGGTCAGGGTTTAACCAACAGTATTACTTACACGACTGGGAATTAGGATTGTTTGGCCACTGTCATTTTGAAACAAGAACTGACAACATAACATAATAGTTGCCACAAAGGTGGAAGCTCTCTATTGTCCATCAGTGCGTATCATTGAGAGAAGCTGCACATTCATTTTAGCATCAGAATTTTCCTAAACAGGAACCAAGCAGCCCAACAGCCCTCAAGCTGAAATAATAAAGAACAGCCTCAGGGGTGCCCACACACTTTTGGACACATAGTGTTTGCTTTTGTAGAAACAGCTGCTGAATCGTGACAAACTGTTGGGTTTTCATTGAAGGTTTTCCTTGGTTTGTTATAATGTCATTATGCTGGTCTGAAACTGTGTTTCAGTGAAGCAAACAATACTGTATGTGATGCAGTCTGGTTGATTTTCATGAGTTTGATATGTGTCCAACACTCTTGATGACTATATTTATAGTGTACTATTTCCATTTATTGTTTACCTTTTTGAATGAATTCAACTGATCTTCTACCAAAAAAAATTAGGAGGTTACAGTAGAGTAAGAGCAGTGGAGAAAGAGTAAGAGAGAGAGAGTGTTACATAAACAAACATAAAGTATGAAAATACATGGATTACAGCATTCCTTGGGTGAATAAATCTCAAATAATGTGTTTGGCAGCCTTCTCAGTGTCTCCTCTTTTTTTCTCAGCTACCTGGTGATGCCTTACATGTTTACTGACCTGTCAAAGGTGCGAGGTCAGCTCTCAGAGGACAAAGTTCGGTTTCTCGTCTACCAGATGCTCTGTGGACTCAGGGTGAGCCGGGGGTGCCTGTACAGAAAGTTATAATTTTATCATGAGGTGTCATTTTTTTAAAGTCAAAATAAAGGTCCAATTTGTAACATTGAGAAGAGTTTACTTGCAGAAATTAAACATGCTGCCCAAACTATGTTTTTTAGAAGAGTATAATCCCTTTAAAATAACAATCTTTGATTTAGAATAAGCCTTTTATATGTACTTTAAGATCTTGCTTTATGGAGGCCACCATTTTTGGCTGCCATGTTTCTACAGCAGCTTGAATGGATAATCCAGCCAGAGTTTGCATTTCACATTTTGAAGTGGAAGCTTACTGCACAAACAAAGACGAAGGGCAGACATTCTGGTATGTCAAGGCCATCGCAGTTCCCCGATGTTACCCTCAACTCCTCCCTTTGCCAAGTGCAGATTTCTGCTAATCGTAGATGTTACAAACTGTGCCTTCAACACTGTTATTGACATACCACATGTATGTATAAAGCATGCAGTCTAGGTTTCAACCTATTGAAAAAAAACAAAAAACATGCTGC
Source organism: Microchirus variegatus (assembly GCF_963457635.1). NCBI lineage: Eukaryota > Metazoa > Chordata > Actinopteri > Pleuronectiformes > Soleidae > Microchirus > Microchirus variegatus. The sequence goes on from NC_139810.1 coordinate 13,850,239, forward strand.
AGTACACAAAATAAGACAGGAAATATGTACAGATCAGTTCTTCATTTATATATATATATATTTTTAATAGCCATAAATTATTTTAAATATAACTCCACTCAAAACTTAATTTTAGTTAAATGTTTAGCTACAGTGTAGAGTTGAATTTACTTGTGAGCGCGTAGATTATAGATTATAGGCATATTAATACATAAATGTTTGCAATGCAATACAAATGTCTGACTGTTTGTGTCCCCTGTCCTTCACAGTACATTCACAAGGCTGGGATCATCCACAGGGTAAGTCAACAAGTGAAACTGGCGCAGCTTACAGACATGCACTTCGAGCTGCACCACAAAAGGACGCATGCATGTTGATGTAATTCATCATAGCTCGAGTCTGATTTAACCCTGCCCCAACAGGTAGGATGAGTTGATTCACCTCTGACGTCTCACTGCGTGTCTAGAGATGTTAGGCCACACCCGTCAGCACAATCGCCAACTCCTGAGGGTGTGTGTGGAATAGTAAATGTAGAATTACACCGAAAAAGCGGCAACATCAAAAGTAGCTGGCTTGTTATCTACGACGTGTTCAGTCGCACCATTAATGCAGAGTCAAGTTGGCAAACGGAACACAAAGAAAATAAATACGAGGTGGATGCAAAGAAAGTAGTAGTTTTAAAATGTACTTTCTTGCTTTTACTTTGGCTGCTCGTGTGGTGATTGTTACCTGTGAAGTGTTTATTGTTTGAACTGCAGAAAACACAGCCATTTCCTCTGACTCAGTCCACTATGAAAGTGTTACTCTGCTATTGCAGTAGTAATCCTTGAAGCAGCGAAGGTGTTACCAAACAACCACTAACAGACCAGGGACTTATCAGACATTATGTCACAGTGTTTCATGAATGACTCTGCATATGTGCCACAGTGAGACTGAGACAAAGAGCTGAGCCATGTTAGGCTGCAGGAACTTCAAGCACTAAAGCTCTTCCCAATCACAGTTTTCAGACTGCAACACCATATTTTCCTGTTAATCACCAAGTAACCATCAAACTGCTTGTTTTCTTTTACAGGATCTGAAGCCTGGAAACTTGGCAGTAAACCAAGATTGTGAACTGAAGGTGTGTTCTTCTCAGGATGACACACAAAAAAAAGATTGATGACATTTAAATGGCAGGGCTGCTGCAAAATAAACAGATTTAAGTAATGTGATACAGAATATGTGTAAGATTAACAATATACAGGAAGCAGCATTAAAGACTGAGGTTATGGTTTTAATTCTTGCTTAAATGTGGCTCAGAAAGTGATAAATGTAGACGCATTTAATGTACTTAGAAACATGACTTCAGCATATACTGTGTGTGAGTATTAACACATGTAGTTTTTCAGAATTGATTACTCAAATATTAGTTTAACACAAACACAAATGGCTGTGTGCTCATGTTCCTTGTTGTGATCAGTTTCTTTGCCTCTAATGCAGATCCTGGACTTCGGTCTTGCTCGTGGTGCTGATGCTGAGATGACCGGCTACGTGGTGACCCGTTGGTACCGGGCACCTGAGGTCATTCTGAACTGGATGCACTACACCCAAACTGGCAAGACAACTGTAGCTGTTACACATTCTCACCTGCGTCGGCCTTGTTGTCGTCTCATTGTTTAGTTGGCCTGTCTATGCTCTGTTTTTATCATTTGTTGTGGGGAGATTTTTTTCTAGTTTTGAATTATGTGGTACTTTAAAGGGTCAGCAGCTTTTTGTTTTTTTAATCCTAATGCTGGTGCCTTGGGTGTCATTCTGACAATAAATCTCTGGGTGTATGATAGTGGATTGATAGCCTGTCGCTGCAATCAAAGTGACTTAGGCCAGATTTATGTTTATTCAGCAGATGCTGTAGGATGTTTTCATTTTGTAAACAACATCTACAGGATGGAATGTGGCAGAGAAAGCAACTCTGGCAAGTTTAAACCTTTCATAGGATTGTATTACTCACTGAGCTCCCCAGTATAAACAGTACAGTAGATTCTGCTCTCTGTTGAGAATAGGAACTCTGGTATTAAAATGCCACCTTCCTCATTTCTGCTCCACTGAGCTGAACTTGAAAACACTCTTGTGTTGTTGTCATGTGTTTTATCTTGGATTCTCAATAACGTTTTGTTTTGCTTCGGTGTTTATTCCAGTGGACATCTGGTCTGTGGGCTGCATCATGGCAGAGATGATCAATGGAAAAACCCTTTTTAAAGGAAAAGACTGTATCCTTCCATGTGTCTCATCCGTTGACTTTTCAAGTGTTCAGTAAAGTTTCAGTGCACAGACAGATTTAATATCGCGCCAACAAATCATTGTGATAATAAATGAGATTGGTAGCCACTTGATTTAACAGTGACAGTTTCTGATGTGCTCCATAATTCACGTCCAAAATGGAAGGTAAAAGGCAGTTACAGTGGAGCTAAAGCAACATGTTTCCTCAGGCAGCATCCACCGCTGCTTTTACTGCACTATTACTTTATTCTGCATGTTTTTATGTTTGCTTTTTATGTTCTCTTTTGTACCTTAAGCACTTGATACTAATTTATAGCACAGCCTGTAAAAGAAGCTGTCACTGTCTCATCAAATGGCTGTAATTTTCCTTGATTATGTTTTGTGGACTTGAGGCGCCAGAATAAACTGGGTAAATCCTTGACTGTAAACTGTTTACAACCAGACATGGACCAGCTGACACAGATCATGAAAGTGACTGGAGTGCCTGGACCAGAATTTATACAGAAGCTGGACAGTCCAGAGGTAGGACAAATCACTCTATGTGTACTGTATGTCATGAATACTGTATGTCATAAACTTACTGAGGCAAATCCCTGACGTGAGCGATATTAACCAGATTGATTCATGCTAATAACTCAAGAGAGAGGCTGGTATAATGCCTGGCTGTAAAGGAAATTGAACAACATTGCCCTAAATTATTTCCCATGAAATCTATTTTAATAATGTTGAAGTCTCAGTAGCAGCCCTCAGAGGTTGCAGTATAAATTACATACCACAATAAAAACATGATGAAGACTTTGCCAGTCAACCTGTCCAGGGTGTACCCTGCCTTTCACCCTATGTCAGCTGGGATTGGCACCAGCAGCCCCCCTGACCCTCATGTGGAGGATAAAGTGGCAGACGAAAACTATAATAAAAATAAAAATGTGTCCTGAGGGTGGCACTAGAGGAAAGGCCAGGGCAGGGCAGGCCAGTAAATTCAACATAAAGACATGTAAACTAATGATATAAATATGAATTCTATCTGACAGGTACAACCATTAACAATCTATTAAACACATTTACTAGTCAATCTGGGCACCAAGCTCTCAAGCTCTCTGCCTGTTCATTTTATGGCAGACTTGTGAGTCATTGTGTGACGCGCTGTTGAAAGAGCTTCAGCAGATATTTTTATCTCTGCATGGAAGGTGTTTTGTTCTTCATGTTGTGTCTGACTGAGCATTTTCACAGCCCTGCTTTCATCAGCCTTGTGGTTGACAATGAACTAGAAAGACATTGAAAATAAAATTCTTTTAACGTCAATTTAGAGATTAGACGCAAAATATGTCTGCCAAACTGGTTTAGAGTGCTCCTGCAAGACGGACGCCATGTAAGCTGTGGTTTTGTTTCTTCTTTTTTTCTATGAATCAGGCCAAAAGTTATGTAAAGGCTCTTCCACGGTATCCCAGAAAAGACTTCTCAACACTGTTCCCCAGAGCCAGTGCAACGGGTAAGTTAACAAACAGCGACTGACATGTCTTTAAAGGAATTCTAGATTTTCAAGAATTCACTTGAATAAGAGTTATCATCTGTTTCATTTGTGTCCACTTAGAGCCTCGGTGATGCAGCACTGTAATTACTTGCATCCCATGATTTTTCACATCTGCGTTACGCCATATCACTGACCATTTGCAGGTATCGACCTGCTGGAGAAGATGCTGGTTCTTGATGGAGACGAGAGGCCCACGGCAGAGTTGGCCCTGGAGCACCCGTACTTCGACTGCCTCAGAGACCCAGATGACTTTCCTGAGCCTGCACCATATGACGACAGCCATGACAACGCCACGTTGTCCCTAGAAGAGTGGAAGAGTTAGTGAAAAATTTGAATCAAACATTAATGAGCTATGACAGTTTCTATGGCTCTATATGAGAAAGATATAAAGAGGAGTAACAGACAGTGCAGCAGTAGAACATCTTACGCTTCAAATGGTCAAAGTGGACATTTTCTTTATAGCATGTTGAATTATTAACAACACCAACACTTAAATGCAGGACTTTTGTCAATGCACTTATCAATAATTAATATTAAAATGCCATATTACATGTATAGAGTCAGTACATTTCTATTGAAGTGATTATAGACATGCTGAGCACAAATGTTTTTATTATTTTTCCCCACAGGATTATGTTTCAGAGAGGTGAAGAGCTTTGTGCCGTTCCCACGGCGAGACTCCAAAAGGAAAAACACCCTGACGATGTCTCCATGACCTGATGAATTTAAATATCCAAACAACACAGAATGCAGCCGCTGGTGCCCTTGTATATTCTAACCATGGATTCACTTTATTTCTCTTGGCCTGGATATGTTTAGATTTATGAATGAGAGTGATAATTTACCATGTTTGTTTTGTAATGTGCAATGATTTCCTTATTGTATATTGCGCTTTGTGTCACACATTCTTTATCGGTGGGTTGTCTTGCAAATTTATTGTGACCAAATGTCACAGAGTTTACGTAATATTTACTGTAATATTGTTTACAAATTAAACAATTAGACTTTTAGCCAACATGAACATATCCTTGCCAGCTGGTGCAAAGAGGCTGTTATGTGATAAGTAATAATGCAAAGGCATCATTTATTGCTGTTTAAATTATTCCCAGACACTGGGTCGGGACCCTTGTGGGTTGTGGGCGATATTTTTTTTGGATGGCCATAATATTTGCTGACTTTCTTTTCAGAATTTTAGCTCATTCATTTTCCTCCTCAGTCACAGTTTCTGCACTAATAATCCATAATTCTGCAGCCAGCCACAATAAGTGGATTCACTGGAAACAATTACAACTGAAGTTAACTGCTGTCCAAGGTGCGACATACTACGCAAAGGTGGGCTTTTCACAAAATACAGAAATAAATGTGATATGCATCTTGTACACTGGATTGCAATGCAATAATTAAACTCATAAAAACCAGGCCCACCTTTTACAATAGAAGGGTGTAAGTATTATGTGTATGTACAATGCTGTTATCAACAATCACATACTCCTCTCTAAATACAGTTATCTGGTGTTATTTTTAAAGTCTTGAACATGTGGATGGAATTGTGAAATAAATAACATTCATTCATTAATTTTGTGTATAAATGTGTATATTATAATAATAATGCATTATGGGTTAATCTATATATATATTCACCTGATAATATGCACACATTTGTTGTGGAGTCTTAATGGTGTATCATCTTTAAAAAAAGTGGATCCTCATATAAAAATGTTGGCAACAGTGGTTGAAATTATTGTGTCATCCATTTTAAAAGGAATCAATGCACAGGACATCTTACTGAAGCCTGGTCTAAATCATTCAGGAAACTGCTGGTATGTAGTGATTTCTCTGAATGGGTGAACACGTGAGTTTCAATGAGTAGTAACATGAGCATGTTTGCTCACATGTGCTGTGACAGTCAGGACAGGTGTCAGTTTTTCAAAGCACAAGTCCAGACAAACCCAATCAGTCCATCGTATCGTGCTGAATCTACATATTTAAAAAGAAAGCCACTGTTCTTGTTAACCTCGAAACAAACAACTTGCGCGCGAAAATGATGGTGTTATGACGTAAAGAGGGCGGACTTAACAAGTACCAATCTGCTGCTGTCAAGGTAGCCCAGATGCGACCGTGAAAGCGGAAGAGGAGGTATCTTGCCATCAAAATAAAACCACACAGTAACGTAATTTTGAAAAGCATAGGGATTTTCCATATATATGTATATTTATATGTAAACATTTTGTAAATCACTTTGAAACCTAATAGTTGCTCAGAATCAGTTATATTGCTGAGTCGTTTTATATGTACAATAAATTGGTTCAGGTGTTTTGATGCAGAACAAATACAGAAACAAGAGAATGTGATTAACATGAATAAGAGGAAAGTAATTGGACTTGAAACCAGGGGGTTTGGCAGATCAAATCCCAGAATGGGTCTAGGCCAATGGTGCCTGTGAGCAAGGCACCCAATGCCCCATTGCTCCTTGTGTGTTCACTACTGGTTTGTGAAAAGCGTTGATTATATGCTGAGGTCAATCCCACTGTCAGTAATTGGTGTGTGTGTGTGTGTGCGTGTGTGTAAAATAGTTAATTATAATTATAACAAAGATTAAGGATCAACAAAATAACTCGAAAGGAAAATGTAACAAAATAGAAGAGTAAACACTATAAAAGAGTGGGCAAAAGAAGAAACAATATGCATAATTATACATTAAATGAACAAGAATATACATTATTAAGCAAAAGACCATATTTGGAAAAACAAACAAAAATATTAAAATGAGTAAAAAAATAATAGTAAATTTGGGCACAGATCTGTAAAAATAAAAGACTGAAAACATGGGCAGCAGTATTTCTTATGAGCATTGATAACTACTGTTATAGGCAGAATAACATTATTGTGACAGTGACTATGATGGCACAGAAGAATCACTGCACACAACTCCATCTGAAATTAGTTTTCCCTCATTATGTAGAATATGCAATGTATGCCAATTGGGTCTTTATTTTGAAAGTTGTTGTCGGAAGTGCTAAGTTTCTACTAGGGCCAGTATTGATTCTGAAGTTATCGGATCCAAATAGCTAGCAAGCTAGCCGAAGGAGGCTAGTGTTTCTCCTTCTCGCAAAATTAGGTCGCCATTAAGCTGTTTCTCAGATTATTGATACAACACGCCACTGGTGTTCTCATTAAATCAGTGGGATTGACTCTTCACGTCCCATACGGTGTGTTGTGCAGGAACAAATGCGTTTTAAAATAGCGATATTTACCGGCTCTGGCAGCAAACTGTGCCTGGCTAACGGCGGCTGTTAGCCTCGGGAGTACAGCAAGCGGCTGGCTGGGCAACCATTACTGAAGAGGCGGCTTTTGACCGCCGGCTGTGTCAGTCGCTAGAATAGGTAAGATCGATTTTGCTCGCTCGTTATTATTATGTGGTTCAGAACATCCCCTCGATGTTAACTAGTCGTATTAAAACTTGTTATACGTTTCGTTCATGTAAAAAAAACCAAGTCTGCTAAGCTCAGTACTGTCAGTCTGTTAAAGTTAGCAGGCTAGCTAGCAGATATTTTTTACTCGTCTGTGTACTTTCATAGTTTCCGTTTCAGCAAACAATGTGCCTTTCGAATCGCGTACTTACAAGACACGGTTCTGCTCTGAAATCATCAAACAAACTGTAGAATTGAAACAGCAGAAGCGCCTTTTAGAGACTTTAAAACTGTAAATATGGCTGACATTTTACTCTCGAAATAGGGACACGGATCTGCTGAGATGGTCGCGTTCTGGAAGCTGATTGGCTGCGGGTTGGTTCAATCAAACTTTCCTGACACCTGATTCGTTAAATCCGTTGTGTTATGGCTCGCCCTGATACTAGTTGTCAACAGTTAATGAGATAAAAGACGATAATAATCGAAGTTCTTAAAAACCTGGATTTGATAGTTTCTTTGTGTTTAGAGAGTTGAGCGCTGACGTCACGGTGACTGCTGGTTACCTGTTAATGTCTTGCTTTTATGATTTAACGGTAATAGTGGTCAGTGTTGTAAAACCTGAGGTGTGTGTGTGTGTAAAGGAATGTTTACATACAGGTGACATCCGTCCCGAGTAACACCGTGCAGGAATCTACAGCAGTAAACAAACAGACAACAGTTTTACTGAAATTGAATGTACATTTATGCAGTTAGGCTTAGTTTTTCTAAATTATGCCAAAATCACAGGGACTTAACAGTTTGATTAGCAGTGCATTAACAATCATAGATGGATGTGTATATGTTTTGGTTTTATGTCTGAATCTGAATCGGTAGAGATGAGTTTTCTGATCAGTTTTAATAATTGGCATCAAACGGTACTTTATTTGACATGGTTTTCTGGTGACCGTTTCAACTATTTAATATAATGTTAAACATGTCTCGTATTTAAACATTGTGTACTGCACTAAGCACACAGTGGAGAGACATAATATTTGTGTTAATCAACAAATTATATTTACATTTAGCAACTTTGTGTCTCATTTGTTAATGAGACACAAAAAAATTCCAGCAACGATAAACCAGTCCATGTAAATCAAGCCGCAAATGTGACTTTGTATGCTGCTGTGGTCCTCACTCTTCAGTCCTCTGAACAACATGCTGTCTGTCTGAGATGTGTAAGCCAAACACAAGTTTCTTTATTTGGTCAGTTTCTCAACCATTTTGTACTACAGAAAAGGGAATAAGATTTCACTGGGGCTTTTAATTGTGAAAAGCTGTCACAGTAACCCTTTCCTATTGTCCTTAAGCAATAGAAAAATGCTTATTCTTGTACAACATCCAACATATCTTTTGGACTGACTGTTATTTACAGTCTTATTCCACAGGTTTATTATGTCATTTTCTATTAAACCAACAGGAGGGGACCTGTGATCATTGGCAAATGAGGAAACCACGTCAAAAAGGCCAGGTGGCTGCAGGAGGTAGAGGAGATGTCAAGAAATCCAATGGGACCGTTGGTGGGCATGTGGGTGTCCGCCAACGATCTCCATCCCCTTACAGCCTCAAGGCATCTCCAAGCAGAGAGACTTTGACCTACGCCCAGGCACAGAAGGTGGTGGAGGTGGAACTGGATGGTAGGCTTCACCGCATTTCTGTTTTGGACCCCCTGGAGGTAATTACTGAGGATGAGATGATGGCACAGGACATAAGTGAGTGTAACAGCAACAAGGAGAACAATGAACAGTCATCACCACCTACCAGCAGTGCCCAAACAGTCCGCAAACCAGTCACGCCCCGGTCCCGCAGAAAAGACTCTAAATGTCCCTCTATCAAGTCACCTCCACCTTCAAAGAATCACTGCCCTAATTCTCACCCTCAAACACCTGAAAAATTACATACAACACACCATCACCACATGACCCTTCCTGAGCCTAAGTTTCGGGTGCTAGAAGCCTTTTTGCCAGTCGAGGCACCTCCTCTGCCTACAGCATATTACCGCTACATAGAACGTTCAGCTGAGGAGCAGGAAGCTGTAGCAGAATATGATATGGATGAAGAGGACGCAGCCTGGTTGGAGATGCTCAATGCAGGTCGGACATCAGAAGGTTACTCGGTTGTCTCACCGGACACCTTTGAGCTGCTGGTAGATCGAATTGAGGAGGAAGCGTATCAGGAAGCCAGAAGCCGGGCGCCCTCTCACAGCACTGTTGACGACGATGCCTTCTGCTGCGTATGCCTGGATGATGAGTGCCTCAACAGCAATGTCATCCTTTTCTGTGACTCCTGCAACTTGGCTGTGCACCAGGAGTGTTATGGAGTGCCCTATATACCTGAGGGCCAGTGGCTGTGCCGCTGCTGTCTCCAGTCCCCTCAGAAACCTGTTGACTGTGTACTGTGTCCAAACCGTGGAGGCGCCTTTAAGCAAACAAGTGACGGCCGCTGGGCCCATGTGGTCTGTGCCATTTGGATCCCTGAAGTCTGTTTTGCCAACACTGTGTTTTTGGAGCCTGTGGAAGGGGTCAATAACATTCCCCCAGCACGCTGGAAACTGACATGCTACCTGTGCAAGCAGAAGGGTCGCGGCGCATCTATTCAGTGCCACAAGGCCAACTGTTACACTGCGTTTCATGTCACGTGTGCTCAGCGTGCTGGCCTGTTTATGAAGATTGATCCCGTTCGAGAGACAAATGTCAATGGGACCATGTTCTCTGTTAAGAAGACAGCTTTCTGCGAGGCCCATTCTCCACCAGGACAGGAAACTGCGTCGGATGAGGAAAGTGAAGGAAGAGTAGTGGGCAGCAGAGGAAGGGCGAGTAGAGGACGAAGCGCCTACACAGAGGGCCCAACAACACCAAAAAAAGGCAGAAAATCAGACGATGATAACAAAACACCTAAAAAGAAAGGGAAGAAAAGCTCAGACACAACAGCTCAGCAAACAGCTTCACCACAAGTAACGGTGCCCCATATACCCACAACCAGGTTAGTTTCTTTAAACTGCTGTGCACCTGTTGTTGCCGTTCACCAAAACTTAAACAGCATTTTCATTCTTTCTGCACAGAAATGTCATCAAGATCATCATGTCAGTAATGTTGAAAGTACAGTCAGCCTGCTTTTGTCTCTGTTGTACAGGCTGAATGCCATCTGCAAAGGAATCATCCTCCAGAGAAAAAACCAGTTCATGCAAAGACTGCATAGCTACTGGTTACTGAAGCGTCAGTCAAGAAACGGTGTGCCGCTGGTCCGGCGTTTGCACTCGACCATCCAAACTCAAAAGACCCCAGAACAGGTACACATAGTTTGCAGCACTTTAGTCACTTTGCTTTGATTTTGCAGACAATTGCTAAAATTCACCGACTGTGTGTTTTGTGCTTTTGTAGCCTAAGGTGGATGAAAAGGTCTCTGCGGCAAGAGAGGCACTGAGATATTGGCAGAAGCTTCGGCATGACCTCGAAAAAGCTAGGCTGCTGGTGGAGCTCATCCGCAAGAGGGAGAAACTCAAGCGAGAACAGGTAACAGACAATGGTGTCTCGTATATTCACATGCATTTAAGGCTAACTGTATTTCCACTTGTCTGATATTGTAATTGATGCACGATCCACACATTTTGACTTCACATGCAAATCATCTGAACAATTGCAGGTCAAAGTTCATCAAGCATTTCTGGAAATGAAGTTGACCCCAATGTTGATGCTGCTCACCTCCACACTGGACCAACTGCAGGAGAAGGACACAGCCAAAATATTTGCAGACCCAGTCGACATCAAGGAGGTCAGACATTGTACTGTCTGTCTTATACTGACTAGTCATATAAAAGTTGAACACATTGTGCAGAAGAGATGAAAAGACAAAGAAGGTCTATGGTTAAAAAAAAATATATATATATATTTTGATTAAATTTGAGATAAAACAGATTCCTGACACTGAAACATAACAAGACCTACATCTGCCCCAGGCAACATATTGTCTTGTGGTAATAGTCTTATGTAATACTGTGTAGATTTAAATGTACATCTTGTCTGCAGGTCCCAGATTATCTGGAGTTCATCAGCCAGCCTATGGACTTTTCCACCATGCGCTCTAAGCTGGAGAGTCATGCTTACCGCTCAGTGGCTGACCTGGAGACTGACTTCAACCTTATGGTGACCAACTGCCTCCTCTACAATGCCAAGGATACACTATTTCACCGGGCAGCACTCCGTCTTCGAGACTTAGGGGGCGCTGTACTGCGCCATGCACAGCGACAAGCCACCAACACTGGTCTGGACCTGGATACTGGCATGCACCTCCCTGAGTCGCCACAGAAAAGAGACTTTTACAGCTGCACCTGGGACGATGGTAAGTCCAGTGATGGGGTTTAAACGGTATTTTGTGGTTAAACACGCCTTAAGTATTTGCATGTGTTTTTCAAGTGCAGTGGTATTTGTACATCTGCATATTGACTAACATTAGCTACAACGTTTTTTTTTTGTTGTTTGTTTTTTTAATACAAATCTGATGTAAAATGCTAGTTTTTTGTTACTCACTCCTTTTCTGTGGTGTCCAGTTGACAGTGTGCTGGATCCAGAGAACCGACTCCATATGACTGTGGAGGAACAGCTCAAAGAGCTGTTAGAAAAGATGGACTTTGTCACCTCCATGCGATGCAGTGGTGCCCGAACTCGGCGTATCCGTCTGCTTCGCCGCGAGATCAACAGCATTCGCTACAGGCAGGGCCAGCACCCGCGGCACAGCCTTCTAAATGGACACATGAAAGAAGAAGAAGAAGATGAAGACGAGGAGGATGACGGCGAAGACAAGGACACCAAGGCAAATAACGGCTTGTCTTTGGACAAAGGTGGGTCATGAAAAGCACTGAAGTTTCAGCAGTATAAAATTGCCAATGCATGTACGTTTTTTTTTTTGTTTTTTTTCCTTTTTAAAGCCACTTTATAAATGAGATCAGTTGTGAACATGAGCTAACGAAACATTGTCCTCAGGTAATTGAGCCAGGGTCCCCCCCACGCACCAACCCCAACCACCCCACTGACTCCAGTCTAGTAAGTAGGGGCCCACAGAGTCTCGTTAGCCATGGCTGCCTCACAACTCCTCTCTCCCAGTGCACTCTATGTCTGCACCTCTTCAGTACATCACTCATGGGCTCACCACTCTCCATCGGCCACGTACAGTCATGCCATATCATCCCACTTACTGCAGGCCACAAACAGTTTCTTGCCACTTTAGAGGAGGGCAGCAGAACACCTGTGATTTGTGTCAGTTAAGTCATGAAATGCTGCCATGTTACCATGTTGCTGGTGTCCAGTTGTGAGCGCAAAGTTATTGATTCACTTGTCTTGAGGAGGTCCACCATGTCTCCAGAATACCTCAACTCCGTCTCAACTGTGGCTACACTGTTAGAATGAGATGTAAATCATTATGAAGTGACACCATTTTCCAGTGTGAATACTACACCACCGCATCACGCTACATAATAGTGGGCATCCATTTCAAATGAGCGCTGCATTAAAATGAAATTTTCTCCTCATCTTTTAGAGGACCTTAAATCCACTTCGCCGCCAACACTGGAACCTACAGGGCCAGCTCCTCCTCCACGACAGGGGGACACACCACTGGAACCTCCCACCCTGCGGCCGATCATAGGGGAGCCCCAGTCCCCCAGCTGGCCCTGCAAGCGACTAAAGATGGACAGTGACCTCTCAGACAGCGCCACAGAGAACAATTTTTGCACTAAAACACAGGAGCGGCCGGTGTCGACGCCTCCCATTTTGCACAGTGAAGGGCGGGCAGTGGCTAACGGTCTGCCAGAGCTCGGTGTCCCCCCACGACCCGCCGTTGGGGGAGTCGGTCGAAGAACCTCAGTGTTATTCAAGAAGGCGAAAAATGGGGCAAAGCTGTTCAGAGACAGAGACAGTAGTTTGTTGAATGGAAAGGGGCTGACGGACGACAACACAAGCAACACGCCTTCAGCACCCAACTCCACAGCCAGCACCCCATGCTCCACACCTTTGTCCACTCCTTCCAAGACCCCACAGAAAAGCCCAGGACCCCCCACCCTCAATGAACAATGGACCCCAAGTCGAGACACGTGCTTAGACGGTGAGCTAGAGAAGACGCCAAATCATACACTGGAAAGAGGTGAGCAGCTCTATGTGCTTATAGACATTTAATGTTTCTTTAGTTTGTGGTCACTACTCAATGGTGCATTTGTATCATTTGAGATGATCTGTTTCACACTTTTCACATGTCAGACTCTGTCTTTATTTTGTTACAAAAGGAGGAAAAAGCATCAACAACTTTTCTGAGATTTCTCTGATCTGTTTTCAGGTCTTACCAACGGCTTCAACAAGCACAAAGATGGTGGGTCTGACTCCGACTACAGTCCTTGCCCTGTCCTCCACAAAGAAATGTAAGACATAACGTGATCATTGCTTGTGTATGTTTAGCAGTGATTTCAAATAATATATAACTAACAATACAATGTGTTGTGTTACAGCAGCTCACCACCCAAACGAAGCCTCGGGAAACCGGCTCTTTCCAAAGTTCCCTTCTTGGAGATCGTCAATGGAGACTCCGATTACACTGGTTTGTTCTCTTATTATGTTTTTTATTGTTATTATTTATATACTTCAGAGAAGTTAGCAAAAATGTTATTTGTTGGTCTCATGAATGCACTCTCTGTAATGCAATAAAACAATTAGCAGCAAGTTTGTGAATGTCCTTGCAGATGTAGAAGTGTCCTGCATTCCTATCAAAACTTATTTTAACCATATTTTCACATGCCTTTGTGGTAGTTGAGGCTTCATACCAATGACTGTTTGTGTTTGCTGCTGTTTTGCAGGGAACTGCAGCCAAACATCAGAGGATGAGAGAGAACTGGAGCCTCTAGATCTGGTTTGGGCCAAATGTCGAGGATATCCCTCCTATCCTGCTCTGGTAAGTCCTTTAATTGTATCCTATATCGGTGGAGCTTATATGGGTTGTCAGCAGGTAATGTAGCTATTTCAATCGGCAGCTTTCACCTAAAAATATTGAACCAAACAAAATAATTAGTTCAATTCAAGACGCAAAGCACAGTCCTTCTCATACCGACTCTGTTTGTACCAGATCATCGACCCAGAGATGCCCGAGGATGGACTGCTGCACAATGGGGTTCCCATTCCTGTCCCACCAAAAGACGTCCTCCATCTGGGGGAGCAGAGACAAGAGGAGACCGACGGGAGGCTCTACCTGGTGCTCTTCTTTGACAACAAGCGAACATGGTGAGCTGTTTAGCTTTGATTCAATGCTTTTTAAATCAGAGCATCAGACCCACCAAGACGGAGTATATACAATTAAAGGTGTAGTATGTAAGAGTCTAACAAACAGAGGAAGTACTCTTCTGCTTTAAAAACATGAACATTCTGGCTGCTGTCGAAACCTGGCTGTGCAAAATGGCCCTTGTCTGAAGTGCATATAAAAGCCATACTCTAAGGCTACAGACATCAACCCTTTTTAGTATAACACACTGATGTGTGTAGAACTACTAGATCAAACAGCTGCTCTAAAGAAGACAAAATTAGCTAAGTAATTTAAACCAAAATGATTTGTTTTTTTAGTAAATATAATGTATATACTGTAGTTGTGCTTGTTACCAACAACAATATAGAACCGAGTAATACAGACAAGTAACCATCATGACTCATGTTCTACATCTGTGTGTCTTTGCTGTTGTAGGCAGTGGCTCCCTCGTGAAAAGGTGACCCCTCTGGGTGTGGACGATACAGCGGACAAGCTACGCATAATGGAGGGACGCAAGTCCAGCATCCGTAAGTCTGTCCAGGTGGCGTACGACCGCGCTATGATCCACCAGAGCCGAGTCTGCCACAGTCAAGGCTTTGTCGCATCCAACTACCTGTAGAGGGCGACAGTGGTTCCTGTGTGCTGCACGCTGACAGCCACTATGCATTTCACTTTGGTCTTAAAGCATCATGTGGCTCGAGTCCTACTGCAAGTTGAATTTGTATTCACACTGTGGTCTGAAGTGGTTACCATGGCAACACAGAGTCCTGGACTGTAGTTCATTACCAAACCACTAGTGTGTGACACACACACAGAGCAGTGGTTGCTGAGAATGTGGAGCTGCAAATGTGAATGAAGTTCCGTTCAGGTCCGGTCACTGGGTTTTCAGAAGGCGTTAATCCATGTTCAGCAGCGCGTCGAAGTATCGTGTTCCTCCACCTGGACGCGTCAAGACTCTGTCTATGCCGTGTAATGCTACTGCCAAGGAATCAAATAGTCAGAAAAGAGATTTGACATATTTATATGAACCACAGAAGACAAATGAATGGATCACTGCCATCTTTTATACAGTAGATTTTTACATTTTAACCTTTTACAAAGACACTTGTATATTATAAAGGCACAATTTGTGTACATATGTGTGTGTATTATCAAACCCAACTTAATTTAATGTTGCTGTTTTTATAAAAATGCGTACTTCAATCAGTCCACAAGGGCAAAGCGAGGCTGTGTATATTTGTGGAGATGAAATAATTCCTGACTTGCTGCCGTGTATTTAGATTATCTCTGATATAATTTCACTGTGTTGCGTGTTTGTGTCTGAGTGTGTGTGTGTGTGTGTGGATTCAGAGATACAACACAATGAACTGTTCTTGATATTTGAATTCTCTTTTTGATACAGAGAGAAATAATTTATTTATAGATGACAGAACTATAGAAATAAAGCTATATTGGTTAAAGTGGAGAATTAAATTTATTTTTAAAAAGTGGAGTGAGGTTTTAGGGAAAAAAATAAGCAACATTTCAACAGATGAATTCATGTTTGGTTTGAAGTTGTTTAATGAAATAACTCAAAATCATTTGCCATCGTTCACTGATGACCCCCCAGAAGATTCTATTTATTATGGAGCCCTTTTATCAAGTGGATAAATACACCTTTATAAGCTTGTATGACCTGCATATTTTATCTGCTTACCAAATATTTTGTCAGAACTGGCATTTCCATGTTTCGGGAAATAAATGCTGTATTAAAAATATTTGTCATACTTTGCTAGACGTTTGTGTTTTGTTTTATTTATTTATTTATTTATTTCAGTCATAAAAGGTTGAGTTAGATCGTCTACATTTTTAACAATACTCGGCATAATAAAAAGTTTAACTTTAAGCATACATTTGAACTAAAACAGCAGTTATAAAAAAAAAAAAATCTACAAACCACAGGAGACCATCAGCACATTCAGAGGCTGAAAGTGGTGGAAGATCTGCGCCTGTATGTGATTAAAACTCCTCAAAAACATTTACAAAATATCACATTTTCTAAGACTGGGTCTCATTTCTCAGCTCATACATGAGCATTTTAGTCCTTAATCTGAAGCACAGACGTGAAACTCGGAGAAAACAGAGGTCACTTTTCTCTCCATCAAGGCCCAGGCTGCGGTCTTGTCAGGAGGAAGTAATTATGTCGCAGGGTCCGGAGCTCCGTCAGTCTTCCCAGCAGGGAACCAAACCGCTGTGGTGCCCCTTGTGCAGCTCCAGCCTGGGTCCTACACACTCTGGACAGCAGGTCCAGGATCAGCTCCTGCATTTTCTCAACACAGCTGGCAACGTGTAGGGACGCTCGGTCTGTGGGACACAGATGAGAGTTGTCTCCTCTGCTTCAATTACTGTATATGTCCAAACACTGAATTAAAGCTGTAGTGCGTAACTTTTGAACACAAACAAATGTCCGCCACACGTTTGCCCTTCAGTCAAGTGAGTTCACACCATTATCTGCTCCACACACTCACTCACTCTGTTTCTCACTATAGCACTGTTGTGTTTTTGTGTCACCTGACGACATTCCTGCGCTGCACACACACACACACACACACACACACACACACACACACACACACACACACACACACACACACACACACACACACATACACAGCACAAGTGCTGCAGTGTAAGAGAAGTTACACACTGGAGTCTTAACTGACCAAATAGCTACTGTGCAGAAAAATGTAAAAGTGAACAGTTTGATAAAAATCTACAGTCAAACTCACGCTTGAGTGAATCATTCAGGGAAGAGTCACTGTTTTTTTTAACTATTCAGTAAAGTACTGACTGACTGAACAGCTGATTAGATTAGCTCAAGCACACAGTGTTGGCAGTCTAACCTGAGCAGAGCAGAGCTGTGGCGGTGAGCAGACCGTACTCTGCCTCCGTCACCCGCAGTGTCTTCATGCTGTGGAAGAAGTTGAGCACCGGCCCTAATAGGTCCTCACTACCTCCTGTTCATGCAAGCAAATGGGAAGCGGTAGATTTGAATATCCTATGTCAGCAGCTTCATGCAAAAAGTACTGAACTTATTTGAGTTCATTCAAATTCCGTGCTCACAGGCAAATGGAAGAAAACACTGAATTTACATATAAGAAGAACATGTCATAACACCTGTACCTATTATTCATGCTCACCTGAATTTCCCATTGTCTGACTGTGGAAGTTCTCCTTTGATTCTACATTTCTCAGCCAGTTGTGTGTGGATGGACTGAAAACCTGCAGGGCTGATGATATAAAAGCAGACTCAAGACTTTAGGACATTTGTCTACATCTTTCTGAAATATGATGTGTGTTTTTATTGTTTGTTGACCTGGACTCGGGCTTGTTGGGTGGGTGGAGAACTGCTGAGCTGAGAGAAGAAACATGACCTCCAGTGACGAGACTGACAGAAGAGACATTTGGTCGGAAAAATCCAGGAGATCGAACCCTGTGACAGAATCACAGCTTAATGACTTTAAATGAACGACACAATCACCATGGTGATGCTTATCTATCTACAGACATACACAATAGATTTCAAGGGACACACTGTCCACGTCCGTCATACCTGGCACTGTCCTGGCAAACTGCAGCAGTCTGTCCAGGTGAGGTGACACAACAACATCACACAGTCTGTCCACTTCCTCTGTGTCAGGCCACTCAAACATCTGCCCACAAACATACAAGAAGTCACAAATATGTGTGTGTGTGTGTGTGATAAAGTGTCTTTGTTTCCACACTGTGACTCACCCTAATGTGGCTGTTGTTCTGTGCTCTGTACAGTCGATGAGCCTCCACCATCCTGTCCACAATGTACTTCTGTTCTTGGGTTAAACTGACAGTCAAAGCCTGATGAACATTGAACACACACACGCACGCACGCACGCACGCACGCACGCACGCACGCACGCACGCACACACACACACACACACACACACACACACACACACACACACACACACACACACACACACACACACACAGTCAGATACAAACGACAGAGTGGAAAGCTGATAGCAGTTTTGCAAGCTTATTATTGTTAAACTTAAGGCTCGTCTTGTACAGTTCTGGTTTCATCATCCACCCAAATACCAACCTCTAACTAACTCTCTCTCTATATATATATATATGTATGTATATATATATATATATATATATATATATATATGTATGTATATATATATATATATATATATATATATACATGTATGTATATATATATATATATGACTGTATATATATATATGCATTCACCAGCCACTATTAGGTTCACCTGCTAAATTGCTTGTTAATGCAAATGAATCAGCAAGTCACATGACAGCATGTAGACGTTCAAACTAAGCATCTGAATGGGGGACAGGAGGTGATTTAACCCTTAGTGCTCACGTGGCACGGATCTGTGCCACAGGGCTGCACCCATGGTAAATTGCCATGGGAATAATACACAACTTCATATGGACATCCTGGGGGTGTTCGTTTACAGGTCACATATTAAGGTCAAATAGGTCAAGGCAAATATTATACATCAAAAAGCAAATATAGCATTTTTCGTAGTGATATAAAGTAGCAATAATTGTGCAGAAGTCACAAAACAGACCATTTTCATTTTATTTTTGTTCATAAAAACGAGCCCACCAAGTTTTTGTGTTTATATAAAAAATGTAGAAAATGTTGCATCAGATTGACTGTAGGTTGTGCTGGAAAACAAGGATATAAGACACTCTGTTGCATACGCTCTGTTTATACTGTACTTTTTAACACAGTAATGGGAAAAAACAGCCAAAATGTGATTCTGAAAGTGGCCTGGGTTAAGATGGCTGGAATTTCCACACACAACCGTCTCTAGAGCTCACAAAGAGGAAGGAAGAAGATCCAAAAATGAATATATTCAGACAGCAACAGTTCAGATAGAGAGGCAACTGGCATACATGGTCTGCAAATGAACACATCAAATCTACGGCAGCAGAGGACCACACTCCTGTCCCTGTATTAGGTGTCATCTGTACCTAATTAAGAGACCAGTGAGTGCATGTAATTGTGTCCTATCATAGAGCCAATTAATAACAATCCATCCATCCATCCATTATCCGCTTTATCCTCCACCGTATAAAGGCAACCAACATATTTTAAACCAATATTCAAAAATATCCTACAGATAATGCTAACATGCTGATGTTTACTAGAAACAAAATCCAAAAACCAATCACAGCCTCATTCCACAGCACCTGTCCAGGTAGTCTGCAGGTGGAGCTGACCCTCCTGCTGTCTGTGTTCTCCTCTTCATCCTGTCCTCTGCCTTTACCTCCTTTCCTCAGTCGCTTGGACTGACACTGCACCTCCGTCAGCAGGCCTGCGGAACAAAACATACGGGAGCATTTACAGACACAAACATGTCAAATGCTCATTTCATGTGGTAATATCTAAGTGTCCCTTACACTCAGCCAGCATTCCCACAGCTCTACATTTCCTCAGCCGACAGTCCTGGCACTTCCTCCTCATGTACATGTCCATCTCACAGGCTCCACCGCTCTTACAGTGATACACTGCATTCTTAGTGACACTTCGCCTGAAGAAACCTGCAGTGACGGTGGATAGAAGGAGCAGGTGAGGTTTAAAGCTGCGGTGCGTAACTTTTACATACAGTATGACCATGGCCTGCACCCCACTTCAAAACATTGACAGACGATTTTGCACAATCCTGATTGAGCCTATCAGCTCCACATGATTCTATCATGTTTTTATGTCTTTGTGAGGTCCAAAACATGTAAAAACTGATCTTTGAGGGGATATTTTGTCTGGGCCCCACAACTTTAAAGGGCTGTTTCAGGGTTAAGACCTGGTTTTGGGGTTAGGGTTAAGGGGCTAGTGCAGAGTTTCTCACTCCTGGTCCTGGGGCACCACTGTCCGAGCTGACCATGGTCCACAGGGACTGGAGCTGGAGCTTAAAGAACTAAAAGTAAATAAATAAAGAAGAAAGAAAAACAAACGAGGTACGAATACCTTTACATCCCTCACAGGTGAGAGCGTTGTAGTGATACCCTGATGCTTTATCTCCACACACCACACACAGCTCGTCCTGACCTCTGCTCTTCCCTCCCGATCCCACCCGTGACCTCCGGCCCAGAGGAAGTCCAACCGCTCCGAGCCCCTGAACCAGACCCCCACAGTAGGGGTCTGGACTGGGATCACAGGGGGGCTCCAGGTAATGAGAGCTGTAGTGGTACGAGGGCTGGCAGAACTGTGACGAGGAGGAGGAGGAGGACGGCGAGGACGTCGTGGAGGGTGGAGAGCTGTAGAGGGAGAAGGGCAGGTTGGCTGAGCTGTATTGTTGTTGGCTGTTAGGGAGCAGCTGGAGGTCAGGGTCCTGCAGGGGGAAGCCCAGTGGGTCAGCCAGCATGTCTGAAATGGAAAAGGATGGAGATTCAGAATTAAATATGAAATACATTTATTGTTTGTCATCTCTCAACAATATCCCATGATGCACTGTTATGTCGCCTTTCGCCCTGTGTTAGCCTGGGATTGGCTCCAGCTCAGCTGAGCCTCATGTGGAGGATAAATTGGTTAAAGTACCACTACTTTTGATAACATTTCATATTATTTATTTGTAAGTACAAAAGTAAGTTAGTAAAAGTACTGGTCTAAAAATGTTAAAAAATTAAAATGTACTCAGAGACTTTGTTACTATTTTAACAAGGTTGGGGTTCCTTCTTGAGTTATCCAAAAAGGACAATAGGACACAAATCACACATAAATGTTTTTAATTTAAAAAAAAAACTTTACAAATTAAAGTGCTGACAATAAAATATGTAAACACATAATGTATCAGTCAAAGGTCAAAGGTCACAAATGTTTCAACTTTCGCTCACTCAGGGATCTTAATTAACTAATTCACCTGTCCTCATCATTCATTCACCTGTCCTCATAATTCACCTATCTTCATCATTCACTGACAAATTGAATTTTGAATTTTTTTTTTGAGTTTTATTTTATATTATTATTATTATTATTATTATTATTATTATTATTATTATTATTATTATTATTAATAATAATTCATTCATTCATTCATTCATTAATGAATGAATTCATTCATTCATTCATTCATTCCAAAAAAACATATTTAAGTAAATGTAAAATTACACATTTTAAAAATCACTTTAAAAAAGTACAAGCACACAAAAAAAAAACTCAATTACAGTAGCGTGCATCAATGTAATGCCACCAAATGTTGCTAAATTTTACACACTGCACCTTTAGTGTGTTTCCTACAAAGACGTATAACTATTGTGATAGTTGAGGTATTGTATTACAACCATTTTAACATGTTAACCCCAGTTGGAAAAACGGCATCATAAGAAGGAGACAGATTGCATCATGCAGTGTGACACAAATGTACGTTGACATTTCCAGCACAAAAGGTTTGTTGTTGATGCTGTTTCACGTCAAACAGAGTCACAGGAATGTGTTGTGATTGGATTCGTGTGACTTCACTGCATCAATGACTCTTGGGGGAAACAATAAAAAAGCCCAGACTAGAGTGAGACCTTGTGAACTTGTTCGGACGACTGAAACAGGATGCAGCTGAAAACTCCCTGTACCATTGAGGATATTTTTTTGTTTTCATCATTTTATTTTCTTGGCCCTTCATTCATTCATTCATTCATTCATTCATTCAGTCTGTGCTGGTTGTTTCAGTGTTGAGAAAACATGTGACCACTGTACAGCTGGACCAGGACAACTGGTTCTCTCAAAGGACTTGGAAAGAGATGAAAAGGTTTAAAGTGTAAAACTTTAGCGTTTGTGTGTGTACACAAGCAGCGCAGAGGTGGGTAGGGCAAGAAGTATTTCTCTTATTTTGTGACCAGTAGAATTAGATTCTTTCATATTCCAGTCCTGTTTGTATCTGTTGTGCTTTACTAGCACAACGTTAGCTAGCTGCTAGCTTGACTTGAAACTAATCACTTCCTGTGTGCAGTACACAGGAAGTTGGAAGTTTTAATCACCATTGTGTTGTAAAGGACTGTAAAGGACATTAAAGTTAAAGTTTTAACGTTAACATGGACGCCAAACATCTGTGTCTATTTGTTTAAGAGGTACGACTTGGTGTGACGTGGAAGAATCTACCACGAAACTACTCCTCCCACAATGCAACTTTCCTGTTAAAAACACACTATTCTGTACTTGACCACAGAGATAATTATGGATACTACATCTGTGTAGGGTAGAGTTGTGTGTTGCTACTCTTTTGTGATGAATAAATTAAAATAAAATAAAATGTTCTTGCAGCAACAACTGGACGCATCGCAACTGAAATGTTTTTCTTTAAAGTTTTAGAGTGAACTGATGCACAAACGCACACTTCAGTCTGATCTACCCGTATCTATGCTTTGATTTTAATACTTAACAATCAGAATTTAAAAACATGATTAGGATCACATACATTATTTATGCCATCGGCTACGATAATACTGGAGAATGGTCATAACTACAGAGGACGGAAAAATTAAATGTTAACCATAAACATGTGTCACAATCTACTTCTTTATTTACTCATGTGCAACGGCTTTTGTGAGGCTTTGATGAAGGATGTCATCAATCATTGTCTCTCACTCCTGGTCCTGCAGGAGCTACTGTCCTGCATGTTTTAGATGTTTCCCTGCTCCAACACACCCGATTCAAATAAATGGGTCGTTATCAGGCTTTAGCTGATCTTACTGACGAGCTGATCATTTGAATCAGGTGTGTTTAAGCAGGGAAACATCTAAAACATGCAGGACAGTAGCTCCTGCAGGACCAGGAGTGAGAAACCCTGATGATTAATGATGTATTATAATGTTGACACTGTAAACATTAACCTCCTGTCGTAAATACACTGGTTACCCACTGTCTAAACTGCTTCTATTTTTCATTATCTCAACATATAATATTTTTCAATGTTGTATATTCATGGATGTTTAAATGCATGTTTATTATTTATTACCTTCATCACCATCATCATCAGTTTAAAGTTCACTCATTAACCTTCCTAGTGTCTCCTCCCTGTTTTCCTCTCCAGATGTTTCCTGTCTTTACAGTGTGAGTGTGACAGCGCTGGTTTGGGATGAGGAGGGGGGGGGGGGTCAGGGTCGGGGTCCCTGCTGTTTCGGCATGTGACAGAACTGGTGGTTCGTACTGTTTGTAAACCATGTGAATGCTGTCTAAACACTCCTCTATCGCACGCACGCAAGGGATGGGAGCCAAACAACACCAGCAGACGACCCCCCATAGACTCACACCCTCACACTCACTGTCCTCCTCAGAGCCAGAGGGGACACAAGAGGGGACACGTACATTCAGTATAAATAGATCCTGCTATTTTTTCTACGTCAAGTTCTCAAAGGTGGTAAATGAACGTTTAGCGTTCATTCATCAACCACAAGCGCAAATGAGAGGAGGACATGCAGCAAAACTGAGCGAGAGCGATGAAACAGGCAAACAAAATTTAAATTCAGCTCTCGTTGGAGAAGAAGAAGAGGCAGAATGAGCTATTTATTAAATTGTAATAAAAATTCAGCATTGGGTTAATTCAACACATTTCTGCCTAAAATGTGAAAAAAAGACCAGGATCTCAGAACTTTTATTTGCTTTAACAATTAACAATTTTTCATCTTGTAAAATATTTTGCAATTATAAGTGAACAAAAACAAATACAAAAACCTGTGTCTACTGGAATCAAAATTACATGGACGCCGATTCTAAGAAAAGCCTTTTAATTTCCCTATTCATTAGATTTGTTACTTAACAAGCAACAAACCAAAAAAGGCAATTAATAACAAGACAACGGCAGAAAAAGAAAAATTTAACTGTTTCAGAAAGCATATAAACAAAAGTATACAAAGAAAGAAAGAAAGAAAAAGAGGAAAAACTTGCATCCATTGAAATTCACAAATTCCATGTCCATGAGTATCCATGTGGCTACAGTAAATATGTACAATATGTCACAGTTGATTATTTTATGATGGAAATGAATTGACATTGTTGTAGAGGAGTGGATTCACTGAATATGCGATATATGTGAAGGAAATATGGTCATAACTAATCTTTTATCACTGGTGATTTACCTAAACTGATAAAACTTTTTATAAAATAAAATATGATATTAGTCAGGTCTACTGAAGTGAAAGTGAGAAGAAAGATGGAGCACAAGAGACACAAAGTGTGAACTCACCGTAGTACTGGAGCTGCTCGGTGGAGCAGTAACCATCCGAGGCAGACAGAAACCCCCCTGCTGAAAAGCTCATCTCCAACTCCGTCCACTCTCTCATCTGGACAGAAGATCCCGTCTTCGGTTAATAGTAGATCTATCTTCACACACACACACACACACACACACGAGAAAAAAGATTTACTCGCTGGACTCAAACAGATATGAAGGATCTGGGAATTGGGAAGACATTCCTCAATCCCCAAGATGCATCCAGGTCTCTTAGCTGTCCAGGCTGATATCTCAGCCTTTTTCTTTTTTTTTTAAGTAGAGAGGAAAAGTGCAGCTGAGGCTCTGGGTCTGTGAAGGATGATGATGATGATGTGCTTGGAGGAGGTCTTAGCTGCCGCTCCCCCCAAGGGAGAGAGACAAGAAGGAAACTGAGGGGACACCCAGGAAGAACAGACATGGAACTGTGGTCCAAACAGCTGGACCTGGCTGTGGTTTCATGACAGCGTGGATGGATGGATGGATGGATGGATGGATGGATGGATGGCCAATCACTCGGCAACAACTCGGTGCATGTAGTCATGTAGTCAAGACTGAGCATCAGAATGAAGAACAAATGTGATTGAAGTGACTATGAACGGTTCTTGGTGGTTGCTGGGTTGGACAGAGTATTACAGAAGTAGAATGAATCTACTGGGATTTTGACACACAACCATCTCCAGGGTTTACAGAGAATGAGAATGATCCGGAAAAGAGAAACTATCCAGGTGTCAGAGGAGAATGAACAGACTGGTACCCAAGTAGCCACTTGTTAGAATAAAGACAGACTTATCACACAGCAGGTGCCACTGTATTCAGTGTCCTGTGAACCTAACACAGTGGCCAGTGAGTGAATTTATGTAATACAGAATGTAGTCATCTCACTTTGATATTGTTAAAAAAAATGTTGTTGTTTTTTTAACTGCATTGCATGAGTATTTCATGGGCTAAATATTCTATTTTAAAGGGCCACTTCACTATTAGTTTAAAAAATAAAAATAAAAATGTTTTTTTAAACTAATTTCCAGAGCTAAATGTGTTCGATCATCAGACAGCGGATCTGAGATACATGTCTCATTCCTACAACTGAAGACGTTGGGATTGAAAAAAATTAATTAAACTTAATTGAAAAAGTCACTTCCTTCAAAGAAAATAAAAGCCCTACACTTCCCTACGCATACTCAGAGTGTTTCAGTCAAGTTTTACGAGTAATAGATCAGAAAAAAATCAAATACATACATTTTTTTAAACTGGTCAAATTTAATCTGACTCTGTAATAGAATGGAAATGAAAACACAGAAGCATCATAAGGATTTTAAGTTTATTCTTCATTTTACCAAGTAGGAAAAATAGGTGAAACCACCCTTTACATTTTGGCAGATTTAGTCCAATTAAGCAATATATCGAACTATCTTTTTCTCTATGTGTGTGTGTGTGTCTGTCCATGTTTGCCCACCGAGCTTGAGGAGTGTGTTTACTCTGTCTTTTGTTTACCACAGTCGTGTTTGTGCTGCAGTTAATATTGGACAGTGGTTAGATTTAAGGGGCCCAGGGACCTCGTCCTCCCCCACAGACAGACAGACTGTTAACCAGGACGAGCAAAGAGCAACAGGACTTGACGTCTAAAGGAGGAAGAGGGGTGACAACAGAACCCCCAACACTGGCCTGGACATCTCAGAGCTGGCTTGTTTGACATGCAGCATGCTTACTCAGGATTAACTGCGTCCTCCCACCCACATATCAACCCTTTCACTGGCTCATTATGGGAATCAGGTCTGACCCATGGACAGCAAATGGTGGGGGAGGAGCCAGTCATGGCCACTGGAGCCGGAGCCTTCACTGGCGTGATGGCCATCGATCACAATGACAAATAAAAGAGGAATTTTGTTTGTGGCTACACTGACTTTTTTTTTTTTGAAGATTAGATTCAAAGGGTGAAGTGGTGAAAGAATGACAAGACGGCAAATATCTTTTTCTGTTTGTTTGTTTTTTGTTTTTAAAAGAGAGAAGAAAAATAATGCTCTGAATGCTAAAAGACTGCAGTGTCTTTGGTTGTATCACATACATTAGATGTTTAATTTGAACCAAAAACTAACGTTAAACACAACTTAAGTATGGCAAATAAGAAAACATCATAAAAAGGCAGAATCCGACTGTCATTAAGTCATTACATCAACCTGAAATTCCCTTTTTCCCCCAGAATAATAGATACTAAAATAACAATGCTATACACATAAACATCTTTCTTTATCTAGTGGGAGAGTAGTAAGGATGGCAGCTTAACCACAGGCAAGAACATTTATATATCAATACAGTGCTTCAAAGAATCGATTTAATATTTTTTTACACCCTGAACACATACAATATGTATGTGTGTGTATACAGTACATATACTGTATATGTAATAATAATAATAATAATAATAATAATAATAATAATAATAATAATAAATACTGAGTAAAGAGCACAGTGTCATCTGCATAAAAAGTGTACGGCACTATGACGTACTGTTTGACAGATTTTGGGGATATAAGGACGCCACTGAAAAACAAGACTTTGTCTCCAGAGTTATTTCCACACACTGTAAGTATATTAAAACGAGCCATTAGCCTTTTCCCTCAAGCGTCTCTGACCCCAGAGGAATGGAAGGAGAGAGCAGAGAGCACAGAGAGTGACACTAAACGATGGGGACGATATCTGAAAGTGTGCAGATGTCGCCGTGGATCTTCTGGACGTGTCACACTGTGGGACACGTTGTTGGACGCGGGCCTGTCTCTGTGAGGGCTCGCTTTTTGGGGAGATGAGTGTCACGAAAGAACGAGCAGGGCCGGGTAAGGGTGGGGGGGGGAGTATTTTAAATACATTCACATGAACACACAGATAGTTCAACTGGAGTGTTTTCTGTGTCCATTTCATTTTCTTTGCACTAAGATGCTTGACAACGTGTGCTGAGACCGACGCTAGGAAAAGAGGCCAAAGTCTGACATGTCCACAACACAAACCAAACAAACATACAACTCAGTCAACTTTTCCCTCTGTGGTTCAGACCAAAGAAAACAAACTGATGACATGTCCAAATCCTGAACCTCATTAGTAGAGAATCACTCACAGTAGAAGCCAGCAGATAAATGCATCACATCATAAATCTCTGCAGGGCGTCTTCTCCATGTGGCCCCGGCTCGTCTCTTTATCAGAGGACTACTGCATTCACTGGGAGCTGCAGCTCGATAACAGCCTGCACTGTTTACTGATCCTCACAGGAAACTGATGCTCATGTTAAAGTGGCCTCAGGATTTATTGTGCAAAGTTCACTGCTTATGCCTGAGCATATGTGGTGGGTGAGTGCAGTCACAAAGAATGTGGCTATCATGAGAAGGAATGTAAATGATCCTGTGTTAGTTAGTATGTCGCCCAAACACTATTTGTTTCAAAATATTTAAAAATACAGATGCATAGCTCGTTTTCTTACACATTTTCCAATGTTCTGTATATAAATGGAAAGCGGATGTGTGGTTGGTTTAATGAAATAGACTAATTTTCATTCAAAAACATAACCCAGTGGATTATTTCGCAGCATATAAGGATTGTTTTCCTACTTTAAACAGTTTGTGTGAATTACATTTACTAAAACTACTATGCAGCTGATTGTATTTCACTTATTTTAGATAAATAAATTCATTATCTGCCATATTGCAGTCCCAATAAACTGTTCCACCTTGAAGAGAATCCATAAAATGACAACTTGTATTGTTTGAATATCCTTTTAAAAGCACACACACCTCATCACTGCTACAGAGTCAACACCTGTTGTGTTTCTGCTCATGAGAGTGATGAACAGAGACTGTGGACTCACCGCTGATGAGGTTTCCTGCTGCAGCGAGTGTCTCAGCGTCTTCTCGTATTGTCCGGCTATCACTTTTTGTCATAGCGACTGCAGCCCAGCCTCGACACGCAAACACACAAGAAAAACCGCACACGCGCACACACACACACACACAAAGTAAACAGAACCTTTCAAACAAGACAGTTGCTCTTCATGTGCACTTTAGAGTGCTTCCCCCCCCCACCCCTTTTTTTCTCCTGGAAATGCTAGGAATTGTATCAGGAAGAATTAACCCACTGACATTTAATGGGAATGAAATGAGAAAATGGAGTGAGAAGGGAAGGGAAATTGCAAATATTACACATCTACCATTCAAGGGTTCAATTCAATTCAATTGTATTTGTATAGTGCCAAATCATAACATACATTATCTCAAGGCACTGTACATAGACAACATCATGGAGAGAAGAGAAACACAACAATTCACACAATGAGCAAACACTAGGCATCAGTGGAGAGAAAAAAACTCCCTTTTAACTGAAGAAGAAATCTCTGACAGAACCAGACTCAAAGATGTGCAGCATCTGCCTCGACCGGTTGGGGTGAAAGGAAAAATGGGAGACAGAGGAGAGGTGAAGGACAAGAGGGAGATGAGGTAGAGACAGAAGAAGGAGACCAGGAGCAACAACTGTGTCACATTACAAGTCTAAACAAGACAGTTAGAGTTAGTGATGGCACGTTTATATAACTACAGTCATTTATATAAGCAGCAGCAGATTGTTGATAAAAAAATTATACTGATATCGACTTTTAATTATAGCATAATAATAACGGTGATGATATGTATGACAATAATAATAATGGTAGTAGCCTCGAAACTGGATCTGGATCCTGCAACCTGCAAGATGAGGACACAGAGAGTGAGAGAGAGAGGAAAGGAAAGAAAGACACAAACTAGGGAGAGAAAGAACAAGGTTAATGACAATGATGATGATAATATAATAATCATTTCCAGTATGGAAGCCTTTTGTTGCACGAGGGATTTAAACTGGACAACCGACGCCGCTCACACACTCGTAAGAACTGGAATCATCTCATTAAGAAATTCCCAGTGTAGAGTGTTTATAAACAGGTTCTTGTTCATCCCTAGTGATGAATGTGCTTCCTATCACAGCCTCTTCCTACTAACTCCCCCAACACGCTTAACAATCTCTCTGCCACTGTTGCACAACCACACAAACACACACACACACGCGCACGCACGCACACAAAACTCTTGATATTATCAGTAATGACCTTTCTTCCTTTGTGGGTGGCCCCTTACTAATTTGAGTGTTTGTGATTGCATTATGTTAAAAAATGTGTGTGAATGATGAGGGAGGTTGGTGCTTCTGAGAGGCCATGTGTGATTCTGCTAATGAAGAAAAACTACATGACTATCAAGGCCTCCCAGGAGCAGGTCAAACACAGTGGCTGGGGGTTAAGGTCAGCCAGGGCCTAAGAGCCAAATGTCGACATCAAGGCCAAGAGCAGGCCTTGACCTCTGCTGCGTTTCAAAAAAAGTGAAAGGTGAAGAGAGTAAACTGTTTGGGGAGGGAACGGGTTTGGATCAAATTCATAAATCAGAGCAACTAAATGAAGAAAAAGTGGGCCAGCCCTCAAATAGCTGAATCAAGACTTTCACACAGAATGTAAGAGTTATTCATGTGTTTAATGTTCACAGTACACTGACCCACCAAACAAATAATTTAACATTGTCCTCCAAGTACAAAAACAAGCTGGAGCTTCAAAAAACATGCAACAATTGTGAAAGTGAAAGTTTGAAAATTCAACAATCTAGTGAAAGTCTGTGTCAAGTAATACAACTTTTATCAACAGTGCTAAAAAATACTTATTTTGATTTTAGCACTTGGTTTACATGTATTTACACTTTTTTTTGTTTTTATCTCTTAAAAAGTTACAGAACGCCTGCTCTTTTACAATAAGACATTACTGACAGAGATGGAACCCTGTAAATAAAATCAGACCTAATAAGGTCAGGCTTCTTATAAAGGTTCATTTCTGCCTTTTGGGAAAGTGTCAAAGTGTTTTAAGAAGAATGTATATATCCTTATTGTCATGATTTTAGAGAAACCCAAGTGTGGACTGTTTCTGTGTCCTAAAATCAGGAGAACAGATTGATGACCAATCTGAAATCAACTCAACTGTCCCTTTAAAAGTCTAATATAAAAGTGGAAATAAGACTAAGATGGTTGTTAAAATAAACAACTTATAACCTGTATGTATCTGCTAAATGAGGTAAAGTGATGTTCATACAGTACTTTTGTGAACTTGGTGGATGTGGTAACCGTCCTAAAAAGAACATCATTGAGAGTTCCTGCTAATGCAAACCTTCAATGTGACTTCTGTAGTGAATTAGTTACAGGAAAGGAAATGTTCCATAGTGAGTTTAGCCTGTACCTGTATGTAAAAATACATCTTTAAAAACAAAAGAAGACCATAAAACCATCAGTTGCTTGCCGATGCAATCATTTCCTGAAATATTCAACAGAATCACTTGTTTTGCTGCCCAGAAACGAACGGTGTAACGAGAGGGACTGCCCTGAAGAGCAGTGTAGGTCACATCACTGCATCGTTGCAACTTTTAAAAACACAATGTAAACATTGTCATAAAAGACCATAATAAATAAAACTGTAAAATGACGATCATCTTTGTGACGGCTCACTGAAAGCGCGTGCTCTCCTCCCACCAGTTCCGTCAGCAGTGTGTGCGGTTTAGGTTTAGGTCCCTAACAGAGGCGCCGTCTCATCATGGCTGCCGCTGTCCACCGGCATCGCAGCTTTGCGGTAAATTATGAACTGGAAGGAGATCTGAGCCGCGGTGTCAAGGAAATCAATAGAAAACCTGAGAAGGAGGCTGTGAAATGCAATAACACTTAGCAGCTGGGTGAAGCAGGAAACTGTCCTGCAGCTACTGTGGAACAAATGTGATTTTGTAACTTACAAATGCAATGCATGACTTTTAAATATGAATAAACTGCCTCATTTAAACCATTGTCAATGTGTTGACACAATGGTGATTAAGTTCCACACAACTCTCTCTGTCTCAGTATAACTGTTTTGTCCCGCCCATGAGAAGTTTCACTCCATTGTTAAAAATAACCCTGGATGCTCAGTAGGAGCAATCGTATTTAAATCACAGTCACAATTTTGGGTCTTTTCGTAATGTGAACGATATTGAAAAAGCAAGCTCTACCAACAGCAATCAAGTCCCTCCTGAACGGCCAATAAGATAGTACTTAACTTAACGGGAAATTACGAAATATACTGCATCAAGCCAGAGTTGATAGGGCGACCTAAACATGTCAGCATTCATCAGCTCTCCTACAGTCCTCCCTACAAACTTAGCTATCTAAGGGTTGCAGCCTGTGTTAAAACACAGATATACAATAACTAACCAAAATACTGTAGAAATACAGATCACATGACAGCACTGTTTCACACTCTCTCTCTCTCTAACACACAGGCGGCCATAGAGGTTCTGAATTGGAGCCTGGATTAAAACTAGGTTGTATCCTTCATTTGGTGCTTTCAGACAGACCCAGTTCTGGTTCTTGCTCTGGTGTCGTTCTGGAGCCGCAGAACCTTGATGCTTTCTGGTGAACCAGCCCGTGTTCACACCAGTGTAAGAGGAACCAAAGCACTACCTAAAATCTCCATACTTCCTCTATTTCCCGCTCGTCTTCATAATCCAGAGTATGACACGCCCACTGATGATGTCACAGCTCACAAGGAAGAAACACTATTTTTTGCTTCGAGCTGAACCAGCTTTTAAGGCTCTGAGCCAATTTATTCTCAGTTTGAACGAGCCGGCCCGGTTCAAATGTGTTTGACCTCAGATCCCACAATAGCTTAATGCTGGATAATCAGATCACACGCAGATCAGACCATATGTTCACTAAAGTTTACTTTTGAGAGTGAATCCACATAAGGCTAGAACCCTTCCTCCACATCATTATCGTCGTCATGTTAAATGTACTGTGCATGATCTACACCTTCATTGCAAACAAAACATGAAGCAACTTCAGTTCACAGAGAAGCTCACGTGGCCTCTGGGGGCCACTAGTGTAGAGCTTTGCTGACAAGCCTGATTCCCTGAGAGTGTTTGGACCTTTGAAACTGAGCATCATGTTTCCACACACAGTCACGAGACCTTAACCCATCTGGTGAACTGCCCTCTCTAACGGCTCAACACTGCCTGAAATGTAGCACGTACATGGGAATACAGAGAATACAGATGCCTGGCAGCAGAAGCAGTGCTATTTTCTTAGAAATCAAAACAGAAAAATAAACAGGTTTAAAGGATACGATGATATCTAAAGAGAGGGTGCCGAGGCTGCCAATGAGCCACGGCAGGTGATGGATGATGTAGCTTTGCTCGCCTTGACCCTGATCAGGATTCTTCATTAGCACACTCAGGCCATATGTGGTGTTTCCCAAGATGACGAGCGCAAACAGAAAGTAAGATACTCCCTCTGTCGACTTCCTCTTGAACTGTGGGGAGAAAAGACAAGACCGCAGACAAAGTGAGGGGGAAGCAATACAAGATGTCTCACACAGCTGTCGTGGAGTGTAATGTCATGTGAGACAGGGGATTCTTTTCATTTGCATTTTCACCTGCATGATTTCCCGGTGTGTTGAATTATGAACTTTCACTTCAACAAACCGTTTTCAATTTAATGCATTTTTCACTTTCTATTATGAGTCACCTTACCTTCGTCATCTTGCAATGTATCTTAAATTAGATAACATAGATTCCTGACACTATATCCTACTATATATTTTCTACTTTGAGATCAACTAACACAAAAGGTGAAAATAAATATAACATTTTAAATACAAGACAGCAATATAAAAGTAATATAGTCATGTTCTAATTAGCTTTAGTCAGCGTCTACCACCTTCAGTTTGCAGCAGTTTGTGCTAAAGCACAGAGAGCCATACTCACATTAGTGTACATCTGTGGGAGTCTGGAGGACAGGTACAGGACTGACGACACTGAGCCGATAGAGAAACCAAAAATCTCTTTAAAGGTGAAAGCCTGAAGTGACAGAGACATGGCTTTTCAGTTTTTTTTTTATGCCAAATAAGACAAAAACAAGTGCTTCTCATCCTTTAGGTGACTTATCCAAAACACACATATGACTCACCTTTAATGGGGGGATGTCAGTGGTGGAAAGCAACGTGCGACTTCTGAACTCAGATGGAATCACTTCCTGTTGAGTGGCTGACGCAGCAAGGTGGATGAGGTTTGTAGTGAATCCCAGGATACAGGTCGCACCAACCATGTGCAAAACTCCCCTCCCTGAGGAAGAGACAGCACCTGGGTTTATTTATTAATACTGGGAAGGATAACTCAGCATATGTCAGTATTTCTGCTGACCAGGGTTACTGTGTCAAAGGTGGACAAAATAACACTCTTCCTCTGTCTGGACTTGTGCTGTAACACTGGTTATCAGCAGTGATATAACAAGTCAGCTCAAGTAGCTACGGTTGAACAGGAACCGTAAAGGCCACAGTATACTTCTCCGACTGCGTAATGCGTTATCCGACTGCGTAACCACGGAGACCCCTCGAGCCTTCATACTTCTCCGTTGTGGTGACGGATACACACTGCAATTTCCCGCCCGATCAGTAGGGGTCGCTACACAAGGTTGTTGTGCTTCTGGCTACAGTGAGTAATGGTGTCCGAGAGAGAAAGACTGTTGTTGTTGTTGTTGCAGCGGAATAACATAGAAACAGTGGCCGTTTCTCACTATTCTCTGTCACGGAATGCAGTTTTAAGATAATTTGAGGCGAGAAATTAGCCGTTTAGAGTCTAAACATGTGGTTTGTGTATTAAGATATGATGTATTTATAGTTTGGCAGCGAAGTTGTCGGCGGAGATCAGCTCCACCGCTGTGGACCCTCGATGCGCACTGTGGCCGGCACAGAGCAGCGTTAGCTCGGCCTTTCCTGAGGACCAATCGCAGCCCTTGATGTCTCCGTTGTCTCTTGAATGAGTGACGGACACTTAAAAAATATTTTGTGCAGCTGGAGACGACGCAGAGGCTCTCCGACAGACTCTCCGTCGACGCAGAGGGCTCTGCATAACCTACGTAGAGCACTTTACGCAGGAGTATAAATTGGGCTTAAGAACCAAAACACTTACTTTGACGTGCTCTGTTCCCGAACTTGTAGTAAAAGTACATGCCCAGCATCAGCAAATCAGCCACAACGTAATAAATCGCTGTGTATGTCTGCATAAAAGGGAGAAGAAAACACATAACCAGTCAGGGAAGAGGGAGTGATTGATTTACTTTGCCATGGAAAAGATATTTGCATCATTATGTGTCGCCTTAGAATTAATCACCTCAATCATTGATCAAGACACAAACAATGAGGTGATAATGGCTTTGAAAACAATGCAATTAGTTAAATAAAAAAATCTAGATAATATAATATATAGTTTAAATAACAGCTAATGGAAATGTATTCTTGTTTTTACTTAAAAACGTAATACAAATCAAATGAATGTTTGATAGGAAAAAGTTCAAGAAAATGAGGGAGGTCACTATAAGTCACCTGAAGTGGCAGCTGGTCCGCCAAGAAGGAGCCCACCAGATTGCAGGAGTCACCTCCCAACCACAGTAACAGGAACCATATTGAAAGGGCTTTGTCCACATTCCCATTTTTGCAAGAGCTATAGAACTGTCTGCAAACACAACAAAAACAATGACAACATCCCAATAAAGACAGAGAGCCAGCAGAGAACGACAAACACACTTACGGCAGTAAGGACATCATGAAGCAGAGGATGGACAGGAGGCCCAGGTAGATGCTGGCCATATCCCTTGAATCCTGGGCACATTCTCCGAGCCCTTCCCAAACCCATTCGGAACCGTTAGGGCATATAGTGGTGAAATTTCCTTTATCACTCCATCCAAAGGCAGCCCGAGTGAGCACTCCGTCTGTCCGCATAGTCTGAAGAGAAAAGCGTCAGTAATCAACCAGTTCAATACTAATATGAACACATTAAAATAAACAAAATATATAGAAAAAAGGAGGAGTTTCGGATATTCATCATATACCACTGGTCCACTGCTGCTTCAGGATAACACATCAGAACTTACTGATTGAAGTAATTGTTGATTTTCCATTCAATTCTTTTTGAAGACAATCCCAAAGGCTGCCATGTTATCACTCCAGTTTACTTGCATTGTTATAGCTGCAACAATTAATCAATTACTGATTGATTAACTGACTACTAAACTAACGGCCCCCTGTTTTGATAAACAATTAACTGGCTTAAGTTCTCCTAATTTCAGATTCTTAAATGTGAATATGTTCTGGTTTGTTTGCTACTCTGTGACAATACAGATGTGTGAGCAAACATATGACGACATCTAATATGGAGGTTTGAGAATCTCTGATCCAAATTGTACAACATGTACAACAAAACAACAAACTGATAATGAAAGCAATCGACATCCTTACGTTATCATCCTTGCATTAGTCTATAGTAGTTAACGGTAAGTAAAGGACCTGTCGATCACTTTATCCTGATGTCAGGACTTAAAATGAAGCACAACACTCAACCACACGCAGATGTCCAGTTCACGCGATCAGGTCTGGGTCAAAGGTTATCGTAAACGACACAAAAACAGCCCGTTTAGATCCACATTCTGCTAATTACACCACAGAGTGGTGTTGTGTTTTTTTGGGGTGTTTTTTTTTTTATAAAGTCAAAATACATTTCTATTCAGGACAATAACCATGGGGTTTTTTTTGTACGCGATGCTACACGAACAGAAACAGCTTCTGTTTCTGAGGAGCAAATAAAGCAAAATGAAGAGACCAGGTTAACAAGCTACAGCAAAAACCGCCAAATAAAACACGACGACAGCTCGTCAGAAGCGTATTAATGTACAAACTAATATAGTTAAACAAGAATAAAACATGTCATATGTCTTGCCTGGGTGGCTGCTGACC
The DNA here is from genome assembly GCF_963457635.1 of Microchirus variegatus. NCBI lineage: Eukaryota > Metazoa > Chordata > Actinopteri > Pleuronectiformes > Soleidae > Microchirus > Microchirus variegatus. The sequence continues at coordinate 13,886,839 of NC_139810.1, forward strand.
GGGCGAAGTGAAGTCCTCGGCAGAACAAATAAAAAACAGCCGGAGACTCTGGAGAAACAACACGGAAACAAGTCTGAAGTCTGCTCTGCGCCTCGCAGCTGATTGGTCGCTACGCTGAAACGTCACCACGCCACGTGACTCAAATCTCGCGAGCTCAAACAATATCCCCTGTAAACAAAGCTGGTCTTCAAAATAATATATATATCTATATATATATATTATATATATATAGATATATATATATATCTATATATATATAGGTATATTGTAATCATTTTTGATGCCGGAAAACACCGCGTTTTATTACTATGAACACAAAGTAATAATTGAAAATAATAGAATATTATTAACAATAACAAGAATAAACATTGGTGTGTCATGGAAACAATATTTTCACTCACTCTGCATAATAGTATAAGAGTACATTGTACAGGTAAAATTTGTGATTTGAACGTATTTTTCCACATTGTTGTACTATATTAATTGTTTCTTTTTAAAGTAGATCAGATCTAATGTGTGGGCAGAAAACCATAGGCAATGGCTAAGGAAAATGAGGGTATATACATTTTAGGTTATAAAAAAAATAAAGTATAGCAAATCAATTTACTCGCGTGAATAAATAATGTATTACATACTTATTATTATTTTTGTAAGGGTCTCCGTGTACACATTTGATCATTGTATGTAAATATTAAAACTGTGGAAATACTAAGAAAGTTGCTTTACAAAAGTCCAACTTAGAATTATAATAAATAATAATAATAATGAATATTCTAATTACATTCCATCTTCGTGGTGATACAGTATGACCGGTTCAAGTCCGTCAGTGAGACAGACGCATAAAGGAACAATTACATCATTATTATCCGAAATATTATACTAATATAAGACATTTGTAATGATCAGATATCCCGTAGATACATGTATTTCCTTCCGTCTTCCGTGAATCTGAAGGTTGAGAAGGAAATGACATGCTTCCCACAGTTTAGTATCAACACTAATGATCAGCCCTTACCTCGTAGAAACTATGGTATCTTTCCAGGTAAAGGTTAATTTTCCTCCAGGACTGGTCAGTGTGCTGTTCCAGCGCGCAAATACATTTCACGTATCCTCATCACATATCAACGAGTCTTGTTAAAGTGCATTGTTAAATCAGTCATTATTAGTCCTGAGGCCTCCTGAATTCTTCACCAAGCGTCTGCATTTTGTTGTGCAGCCGTGAAAGACTATATACATCAGCGCCCATAAAGGTCGGCGCTTGTATGCAAATGTAATCTTATCACACCGAAACTGATGCTGCTTCTTTTCACTGTAATTAAAGCACTGTTGTTGTTATCAAAACAATGTTAATTGTTACACAGTCTCTGATAAGGAGACATAAGGGAACATCTTACCGGGGAAAGACGCTCCACTCCAGCGTCAGGACCAAAGAGAAGAGTTTGACGGAGCCCCAGGTCAGCTGACTATGTGGTCAGACTGATGACTCGGAACTTCACTGCGCTGACGTCAGCTCGTGTGCAGTTTTATTTCCCGATTTGTTTAAGTTTTCCATTGTGACATGTCACGTGACTGCTGATGCTGATCAAACCCGCTGACGTTCGATTTTCTTGAGCGTCAGCGCGTGCACAAAGGACAGCGGAAGTGGCCGATAAAGGTCTATACAGAGAGTTTCTTATTACTTTAAAAAGTATAAAGTAAAATGTATCAAAGAAATTCAACACGCTTAAGTCTTATTTCTATTGAACATGGGGAATTCCTACTCCAATAAAACCATGACAAACTAATTTCGTCAAACGTTAACTGGCATGTTCAATAAAGTCAAGGATGTGATTAAATTGACAAATCATTACACATACATGTCAAAACTATAAAATGTTTGGGGAAATTAAATGGATAACTTGACATCCATTATGTTGGATTATTCCTTCTTCTCTTCTGTGTGTGCAGCCAGAGGCAAATAATCAGATCATGTCTTCATAATAAAACACTCGTAAAATTATCCTAAAGTAACACTAAAATACCAATTCTGATTAGGATACAGTCACAGGTTAACAAAACAAGTAAAACTGCCTCCAAACACTGCCAAACTGCTGGACTGTGTATATAAATCACATTAGTCCTTTGGTGTTACTTGGACACTGTTGGATTTACATTGAGAAACGGAGGAGGACCTGAAGAAGTGGCCTCAGCTAATGAACGTTAGCATATTTAATTTAGGCACATCATCGACTCTGTCGCTACAGATGGCGATGCTATGAACGATCTGAAAAACTCAGAGCTACCACCACTGGGATAAGACATTTTGAAGATGAACATCTCAACAAGCAATAACAGAGATGTAAACCAGTCTAAACACGACCAGTGTTGTGAGAGAACATGTTTTAAGGTAAATTGCTCATTTAAGAACTCACTTGAAAGCCCAAAACAGAGTTCCTACACATTTTCCTTTTCAAAATTCCATACTTTTCCAGACTCAAACTCCTAGACTTCATGGAGAAATTTTCAGTCAATATTACACATCTGAATTCCAATTGTTAGACTCTTATAATGTAAATCAATGTTTTTAAAATCCTTCACTCATTCTTCATGAAGTCAGCCCTCGAAAAACTTGCATCGACTGCATGCATGTATGGAAAATAATAAATGAGACTCGCTGTCAGTTACAGTAACCATGGTAACCCTACACCATTCTACAGCCAGCTAGATTAGTTTCATATCATCTACAGGTAGGCTATGTTAGAAACTTGTTTTGATTTGTATATATTAATATATTTAATTTTAGAAAGTGAGATAATAGTCTGGAAACAACAACTTTTTCCCCCTTTTCCATACAAATCCAGACCTGGAAATCACTCAATTGAAATTCCATACTTTTCCATGCTGCGTAGGAACCCTGCCAAAACGCCACACATTTTCTGACATTTCGGGAACAGGTTTTATTTTTGACGCAACCAAACATCTATACTGTAGGAATAGCTTGAGTGGGCTAAATTCTCTTATTTACATAACATTTCCACAAAGTCATACAAATACTTTGTAGGTTTCATGTCAAAGGATAGATATAATACATTAAACAGAACACTGGATTGAAATGTCTTATAAAGCAATTATCACAACAAATCTACAAATGAAAAACGGATGATAAAGAACCAAACGTTACCTACTGCAAAACAAGTCCTACTTCAAAATTGTACAAGCGAGTTGCATGTCCATAAAATTAAGAGGGAATGCAACTCTTGCTCTTCTATGTTTTCGTCCTTCTGGTCAAGGCAGCCTTCTTATGTAGTCGACAATTCCTTCAAAAGGAAAGGATCAGATGAACTAAGCAGTTGTTACAGCGTATTGTCCTTTTCATTTGCTGCCTCATGGGGGTGGGGGGCTGTCCAGGGAAGACCGTTTGTTCACCAAGTGGCTGGTTCTCACTTGATATGGAGCACTTTCTCATCCGTTTTTAATCGTTTGCGTCTGGGTTGTACGAAGTCATCATCAGAGTCGGCCGAGTCATCGTCTTCCTTTTCTTTTTCCTTTTCCTTCTCATCATGGGACTCGGTTTCCGGCATTTCTGGAAAGCTCTGCCCTGGATACATCTCCAGCAACTTCTCCTCAAAGTACAGACTCACCGCCTTCCCGGTTATCGCCATCTCTGATCCCACCTGTCAGATGAGGAGGAGGAGAAGAAGGGGGGTGTGAGAGGAGGGGGGGTAAGGAGTGATATGGAGGAAGTAGTTGTGACAGTACCAAACAGCAGGAAGAATGAATGGGTTGAAGTGGGGGAGGATAAACAGGAAAATGAGGAGACAAATTAGATGTGGTTAAGACTCCTGGTGGCAGTGTGGCTCACCCTTGTTGTACAGAGCAGAGATATCCTTCCTCCCAGACCCACTGTGGTTCCATGAAGCACTCACACAATTAATACACAATTTCAGACTGCTTCCAAATACTTCCAAAAACTTAAATTGGTTTATGCTGCTCAGGGAAACAGTTTAATACACCTGACACATAAAAAGCACTTTTGTAAAGGCCCTTCCAACAACCATTGACCGTTCAGTCAACTCAAGCTACTGCCATTAATCCAGATCACTTGCATGAAGAGAAATCTTGAAAAAAAAAAAAAAACTCGAGTAAAGCCAGTAACATCAAAACATAATATGACTGAAGCACATGTGCAGCTGTTGTACTATCAGAGTTTGTGAAACAAAACTCTTTCACTACAAATTCCCTGAAAAAACCCTTTTCAAACCTTTATCACAGTCACTCACTTGGCGTGATTGTGGTTTGGAGTGAAATAGTCACACATCAGATGCAATTGAAGACAATTAGATTAAAAAAAAACATGAACAGTCAGCACCTGTAGCAGTGGGTTGGTATTGTGGTTGTGTCCACCTGAATCCTAACATTTGTGTCCATAATGTTTACAGCTATAAACTAAATGAAGGCCAAACACGCTTCTTGGAGCCTCAGTGGGAGGGGTCAGGACATCTGTGTTCTATTTGAAACGGCTTACCTGTGTATTAATCTGTTTCTCCTCATCATAAACCTGGATTATTCGAGACATCTAAAAAGGGGCAATAACATTACAACAAAGACAGTGAAGCAGCGGGGGAAAGAAAGAGTTCACAGTACAGGCAGGTTAGATAATCAGATCAGAAATCTGCTTATGAGTACTGTGCTCATCCATATGTGGTGTGTAGCCCCATGTCGTTACTGCAGGAATTAACAGCAAGTAAAGGTCTATAATATAAAAGGTCTTTACAATAGTCAAATGGGCTATGTGAAACCACTGGATTAGCTGTTAATATATTGATTAATCCAGCATTTATATATAAATAAATAATCTTTTTATTTTTCTGCTGCTCATTGTGTATGTCACAGTCTCTATGGTAGTGCAAACTGTATATGAACAAGTCCAGATGTCAAGAAGTCGCACTAAAATGTTTACTCACTAATTAAACAAATGTATTTCAAGTACAGGAATGATCCAAAAGATTACGTGAATGTACAACTTCAAAAAACAAGTTGTTTTTTTTGTTTTGTTTAATTATCCACTGCTTTTGGTACCGATAACTAAAAATATCTCCATCCTTAATTTGGTTTTGAAAAGTGTGTAGAATTTAGACACAACTGCAACCAAGCAAAAGCCGGAACCGCCCTCCCCCTTTCCAAGAGTGTAGGATAACTTAAAGTGATATTCACATAATATAAAAACACAAACAGACCGTTTCTAAGCCCAGTCATTGCTTTCTGTGTGGTCAGCTAATATTGACTCCATTGAAACGAAGTCAGCCCATGTGTACTTAATGAAAATATAAACAAAAAACCTACAAACTGGCCCTTTAAGTTTAACCAGTTTGGTTAATAGGCAGATTTGTTGTCACGCAAGGAGGATTAATCAGGACCACTTCACTAAGTTACTCACATTTTGTGAGTAAATTTCTCTAATGCTCAGACTGATATTCATGCAGAATGCTCTGTGTATAGAAGCTCTCACATGTGTACCTGATACTACCATGTTCGGTTATAGAGAAACTAATACTATTGTATTAACTATACAAATATAGTTGTTGATTATTTTTTGAGCCACCACTTACACTGACTTACTGCTTACTGATCTAATCACATAACATTGACAATGTGTCAATGTGCTGAAGTGTCTTTCACTATATTATTTACACATATAAACTAACTTGACTTCATGTATCGAGTATGACCAAAATGCCTTTCAAGTGGGGACCATGCTTGCTGTTAATTTGGATTGCACAACAGCACATGAAATCATCCTGTGAGGCTCAGATCATTATGATCACTATAAACCACTTAACGTGATGTCTGTGTGGTCAGACTCACAATCCATACACCGTTCACCTCTTCATTAAACAGTAGCTCCCCCATGTGTTTGGAAGGTATAATACATAAGCATACCATGTGTAAACCCAAAGCAACAAAACAAACAATACTTGAAAAAACATTACTCCTCGGTAAAAGAAGACATAATTAAGAACAACGACCACAGCCATCCATTAAAAATATACTCTGGATTCATGATGTGACGCCAACAGTGTTAACAGGGTTTAGACAATGTTCCTGCAGCCAGTTTGAAGGGATCACCCTCCAACAGTGTTAGTAAGTGTCAAACATAAACCGTGAAGGCCATAAGAACCACTTCCTACACCCTCCTACACAAAGCTGTGTTCCAACTAAGGGTAGACTAATATAGACTAGTTTACCAGGTTGGGCCATGTTAAAGAGGTACATAATAAATAACATGAATTATATAAACAGTACTGTGCTTAAATTTTAGGACTCCACAAGCTTTGCTTTTATGTCTTTCAAATTCTGCAATTTTGGAATGCTGTAATTGAAAGTCGGTCTCATATATTAGCAAACTTTCAATCCGTTAAACTGCGATGCTCACGCATGTCTTGATGAAACCCAGTGTAAGAGAAGTTTTTCACAGCACATATGCAGTACTGTGCAGAAATCTTAAGCCACCATTAGATTTGTTGTTTTAGCAATGCTATAACGACAATAGAAGATAATTATTTCTATTTCACATTACTGCAACACATCCAGAAAATATGTATGCAGTTTTTTTGTTGTTTTAAATAAATAAATAAATAAATAAATGATGAAAAAATAAAAAAATCAGAAAAAAATAATCCTCTACGGGTGTTTAGTATTTAGTGTTATCTACCCGTAAGGCCACATTATACTTCTCCGACTGCGTAATGCGTTATCCGTCTGCGTAAACACGGAGACCCCTCAAGCCTTCATAATTTCCTGCCCAATCAGTAGGGGTCGCTACACAAGGTTGTTTTGCTTTTGGCTACAGTGAGCAATGGCATCCGAGAGAGAAAGACTGTTGCTGTTGCAGAGGAATAACATTGAAACAGTGGCCGTTTCTCACTTTTCTGTGTCCTGGAATGCAGTTTTAAGATAATTTGAGGCAAGAAATTAGCCATTTAGAGTCTAAGCATGTGGTGTGTGTATTAAGATATGATGTATTTATAGTTTGGCGGCGACGTTGTCGGCGGTGATCAGCTCTGCCTCTGTGGATGCTTGGTGCGCACTGTGGCCGGCACAGAGCAGCGTTATCTCGGCCTGTCCTGAGGACCATTCGCAGCCCTTGCCGTCTCCGTTGTCCCTTGACGGAGTGACGGACACTTATGTTTAATCAAGACATGCTTGAGCATTACATATACATGTTACATGAGTTAAACTCATTGACAGCTTGCTAATATAAAAGACTAGCTTTAAGTGCCATCACTTCATACCAAATTCCAATGATCACAGCATTTGACAGAGGAAAACGGAGCTGGTGGTGCCTGAAACTTTCGCACTTCACTGTATGTACACATGAAAACGCAAGACCAGCGCAGGTTTTACCAATATTATTAATTAGGTTTACACTCCAGTTTTGAGAAAGCTAGGGCTGTAAGGGTAGGTCACACTAAATACTTGACACTCAAGTCTACAGAAGCTGTATGGTTATTATAGCTTTGCTAAAAAAACAAAACAAAACAAATCTAATGGTGCCCTTAGACTTTTGCACAGGGCTGTAGTTGTTTCATTAGATAATTTAAAAAAACATCACCAGTTTTTGAATGTGCTGATGATATAGACTTTAACCTGAACCTTTACCAGTCTAACCCTTGTCTTCATGCCGAAAAACAAGCAGATGCCATTCCCCAAAGCAGGCAAAAGACTCATGCTGCTCACCTCATTGTACTGAGCACAGTTGTTGAAGACCAGACGCATATCGGACACAAAGCCCTGGACAAACGTGTAGTGCTGAGAGCTCCGTAACTGCAGCTTCTTCTTCACCTTCTTCAGGTCCATGGGATGCTTGATAATCTTGTAGTAATTGGGCACCTGATTTAAATAAAAGCAGGTTAGAATAAATCACTGTTTCAGGAACAAAACATGAACACGAAAGGCCAGTATAGCTTGGGGTTTGTCAAAAATAAAAGAAACACAGAAACTAGGAATCTGCTCCCCAGGCAGTGGAACAGAAAATTCGATTTTGAAACTAGAAAAAAGGATAAATGTATAATAAATCTGAATGAGCTGAAATTAGGTGTGTCACTATTATTATTATTGTCGCATAAACGAATGTTTGCATCTCTGGCAAAAATAAAAGCAGGCAAAGAAATGTGATTGCAACTAAAGACTGCAGGAAGGTTTGTGTTTGGCTGCACTTTTAAGCCCAATGGGACATTCATCTTTACATTTCTGTTGTTAAAATGATTGCAAACTTTTTCTTAATGATTTGTATGTTTAAGACAAAACAAAGCATAACCATAAATAGAGTTAAAAAAAATAATCTGAAATCTAATTTTAGGCATATCGCCAAGCCTCATCAGGAGATTAAAAAGGTGACAGGCATTACTGATCAAACAATTTATCAAGGGTCCCTCCCTTCAAAGGACTCATTAATCACTGTAATTGTGATTGTCGGTAACCTTATTTGGCAATGTTAAAGCCATTTTAAAATATCCTTATTTGCATAAGTCTTCATTAAGAGTGTATCTGAAAGATTTCACAAAATAAATGAGCCTGCCAAGAGCTGACTAATAAATTATTTACCACAAAAAAGGTAATCATGTACACCTAACTAAATCAAGAAACAAATATCAGCACACTATGCAAATTGAGTGCCACCAGTTTTACTGCAGTGCATTTACAAAATGTTCAGTGCACTCTGCACAGACCAGGTAGGTAACACTTTATAATAAGTACACACAAACCGGATTAGTTAAGCATTAATAAATATTGAATTCATCATTTATAATGCATGAATACTCATTAGCATGTAGTTTACAAACACAGTTATGAATGTTTTACTCGTGCTGAAGTGTTTGCATGTACTGAGTGACTGCTGGACACAGGGAGGTGAGAGAGCAGTCCTTTGTCAATCAAAGAGCTTGTTTATTAGAGGTGGATGCTGATTGGCTGCTTGAGTGCAGCAGCATTTGGACACTGTTTCTCAGCTGAAGGGATGAGTAAAACATTTAAAACTGTGTTTATAAACTACATACTAATGAGTATTCATGTGTTATAAATGATGAATTCAATATTTATTAATGCTTAACTAATCCGGTTTGTGCTGATATTTGCTCGGGCTTTGGTTGTAGGCAGATTTAATCTGACAAGATTATATTTTGAAGCCATTGAAGTAATAAAGTTAAGTTTCAGTATGGATGGCACAATGGCAGTTTTTCATATCAATATCGTGTGATGGTCATTTTAGACCTTTTCAACTATAAAGCTGTTAACCACACATTTGTGGTAGCCATTTTAAGCTATTTTTCAAAGACATGACATCTCCAACTGTGTAACAAATATCCCCATAACAAAGAAATAAACAGCCCACAACATGACTTGGCTAAAAAGCTGTTGCTGTGTATAGTGAAGGATGTGATTTATAGGATTTTTGGATTGTATCTCATATTCTTCTGATAATTTCAGGCAAGCTGATGTTTCACACTACTACTACTACCTTTATTTTATTCAAAATCATCAAAGGGCTGTTGCCTTTGATAGGCAAGCGTTTGATAGCTTGTCAAATTCATCAAAGGACTTATGCCTTTGATGACTTTGAAACCTGTATGGACAGTCAGAAGGCAGACAGACAGGTGTTGCTTGAATGAATAGAGACGCAGTGTGTGAAGTTGGGAAAAAACAAGTGCCAGAAGGTTTTCAGTAAATAAAAGATACCAAAAGATGTTAGTGTTGTTCATCATCAACATCTATTTACATATTTATCTCATATTAATATAAACTGGACTTATGTTACACATTTTGCCAATTTGTATATTTAGATTATCCTTAACATGTCCAACAATGATTTAAACCTTAAGCACACAGTCCGGTTTATTAAGTTATTATAGTTATAACAATAAATGAAACAAACACTAGACTCTTGTGATAATTGGTCACAGACTGCACCCTGAGAAATTATTATTATGGGCAATAATAATAATGGTTTTGTGTAGCTGACAGTTTTACTCATGTGCTGAAGTGTTGGCATGTACTACCAAGTAGAAAACAAGGCCCCAAAACTGCACCAATGTGATCAACCAAGAAGAGTAACCTGTGCTTGTGGGTGTGTCTGCATGTGTTGTGAAGAGCCACTTACAGAACTAGGAACAGGTTCCCTAAAGCCGACGCTGAGCTCATGACAGTATATGTACAACAGAAGCCGTTCACATCTCTGCACAAAGAAGAAGAGAGAGAATTAGCCGTCTCATACAAAACATGAAGAGGTCAAAGAGGATGTTTCGGATGTTACTGACCCGCTGATCTTCAGGATCCATGGACGGCTCTCCTCCAATTTTCTGGGTGTCATCACAGTACTCGATCTCAGGGATTGAGAGACTCCGGCAAAAAGTGCAGAGGAAATCACCCCTGAGAAATAATAATAATCACATTGAGAAAATTGTTTTAAAAACAGTTTGCCTAAACTTTTAATTTCATATGGATTTAAAATTATCAGTCATATCAAATGTTTTGGATAACAGAAGGTGTGTTTTAAGGCTGCAACCACCAAATATTTTCATAATCAATAAATCCTTTAACTATCTTTGTCAATTAGTTTTTTGGTCCACACAATGTCAGAAAATGTTGAAAATTGTTGAAACATGTTTTTCAAACATGGATATTATAATGTTTTGTCCTCAAAACCAAAATGATTCACTTTTAATGATTTCTTTGTTACATGGAGCAAAGAAACCAGAAAATAGTCACGTCACATTAAGAAACTGAAAAATCTTATCTAACTAAGCACTCAAAATGACATCAATGACTTCAGTGATTGTGAAATCACAGTGAGAACAGAGTGAGTATATCACCTCATGATGTGAGAAAGGCATGCGTCGATAGGCATTTTAGAACAAAACCTGCACTATGACTAGGTATACAAGTAAGGCATCAATGTTGTTATGCAGACCACTTACTTTGGGAAGATTTTTATGGTGGGTACATGGCATTTCATATGAAACACTTTGGGACACCGGTCACAGCACAGCAGGTCACCACCATTATTACAAACAGCACACCAGTCTTCATTGGGGTCATCCTCTTTCCCAGCAGTATTGCCTGTACCAGTAGATGCTGTGCTCTTGTGCCCCTCTGTCCCCCTCCCTAAGTTTCCATTAGTGAGGGGAGGACCAGTCGTGCTGCTGTTCTCTATGGATGATGAGGTAGTGGAGGTCAAAGTGGTACCAGTAGAAGATGATTTGGCTGCATTGGAGCCGTTTAGTCCAGAACACATCGTCTCAGACTGGGGTTCTGCTTTGATGCGGTCAGCTACAGACCTGATGGCATCTTGGCCAATAACTCCTAATGTTGAGAGGGAACTGTTCCCAGGATTGCTCATCTGTAAAAACACACACATACACACACATTTTATCAACATTTTCATATGGCAGAATAATCAAGTTTTTTTCTTTTCTTATTTTCACACATCAGCTTAGTGTGTGTGTGTGTGTGTGTGTGTTAAAAAAATGCAAAATACATTAATAAACAACAATGAGTTTAGTTTAATAACTTACATTTTCTTATATCATCAGTCCTAAAACATGCATTCTTTTTTGAGCCATTGTTGTTGCTGACACCTATTTACAAATGTCTCTTCTTTTTTCAGCTACTCCCTTTAGTTGGTGCTACACAGTGTAACATTCATGAGCTCCTTCACAACATCCATGAACATTGTCTGTAGTCTTCCTCTTTTGAAGCTTTATGAAGGAGAGCTCATCTTTGTAAAGCACAAAGCAATACTATAATGTGCATTAATAAATATTCAAACATTGTCTTTTTGGCAAGCACAGGCTTCACAAAGGTCATGTGTCTGTTATGGGGGGGAAATATTAATTTAATGGGTTTTTTAACCCATTTATGGCAATACCATATTCCCAAATGGCTTTACCACATTCCCAAATATTATGGATTGTTTGAAAATAAAAAATTGATGAAGAACAGTATTCATACCATGCAAGCACTCCTCCCAGCATCTGTGCCACGCTCAGTCTTGACAGATGAAGATGGACAGCTGTAGCTATTGTTTGTACCTGGCTCCTGTTTCACCTTCACCTGCTCTGCAGCAGTTCCACTTCCTTGTACTGCCCTCCCAGCAGAGCTACAGCTTAGATAGATTCAAATCACAGGGAAAGAAATAATCAATCAAATATATTTAGACATATTAACACAACAAAGTAGGACTAATTATTATAATAATAATATAGCTCATTATAATATAGCTCTCTGGGTCTCAAATGAATAACAAAGCAGCATAAAAGTAAATACTATGTTAACTACGAAAATCTGCACTGACACGGTGACATGTTTTTATTAGGGTATTTTGTTTTGTATTTTGTATTAGGTAACAAACATTTTTCATATAAATTTGAAAAAAAAAAATCATATACTTGACATTGACCTGTCAACATGGAGTTGATAACAGAACATTATAAACATATCACCCCTTTTTTCTGGAGGTACAGGCTCTACCTGCTTTAGCACAATATTTTGTTTAAAACAATTTACAGAGCACCAATCTACAGAAGCATAATTAAGAGCGGAAGCTTTCTTCAGGTTAGCTGAGTGTTCAATATCATGGAAGCAAATACGTCCACCTATTTCTTTTAATCTGGTTTTATTTTGGCTTGGCGGTGTGAATTGGTTGGTGGTGAACAGGACTATTGGGCTTAGCACTATGCCTCTTATTGCGGGTCGCACTGACTACAGTGGACTGGCTAAATGCCGTTTTTCCAGTTGTTTATAATTATCTTGTAATTATTATTATTTTTTTTTTTTTCTATGGTGAATGCAATACCCTTCCGTACCCATCTCCAACACAATAAAACTCAACGAATCAAAATGAAGATACGGTGTTATGTCCTGAAAAATTACTGAACATGAAGCTGACCTCCCTGACTGTAAAATGTCAGCATTGGTGTGAGATGTAAATCGTAAAATATTCAGTAAATTTAACATTAATGACCCATTACTCTTTTACAAGCTCCTGGTGGAAAAAACAGCTTTGATTATTGGATGTTTTGTGACTGAAATGTTCCTTACCTGCCTCTACTGCCTGTGCTGGAAGTGCTCGAAGGTCGTGCTGGAGTGTGAGCATTGGAAAGACCTGGAGACAGAGACAGCACAGACTTGATATAGCTGCATTGATCATTTCCTCTTGTTCAGGTCAATTTCTCCCCAGATATTACTTGATATGTCATATGGCATTTTAAAAATATTATTTGGGAATGCTTTACAGGTTTAAACATTTTTACGATTGGGATAAATGGCTTGTATTTATAACCATTTAAATTGGATATTTGGAAGCTGTGGGAAGAAAAGGGCATGTACCTGACGATCCAGGCGAGTGTGTGGACAGTACAGGTGAGGGATTCATGTCTATTGAGCCCAGATGATGCTGTGTGCTGGCAGTGATGTAGCGTGAAAGGAGGTGTCCAAGGTTGCTTGAACCTGCATCCTCAAGCTAACCAAGACAAGTACAGAGATGAGGAAAATATTAGAAAGTCAAACTGAATTAATGATTGAATAACAACTTCTGAAAGAGATGAGGGAAAAAATAAAATGGGAACAGACAATTAGTGGACACATTAAGCTTATAAAATAAGCATTATTTTTCAAGATGCTTTTTAGAAAATTGTATTAATCTACATATATTTTACAGATTCACTAAATAGTATGCATGGTTTAAAACATTCTTTGTCTTAAAATGTTTGGTTATTCATGATAACAGTAGAACTAACTCTCCGTTTTTCACGGAAAACATATCTTCTATTAGTAAAATCAATTCAAAAAATGACTGATCCCATTTCTGGTATTCTTCATGCTGGTTCACACATTTAGGACACTTAAACTCAACTCAGTATTAACACATTATTACGAGTCTCTACATTTTATTGGAATTTATATATTCTTTGAAACAACAAAACTGGCAGCTGAGATCAAATTAGTAAGAAAGTGCGCACCTGAATGGGCGGGATCTCAGGTAGGCAGGGCAGGTTCTCGGGGTTGGTAACGGAGGGGATGAGCTCGATAGGACCTATGATGGGGCTGGCAGGCCCACGATGAGTGTGGGCGCCAGCCATACTGGCACTGGTGGGACTTGTGGGGTTGGCATTATGAAGGGACGCCACTGGGAAAGGGCCTGCATGCCCTGGGTTGGAATGCTGTACAGAAAAAGAATGATTGACAGATGTAGGAGGAAAAGATCATGGAAATGAGGGAAGGACAGAAAGAAAAAGGGAGAAAGGAAAGAAGTGGGGGCAGGACCAATGAGGCAGGTCAGTCTCCGAGTTTAAAAACAACTTGTTTGTGATAACAGCAGGGCTGCATGATCATGCATTTGGGTGACAACTCATGCTGCACAAGACACACAAATGACAAAGTAGGAAAAAAGGTGCCAAACCCCTGATTGTAGTAAGAAACGAAACCTTTGGTGGCTCATCTCAGATTCTAAAGTCATCTGGACACAAAGAAAAGGGGGCTGGGTATAGTGGGGGGTTTCTTTCCTAGTCTTACATGCAGGCAATGAATGTACATTTTCATACTGTACAGATTTAACTTAACAAATGTTATGTACAGATACATAGGGGAAGCAGTGCTAAGTGCTAAAATCATGTTAAAATGCATATTTGTTATAACCCTGCCATAACGAAAATGGAATGGCCAGTGGAAGACAAGCTTTTTCTTTTTTCGCTACCGAATTAGGTAACACTTTTAAGTACACACTACTAGCATTAGTTAAGCATGAATAAATATTGAATTCATCATTTATAATGCATGCATACTCATTAGTATGTAGTTTATAAACACAGTTATAAATGTTTTACTCATGTGCTGAAGTGTTGGCATCTACTGAGCGACTGCTGGACACACACAGAGACGAGAGAGAGCAGTCCCTTGTAAAAGCCACATTATACTTCTCCGACTGCGTAATGCGTTATCCGACTGCGTCACCACGGAGACGACTCGAGCCTTTACACTTCTGCGTCGTGGTGACGGACACGCGCTGCAATTTCCCGCCCGATCAGTAGGGGTCGCTGCGCAAGGTTGTTGTGCTTCTGGCTACAGTGAGCAATGGTGTCCGAGAGAGAAAGGGAGAGAAAGACTGTTGTTGAAACAGTTGCCGTTTCTCACTTTTCTGTGTGACGGAACGCAGTTTTAAGATAATTTGAGGCGAGAAATTGGCCATTTAGAGTCTAAACGTGCTGTGTGTGTTAAGATATGACGTATTTATAGTTTGGCAGCGGTGTTATCGGCGGGGATCAGCTCCGCGTCTGTGGATGCTCGGTGCGCACTGTGAGCCGGCACAGAGCAGCTTCGCTCGGCCTGTCCTGAGGACCAATCGCAGCTCTTGCCGTCTCCGTTGTCCCTTGACGGAGTGACGGACACTTAAAAAATATTCCGTGCAGCCGGAGACGACGCAGAGACTCTACAACAGGTTCTGCGTCGACGCAGACGCAGAGGACTCTGCGTAGCCTACGCAGAGCACTTTACGCAGGAGTATAAATTGGGCTTAAGCTGATCAAAGAGCTCGTTTATGCTGATTGCCTGCTTGAGTACAGCACCTATTTGGACACTGTTCCTCAGCTGATGGGACGAGTAAAACATTTATAACCGTGTTTATAAAATACAATGTAATGAGTATTCATGCATTATAAATGATGAATTCAATAGTTAGTCATGCTTAACTAATGCTAATAGTGTTTACTTATTATAAAGTGTTACCCAGAATGACTGTTGAAGTTATCACGTAGCATTTTTTTCAATTATCGATAAAAACTGATTCCTGTTGAGGTTGAAAATGATTAAATGTTTTGTACCGCTTCCAACTTAATAACTTTTTATAACACCTGGTTGTTCCAGAATTCCTACAAAACCAATTCATAAAAAAGCTAAAAGAATCTTCAAAAAAAGATCTTTAAACAATATACTTCTATTAGTATTTATTTTTCTCTAAGTTAACCCTGGTTTATACTTCATTGCTTGACACGATTGACAAGTGTTTTGAGAAGTTCTCAGTCAGCTCAGTCAACAATCCAGACATATCATCCAGCCTTTCATCCTGGTGAGTTCATCCTTGTGTCCGCTTGTTTATTTGTATGTACTCTATATCTGTGATGCTTTTTGTTTTGATAATGGATAGATTTTAAGTTCATGAAACAACTGAGAAGGAAAAGATAAATGTACTTTTACTGAGGACAACAGGTCACACAAAAACAGTGTGCACTGGTTGAAGCAAACAAGAGAAGCAACGATTTTGTTTGACAGTTGAAGATGAAACTTCAGCATAACAACGGAGACACCAATCACATTGAAGCAAGGTACATCTTTTTTGTCCATTTCTTTTGCTTCTGAAATTTAAAAGGGTCCAGCAATGGAGCATAAATCAGACTTTTCGCTCTTCAGCTACTTCAGACCTCACCTTGTGTATCTATACAGCACCTGCTTACACACAATTAGTGACATTTTGGGTTAAACATATTTCCAACATTTGTGCAGCACATAACTTATAATGCAGTAAAGATATGCTGTGCAATATCAAAATTACAGTAATTACAGTATTTCCTTACTGGAAGAACAGGGAGGTTGTACTGACCTGTCTCTGCATGTGAGGCTGCATCATGGGGGGGTACTGCTGTCCATTGAGTCTGGGCTGAGCTGTGGTCATCCGGACCTGTGAAGGGCCCGGTAGACGCATGTGTTGGGGGGAAGGGTATATTGGGGGCCCTGGTCCACCATTCATACCCCCAGGCCCTCTTGATAGCTGCTGCATGCTGATGAGCCTTGGAGGCTGGTTAAAACATACATGCATACACAAGTACAGTGTAAGGAATTCAGATAAACGATAAAAACACCAAAGATTATGTAAAAAAAAAAAAAAATCACCACCATTGTTCATGTAAACCATCCATGATGATCCTATTTTTTCCCCTATATCAGAGGAAGATTAAGTGATAGGAAGTATTTCCCCACATTCTCCCATTACTCCTGAACCAATCAGACTTATCTTGTATCAACAAATCCTCCATCTTTTGGAACTCTCAGCAAACAAATGACTACATAACATATAAGGTTCTAGAAATTTAAATGACTATTATGATGATAATTGCCAAAGAAGTATGTTCACCAATAGTGACAGGCCTATTTCAGCAGAGGATACATTTTGACAAGTGAGAGTCGAACGGTCATGGATTTTTACTCCTTTTCATGCACCGTTATCGTGATGATGATCAAATAATGAATTTGTTATCATGAGAAAACAATCTTTGTTACATGAAGATAACAAAATAAATTAAGTGGTTATCACCAGAAAACAATATGGAGATATATGGAGAAAACGAGATAAGTCGTCATCATGAGAAAAAAAAAAAAAATCCATGGTCGTACTCAGTCAGTAGAAAAGACACAGGTGTAAATAATAGATTAAATTACCAAGTCTGAACAGAGCTGTCATTAATGTTTATCAGCAGCATCTGTGCTTTCCCTGCTGTGAATGTTAAAATGTCTGCTGTGAAGAAGGCATGATGAGTCAATGTAATTATCAGCCCATCATTCTTTTCTACAGTGGCACATTAATTGGTGAGTGTTTTCAGTACCTGCTGCTGAACCAAGGGTGGGCCAGCCTGTCTGGGGTGCTGCTGAGACATTTGGGAGGCAATACGCATCTGCTGCTGTATCTGCTGTTGGTGGTGGTGGTGGTGCTGCTGCTGCTGTTGTTGCTGCTGTTGCTGCTGTTGTTGTTGTTGCTGCTGTTGTTGTTGTTGTTGTTGTTGTTGTTGTTGCTGCTGCTGCTGCTGCTGCTGCTGCTGCTGCTGCTGCTGCTGCTGCTGCTGCTGCTGTTGTTGCTGATGATGATGATGATGTTGCTGCTGTTGATGATGTTGCTTCTGTGCATAGGCTGCCTGCTGCATGTGCTGCAACCGGAGCTGTGCCAGGTTTATCTGTCCTGGGTGTTTACCAGGATGACCCTGGCCTGGTGGAATAGGCTGTCCTGCGACCATTGTATTCGGTGGTTGAACAGGTGGAGGTGGTTTCTCAATTACCAAATTACCTACAGTTGGGTTGAAAAACAGAATAACTAATAACATGCGTCAACATAGGAACTTGCTTTAAACTGCAAAACATTCAGCTTAATTAGGACATTGTTACTTGTCTTTTTCTAACTGGAATATTTCATATATTCCAAAATGTTCAATGTTTTTTGCACATTTTTCTCTGATGAAATGAATTGACTCGTTCTACACAGTTCAACATAGTAGTTTCACTTTTTTAAGCCTATTCAAGAAATGTACATTGTATCGGTGTGTATCTAGTTTCACACAATGTGACTACAGTGACAACAGAATTTGAAATGCCATCCAGCTTCTCCATAGAGCACAATATAAACTGAACTTTCCCATTATTGGGCAAAAATACAAAAGTCCCCACTTTTAAAACTACCATTTTTTATTCCATCTTCATAAATCCAGGATCTTAGGACAAGCCTTGCGGCACACATAGTAAAGAAATTTAGTAGTTTGGAATGTGGATCAGTGGTGCTCTCTGTACTTTTAAAGCACTGCACTGTATCTGAGGCGCCATCGTTAAATCAACCAATGTAGGTAAGCCACACACAGCTAATTCAGATCAGCAGATTAGACTACACACTGGAAAGCACATAACCGCATGCACACACACACACAACTTTTTCCTACACATTCATTCAAGTGCAATATTTTAGAACACTGCATGTTGGTTTGTCGAGTTGGTTGCAACTGTAGCTTTAAAAAGAAAGGCAGTAGTATTAATAAAAAAAAAAAAAAAAAAATAGGTTATAAAAAAAATTTGGCAACACCGATTTAAACCACCCTCTACAAACCTTATTAGTCAGACATTAAAATACATTTGCATTTCTATGGTTTGTGTTCTCACCAAGATTCAGCACATTTTTGGCCCAGAAGGTTGGGTCACAGAAGAAACGAACAACTCCATTGGCCTGAGGTGCTGGCTCCAGTCTAGCTTTAAAGAGCTGGCGAAGCTGGAACAGGATCTGTACACGCACACAAAGATAGAAGTGTTGTTTGGTTAATAAGCCCGGCTTCACAAGAACACAAAAAAGGCTCATCTGTAAACATGTCCTTGAGTAAGCATTCATTACTGCACAATCCCCTATTAAAAAAGGTACTGTATCTTATTTGCCATCTGCATTGTGGTTAAGTAGTTAAATTAATTATCCGTTGTTTGTGCCACATGTGTAGAAACACTGGTTATGCAGCCATACCAAAAAAAAACGACAAAAGGCTGATGCTGTGTTCTTAGGCTACATCTACATTTCACAATTTCGGTTTAAAAATGCATAAATTCTGCTCCGACCACATCCCCATTACTCCAGCATTTTCAAGCCCTGGAAAGTGAGAAGTTTGAAAAACCCTGCTGGCTTTCTTTTCATTTAAAAACTCTGATGTTGTGATTGAGTCTTTATTGGCAGAAATGAAGACCTTTAAATGTGAAGATGTATCTACCTGCATTTACTTCCTGATTATTGACCGGAAAACACCCATCGACTGCAAATTAAAATTTCTGATATTTCGTGCGATTTTGGATATGATTTTGCGCCAGCTCATAAATATTGGAGTCTGCCAGGGACATCCCTGTTCTCATCTGTGGTTAACAGTGTAAATAAAAAGACAGCCACACCGTTCCTACTGATAATATCGACAGACATATTTTTCTTCCAAATAATATTAGAAATTAGGTTGGGCAGTTTGCCTTGAGGCTGTCAACGCTTCATCCCATTGCCAGTACCCTGAAGGAGTATTTATTCCTTCCTATTCAACCGATTTCTCATGCAAGCAGCACTGTTAATACGGCAAAAATGATTAAAATTGTAAGGAAAACGGTGTGGTGTTTCGTGGGAGCGGCAAAGGTGGCATGCTCAGGGATAGGGCTGCACGATTCTGGATATTTTTTTTGCTTAGAATTGAGATCACAATTCTCTGGCACGTTTTTTTCACAAATCGAAATGTTAATTGCACTCATGAACAAAAGATTAGAAACATTCAATTATGCATTCAAGTAACCATGAATATAGCCTAAGCATAATGGGCTTATTGTTATTATTTTTGGTATTATTATTGTAATGGTTTAAGTGACATATGGTGTGTTTCTATTAGCTCATAACCAGGAAAAATGTGTGACGTCAGACTGCTGTGCACTGAACTGGTTATTTAGAAATGAGATCACGTATAGTTGTGAATAGAGATATTTCCACGATTTGTCGTGCAGCCCTAGTCAGAGGGATGTTCAAATGTATTCAAACAAATTATTGGTCATAATGAATTTATTCAAGCGTGATTTTTTTTAAACTATTGACAACCCACCTGATTGGTCACGTCATTTTCAGGTACATTATAATGGATGCAGATAAACTAACCCACACAGAAGGGAAATCCTAGTCTAGATTTACATCTTTTCTTTTCATCTAAAATTTTAAATGAAAACATAGAATGGATGTAGTCAATGCTACGTCTTAGAAGCAGGACAAAAATAAATTTTGAGCAGATTCAACTTCAATCACTACTCATGCAAGCCAAATGCTGAAGTGACACCTACCAGCCTCTTGCTGTAAAGCAGTGCCGTGCTGCTGCCAGTTGTAATCGCCCAATGGCAAAAGTT
The DNA here is from genome assembly GCF_963457635.1 of Microchirus variegatus. Classification (NCBI taxonomy): domain Eukaryota; kingdom Metazoa; phylum Chordata; class Actinopteri; order Pleuronectiformes; family Soleidae; genus Microchirus; species Microchirus variegatus. The sequence goes on from NC_139810.1 coordinate 13,907,524, forward strand.
GAGAACGTGGTGGATCTGTTGAGCCAGCTGAGTTGTATCTTTATGCTGAGCCACAAGCCTCATACTGCGCTCTTTGGTTACACCCTAGACAAAAAAAAATAGATTATTTTGGTTAAGGGACAACTACTGAAAACACCCAAACAATGAATCCATGAATGAAATTCAAATACATTAATGTCCAATCAAGCTACACTATGGAAATGTTATTAGCAAATGCCTAGAGATAGATTAGATGATCCCAGCAGAGAGTTTGGGTTATTAGAGCAGGAGATAGAGGTTGTATCAAAGAAAGAGACAAACATAAGAGCACAAATCCTCTTAATTCATCCCTTATGTCCTCTTCTGTTACACCAACTGTCCTCGTGTCCTCCTTCACAACATTCATGAACATTCTCTGCGGTCTTCCTCTTTTCCTCCTGCCAGGCAGCTTTCTCTTCAACATCCTTTCTCCGATATGATTACTATCCCTCCTCTGCACCTGACCATCTCAACCTTGCCTCTCTTACTTTATCTCCAAACCGTACAAACTGGAGGAGTCTCTCGAATATGCTCATTTCTAATCCTGTCCATCCTGGCCATAATATCAACTTGTTCCAGTGAAGGCAGGAAAAAGAAATCTAGAGCAGTAGATGAAAAGCAGGAGGCATAACAAAGAGGAAATTTATGAAAATTTGCATACCTGAAGGATGTTGATGTTAGATATGTCTAACGTTAGTCTTATGGAACATCCATCATAAATGAGAGGGTGGGAGAACATTTAGACAATGCGCTGTGTGATGTTGAATTTGAATACAGGGTATTCAAGAAGAAGAAGAAGAAGGGCTAACGTGTGTTTTGGAAAATTTTAATTGAAATGGAAATCAACTTTTATTGTCCTTGTACATGAAACTGCACAAAGAAATTACAAGGTCAGATGAAGAGGGGTGATCAGAGCCACTGCAAATGAGCGTGCCGCCACAAGGGACCAACCCGACCGGATGGTGGTAACATTGCAACATGTTTTGATGGTGGGAGGATGCACACTCTACACAGAAAGGTCCCAGACCGGGAGTGGAACCCAGCACCTTCTTGCTGTGAGGCAACAGTGCTAACCACTGATAACCACTGTGCCACCATGCTGCCCGTTTTGTTTTTTGTGTGTGTATAGCATCTCTTATAGAGTACGAGTTTGCACGGAGTGTGTAAACATAGCTGCCCTCTCAGAGGAGGTGGGAAGATGGTCAGTGACATACTTAAAAACAGCTTATGACGGTTGTATGGGTATGAAACAAAAAAAACTGGAATACAATGCAACTTTAGGGGACAGAATGAAGATTAAATGAATGAATGAAGCTGCAGCTCTGCTGAGAGACACTGAGAAGTAATTCTGCTGCCTCTCTATGTCACATAATCACTCCACCTGTGTCAGTTTAGACAGTTTGCATACATTTATGCTGCAGCAAATTTGCAAATAGCAAATGCTGTTACATGAACATTTCTGAAATAGACATTGTGTTGCCTCCGGCTTATTGCGCTTTTTTCTTTTTTTAAATAGTCTATAAATCTTCCCAATCAGGTCACACTGGGAAGAGTTGCTTGACGTAATATTAATTATGACTTATGCGAGTTGCTAAATAAAACAATATAAAATGTGTAAAAATAAATGTGGATTAATTGTGATTAACTACTGAAATTCTGCCATTAATGGTGATTAAGAAAAAAGTCATTAGCATGTTTTGATGCAGTCCCAGCAAGTCAACAGCACAGGCTAAGGCCTCATATATGCATGTGACTATAATTACATAGGAGGTACCAATTATCTTTTTAAAGTACCATTGTAGCACTTTAATGTTCTCAGCTAGATTGATTGTAATTTGACATTAATTACATTAATATTCTCTTACCTCCAACTGCTGCAGCAAAGACTTGCCCTTCTTGTTGATCTCATTTATAAGGGTAAATACTGCTATTTTGATTTCATGCTCCACTTTCTTATGTGTCTCATTCAGTTCTTTTAATCTGGAAAAAGAACGAAAACAGTCATTAAGAGACAATGCTGCATTGGAAACACTGGTACTAAAATGCAAAAACTGTAACAATAACAGAACAAACAAAAAAAAGTTCCCACCTGTTTTGCACATGAGAGACACAGAAATGAACATAGTTTTTCTTTTCCTGCAGCTTGGCTATGCTGGTCTCAATGATGCCTTTCTGGTTCTGGAAAGCTTCCTCCAAGAACTGGTACCTGAGAGCAGAGGGGTAACGCCAGAATTCGTCGTGAATTATTTTCAACAAACAATATGACCTGTAATCAGACATGAACAGGTGCGAATGGTTTTCTATTCAGTGTGATAAGTCGGGTGACTCATATGATACAGCCCAGCTGGCCGTTTTCATTTGGACGGTGTTTAAGAATTCTCCAAAGAGGAGTTTTTCACCTTACTTCCACTGAAAAACTATAACCAGAAGAGCTGACATTTGTGACACTGTGAATGACTCATTTGTAAAAGAAAAAAAAATACTGGTTGAAAAACTGGTGTTGGGTCGCTGGCAATGACTCGTCATTACTCAGGATTTATTGCCCACTGCAAAGCAGAATGGGACATGATCTATCATTGTATCATTCACCAAAATGCTATACGAAAATCAACAACTCCGTTCAGGCAACGAGTAAAAAACATTCAGTACTTTCCCTCAGTTGCAAAGATGTTTGAAATCCATGCAGAGGCGGATAAAGTGTCAAAGATGCACAAACAATGATTTGTTGTCCAATCTTATACAGAAGTTTGCAGGCATTTTCGTTGATTTTGAAAAACTTAAGCCCTGTGTGACATTTTTTGCCAGCCCCATAATGGATGTGCAAATTAGTGAGATATTAGGACAAATGGCTGAATTTTCAAATGTTCTCCTCAAATCTACAACTCTAAAATGCTAAAATGTTTGCTTTGTTTGGGTCAACATACCCGCATGAAGCAGGCTTTGTTGACATGAATGTCATGCAATCAAAGTTCAGAACAAGCCTGACAGAAAATTTAAATGACTACGGTCTGACAACAGTGAACCCAAGTGGATACACATACACCTCTCTTGTTGACTCAATGTAGTAATCTTACAGACTGAATAAATTCATTTTTATATTTCTAGCCTGTTATCATACCTCATCAGCAACCACAGCACCAGGTCTACACTTGACTTTTCCTAAATGTTCCTAGAATTAACTCTGAATTCAGTAAAAGTGTTTTCTCCTTCTATGCACCATGAACATGGAAAGAGCCGCGAAACATAATTTTATTACAGACACCGCCTTCTTTGAACACCTTTAAAGGTGTTTTATGGACTGTCATGAAATAAACTTGTGTTACATTTCTTTGATAATCTGTTGTATATTTTTATATTTTGTCGCCGTGACTATTTGTACTAGTTGTGCTGCCATCTTGCCCAGGTCTCCCTAGAAGAAGAGATCTTGTATCTCAATGGGACCTTCCTGGCTAAATAAAGGATAAATAAAAATAAATAACTAAATAAAAGTGTTAATCTCCGCTCTGAGACGGTAGGGGTGTGACCACGACAGCCGTTGCACACACTCGGACACTATTCTGGTATACTCGCTTAATTGGGGATTAGAGTCTTACAAAAGTTGTTGTTCATCATTGTTTGTACAGAATATCAAGGTAAAAAAATTAGTGATTTCTGTTTTTTACAGAATATACAAGTCGCAAAGAAGCCATGCTTTAACCTCTTCATCACGGTTGCCCCCAGTACCGGGGGCAGCGTCAGACGCAGTGACAAAAGCGTCATAAAACCTTATCCAACTTTAACAAACAGACATGCTGCATATCCACTGAAAGGTCAGAAACTCAGCTAAAAACTCATATAAACCATTCTTATGTTCACAAAACACAGTTAAAACACCAATGGATCAAACAGCAGGATCGAAAAAATGTTGCAGCACACACATTGAAAAGCGGCACCGGAGCATCAGCGTGATTCTGTAATTAAAAAACGTGTCCACTCGACAGCGGAGAATCCACCGATTCCAGCGGTACCATTTCTTATCACTCTACAACCAATATTCACGGATCCAGCCACAAAATAAGAGCAAAGCAACAACTGACTTTCAAGAAATACATGCAGAAATATTGTCTTACCTTTGCTGTTTTTAAAAACAAGTTATTTCCACCGGAACAAAACCACTTCTAATGAAGAACTACCCTTCCCAGCATGCTTTGGGAACAAATCCCGTTCTGATTGATCATTACAGAGTGACATTAGATCGTTCTGATTAGAGAAGGGCGAATGTCCGCACAAATGCGTCATATGCATTTATGTCCTTTTGACTCGCTAATGAAGTGATTCACATGCATTTGGAGATCGGGGTCTGATTCTACCAGTTTAGAGGTTTAAAACGAGTTGTCAATCACCCAAATTGACCAAGGCAAGCCAGAGCTATGGCGCTGCGTAACTGAAGACGCCGCAGAGTCACGGAGTTGTTATTACGCACCGCACAGAGAGCATCGATTTGCAGTGAGTTATCATACTTCCCCCCCCCCCCAAAATAAGTTATTTTTAGACCAATAGTGACATGTAAATAAAATTAAATGGGTTTTAATAATTTGGTACATAAGAAATCTCAAATGGCACAGATTGTGCCAAACTGTGCCAAAGAGAGAACGCCTAGCAATCTCTTTACTAAAATCTCTGTAATTTCACTCTGCTTCACTTCAGCAGCATCAGACTTTGCACAGCTCATGTCCACATGTTGTTACATGACCTCCATGTGTTAAGCTCCTGCTGCATATTTTAAAGGTGATATTTGCTTTAAAATGCAATATTTTTTTAGGTGAGAGAAAATAATCCTTCATTTATGCTGTGTTCCATGTACATTTATTCTGACACAGTTGCATCTACAGTGAAACTTACACCTCTGGTGGAATCTCACAAGTGTTATCTTTATTTTGATACCAAGATAATTCACATAGAGCTTGTAACTGCTTGCAACTGCAGAGATTTACTCTATTTAGTTTGGGCATGTCATTTTCAAGCAGGGACTCCAAAAAGAGGGTCAGGGAAGAAGAGGTTAAATCACAGTATTGGGGTCTTAAAACTATAAAATTTGTATTGAACCGAGTGAACTGATTCCAAGTTGGGGGTGTGGTGATACAACATTTGAGTGCTTTTTTTCTTTTCTTTCAGCCAATAAGCTGCATGTCAAAGAGGAAACATCGGTATTTTCCAGAGCTTACGTACAACAAACGGATGGAAAATGAGAGTGGCAGGACACGAGAATGACGTACAGTAGTTACTTCTAAGATGACGACATGACGGCCCGCGATGAAAAGAAAGCACCCCCAAACGTCTTATTAACTTGTGCTTGAAAATTGTGTGAAGGACACAGCTTTGGGTCTGAAGTATTGACTGTGATGCTAATGATTTAGCAACCATCTGAAGGTTAGCTACATCATCAGCCACGGGATCTCATTCTAGACTGACCCATTCACAATATACCACAGAGCCAGTTAAATGTATTTTATTTGATATTAGAAATATGGATCTATCTTAGATAGATCTTTTTTTTTTTCATTTTTATGAAATTTATATTCATATGGAACCTCTTCATAGAACCCTCCGGGTCCCTAGTCCTGCTACTGATAACCTTTGTTCAAACTACTACAATAGTTTCTGTCCTGTGGGCTAACAGATATCAAATGTCACTGGCAGCTAGACCAGGAAGGGGTTGGACTGTATCGCCACATCATATGTAAATGTGATGATACTGTCACTAGGCTCCCAAAGGAGATGCAAATCTTGAGGCAAAAATTCTCCCTAAACCAGTTTGAGGAGTGTCTACAATCAAATGGCCACATCTTCACATAATTTGTTATGCGTTATACATTGTTGGAAAGCTTAAGAAACCACACTTTCAAGATCTTTAAATAACTCAAAATGCCCCTCGGGATACTTGAATTGAATGATGAATGTGTGAAGAAGAGAAATGCCGTATTTGGTTTACAGGGTGTTAAGAATGTTACAAACAATACAGGAATATAACATGCACATGCAGGTTAATTTATTTTTTGCAATGTTTTGATACAGTAATTGAGCAAAACGAGCTTATTCAGTTGGTTGTGTTGCAAATAAGCCGTGTAAATAAGTGTCACGATACTAAAGGAAGAAGCCGAAAGAATATAAGAAGATGAGATGAGACACATGAGTAGCTATAGCTCACAAAGAAAAATGTTGGAAACCTCCGAGTTACTTTGACTTAATTACCTGTGCTCCTTGTGCTCGAGCAGCTGGCAGTCCCTACAGGTTAAGGTGTCACAGGTCTCGCAGTAAAGCTTCAGCGTCTCCTGCTTGTGGATGGGGCAGAATACAGGCCTCTGTCCTGACGTTCCAACAGACTCTGTAAACACATGACAACAAACCCAGCACTGTTACCATGGCAACATCTTATGCAGCACCACATTCCCAGTGCATCAAACACAGGTTTGTCCTATTCAGGCATTTGCTGTTTTTACTTTAAACATCTTAGTCTGTCCTCAAGTTTTATGGTGATACATCTTACCAGAGGAAGCGTCAGCATCCTCCTTTGTTCGAATCTTGTGGTCCTTGGTAATTTTGACCCTTTGGTGGGCCTCCACACATGTCTGACACAGCCATTCTCCACATTCAACACAGAAGCCTATGGTTCCGGCATTGTCCTCACAACTTGTGCAAACCTGAAGAAAAGAACACTCATAAGAATCGAAAAACAACTCTAGAGAGAATGAGAAGTCTAGAATCTGTAGTGGTGTTGAGTGATTAGTGTGTGCTATGATCATTAATAGGTGACAATGACATATTGAGACCAATACTCTATGTTGGGAAAATAATAAACACTGGCAGCCAAAAGGAAAATATAGTTTAGTAGCATTTTGTAGTACCATTGTAGATTAAAAACTATATTCTTCTTGTGGTATAAGGCCAAATACATTGTATTATAATAATTATAATTAAGCATTATCTTCAGGATTTTGGAACCATTCAGCCCGAGTGCATGGAGAGGATTCAAAATCTGCACAGGACATTTGTGCAACAGTATGGAGTTGGAGCGAACACATTTGCTGCTGAACAATGGCTACTTGAGAGCGACTGAGATGACTCAACTGGTGCTATGGCTTTACTAACCCAATTAATGCATTAAACTAAAAAACAAAAAACAAAGATAATTAATTACCAGTGGAACTTTCATCTTGCAACGGATGTGCATAATGAATGCATCGCTCTCATTTGTGCATCCATTTGAGGAGCTACTCCAGTAATCTCCAGTAATGTTAACGCCCCTCAGTGCTCGCCAAGTAAACGGTTGGCAACCTGCTCAGCTATGTTTTAGTTCAGTGACCCTGTCAAACGGTGTGCTAAACTAATTAAACTAATTTTAATTAATCAATACTAATTATTCAGTACACTAGTATTGTCACTAGTGTATTTGTGTCACATAACAGCACTGCAGTTTTATGAAGCCGTGCTATGAGGACCCTGCAATGGTACCAAACAGTAGTTCTAGAAGTGTATAATGGAAAAGCACCAAAAGTGTGAAGGGATTTCTACTGTAAATGGAAGAAATCACTTCACACTTTTGGTCACATCCAGAAGAAGAGATAACCCCATTGTCAAGCACTTGATTAAGATAAGGGGCAAAGTCCATAGAACTCTTAGTATGGAGTTGGAAGTGTCAACGAAAACACATTCACAGTAAATCAAACTTGTTCTTTTGACTCTGAACACTGAGGGCCTGATTTACTAAGATTCCAAATAGCGAGCGCTAAATTGTTTGCGCGAGCAGAAAGACTGCGCCCGCTACTGGATTACGTTTTGCGGGTGAACTACTAAGATTGCGGCCGCAATTGACTACAGGCGCAGAAGTGATTAAGACCGCCCTATTTAAATGAGGATTTTGCGCGAGTCAAGAGTTGTCAACATGGAGAAAGAGCAGACTCAACGGAAGCGCTGAATTAAATTTGAAGCCACCGAACAGAAAGTGACGTTCAGCGATGAGCAGATAACTGGGATCGAGGCATATATGACATATTGTTCCCCGGGTCCATAGGACCTTTTTATATTATTATTATTATTATTATTATTATAATCCTGCGTCGGTATTTTGTACAGCTCCATCATTACCTGACGTATCAAACAAAGAAAACTATGGACAATGGATGTTGCCGTAAAAAAAAGAAGGTGCTGCGCTCTCCTCCTGACTCACCTGCAGCTCACTGACAGCTGCCAGGGAGCGAGTTCTGCTGTTTTTATGGATCTAATGGATGAGTGACTTTCTTATCAATAAGTAAATAAATAAATAAAGCGGATCATCACAACAGCTTTTTAGTCCCAGTCCGTCCCTGGTTTCATCTGTGTTCATTCAGTCAGGCTGAGTTTCCATTACGCGTGCCAACAGCCTTTGATCTGACGTCAGAGGCGACGGGACAATCGATATAGATGATATATCTATAGCTGATTCAGATAGTTACATTAAATAGTGATTGTTGTGATTATTTATTGCATTTAAATGTGCCTGGAACTGGAAGGGTTAGGGTTAGGGTAACCTGCCTGTGAGGTTTTGGTGACGTGTGCGCACTGTGCCACCTGCGCTTTGCCGTGCACCGAGAGTAGACCAGGTTAGAGCTGGAGCCGTTAAGGTAAAGCGGGGTTCCCCGTTCCTCCGGTCTTAACCGGGGAACATAGGTACGACCCCTCCTTGAACCACAAACTGCAAGGTAAGCCCATACCAGTACAAACACGCATTTCTCCTCTGGATATCTATGTTTAATTTATTCAGATATACCAAATAAGAAATGAATGTGCGTCATCTGTGAACGCGTAGTTGAACATGCTCTCGAAAAGCGTAATTTCCTGATTTACAAATATATAACTATAAATAACCGCAGCCATGTGCACGCTGCGCACCGCTGTGCCAGTTAAGACCTGCCTTTCAAACGTGCTAAATATAGACGCAAAAATGTGAAAAAAAAACACCACAATCAGTTTCAGGTTTGATAAATCACTTTGCGCGTGCTAAAATAACATTTACATTTTCTCCTCCCATCACACGCAAAATAGCGTGTAAACGCCCCATATTGCATATGCATTAAGGCAAGAACGCTAAATGGGTTGCGGGTGCTATTGTGCCCGTCTCAGGGATGCGCTCCTCGTTGCGCCCTGTTAGTAGATCAGCATCAACGCTAATCTGCGTGTGCAATCCAGTTTGCACACGTTTTTGCACGCGCAAAGCTTTAGTAAATCAGGCCCTGAGACTTTGGAGAAATGGTACCACAACAGAATTTGACATTTGGAGGACTGCTATAAAAATTGGATCCCTTATGCCATTTGCAAAAATGAACAGTAATGTACGGACTGCGCAGTAGCATTTTCTTTTGCCATGTTCAGTTGAGATATTTTCTTAGATCTGCTTTAGGTCCTGGAATATACCTATGTTAAGTGATATGTAAAAAATGCTTTATGAGGGAAATATTAGAGACAGGGCAATGTGTATGTCGGCACGAAAGCTGTGAGAGGAGAGCGAGAGTGAGCAAGCAGACTTCACGAGCATCAGTGAACGCATGTGTTGTAATCACATGGAAATCATATTCCATTCTCCAGATTGATAAATGGACATACAACTGAATAGTTGTATTCCCCTTGAAAATTCAGTATGCAAAGTAGGTTTGAGTTTTTCTTAAAATCTGGCAGCCCTACTTAGAGAAGGTGGTTGCATCACTTATATAAGGTGTGTTAATATTGATCAAACGGAATCTGCAGAATGACAAGGTCAACGGTGTGTCTAAACACTCTAAACGGTGTCTAAAAAACCTACTAGAATGTTGACAGTGTGGTGAAAGTATTGAACACCAATTTCACATTTTCTGGGGCTCACCTGTGCAGACTTTTCATCTGATGTGCTGGTGGCCTCTGTGGTATCTTTGACAAAGTAGTTGTCAATAATGTCAGTCTGCTTGTAGTCCTGGTGGCACACCAAACACCGCATCACATTTACTGAGGAGAGAAGACACAAAATGCGAGGGAAAACAGGTCAAACGTGGTGCAAAGGTGAAACATTGGGGTATTAATTTAGTGTTTGGTGAGTGAACGCAGAAGAAAACTGAAACAGTGTCACCATAAAAAAAACAAGTCCACACATCAACTACAACCTGAGGACCCCCTGAACTTTCCTGCTTCAAATAAAAGGGGCCTAATAAAAAGGTTTTCTGATAATTGCTTTTAGTTCTATTTCTGTTATTAAAAATCCTTGGCACCACATGAGACTCGGTGCCTATTCGCAGCGCCTAATTGATTTAACACTCGTCGGCAGAGAATTCAATCTAGTCATGCCTGGCATTTTTACTAGAATATTAAATCATGTGGTCGAAAAACGAGGACCGTTTCACTAAATCACTTTAGTTGGACCTTTTAATGGAATTAGGTGAATTACAGCTGTAATCATACACCCCGACACATAATTACCTCAGCACATTAACTTATTTTCTAAAGTCAAATATGAGGCAGAAGATTTAACTTCATATAAATGTTTTAGTCTGCATAATATGTTGCCCCCACCCCCGTATATATCAAAAACTCATACATTTCCCCTCACCAGCCAGCTGAGGTAAGAACCAGTGTGAGCCAGAGTAAGCCAGTGTGAGCCAGTCTGAGCCGGTCTACACTGGCTTGAGCAGCACACAGCCGGTTTATTTGAGCGCCAGCTGCACGGATCCTGAGTGATTGGTTGTGAAAGCAGCTGGACTACGATTTTATTAAAGGGACACAGGCACACATATGCACCACACAAATGTCACATTATATACGTGCGTTTCCAGGTGTTAACCAGCTGCCACTGATACAAGTGACATATCTTGAAATTAAACGAGGAACCTAATCTCTTTGAAAACAGGGAAAACAAAAATCTGAGAAGTTTTATCTTAAAAGGAGATGTAAATCATTATACATCTCTACTAGTGCCCATATATCAGACTTCAACAGACTCTGCATCATTGCCTTGCATGTCTGGAGAGAGTGGTAGCTCCAAGCTACCAGTGGAACTGAAATCAGCACCAAATCTGAATATTTCTAAATATTTTTAAATCCTGGTTAATAGTGATAGCTGTGAAGTGAAGTGTAGAATCATGTTCTCCAGTAGCTGCTGTAAATATTCTCAGAGTTTAGAAGAGCTGTCTGCGTGACCTGTAAAATTAATATACCTGGCTCTCACAACTTTTATTTTACTATTACCAACCATTTATACTCACTGCTAAATATTACTCACCATTTATTGTTACTTAGTGACATTATCTGAAGGTTGTTTTATTGCTGTTCTTTTGATTGAAAGAGTGAGAACCGCAGCAGCAGAATTTACATACTATGCATTCAAATTAGGGGTGGCATGATACCATATTTTTTTGTGTCTGATACCAATATCACAATTTTTACATTTTTATCTGTCCAACATCCGATACAGTGATTTTCAAGTTTTCCAACTTTTCCCTGTCAACTTCAGACAAAATAATTGTAAATATATAACGTTTGTCAAATTATAAACATTAGATACTGACAATTATTTTGTCAGATGTCGACCGACTAGTTTCACACGGACAGCGACTCAAATCTAATTTCATAATTTTGTGTGGCTCATAAAGTGGTGCTTGCTTCATGAAAAGTGTTTGAAAATACTGATGCAAATCTAATTCTACAGAGAAGGGCATCATATAATTTGGAAATCAATGATTTGTGTGAATCAATGCTATAGATCAGAGGTCACTAACAGGCGGACCGCAATCCGAGTCCAGACCCAGACGCCGTCCTGTACGGACCTGGACCTACAGTGAATAAATTATTTAACTAATTAATTCTTTTAAATGTTGACGAGGTGCTTCTATTTTGACCGGTGCAGCTTCTCTAGACTTTACGGTACTGGTTGAGCGAATCCGGAAATCCACTGACCAATTGCATTCGACTTGAGTCACCCCACGTGACGCCACTAAAAACCAATCAAATCTGTGAATCCCGCTAAATAGCGAGTGACAGACAGGGAGACTAGTGAGCGATAAGCGAGAGAAGACAGAGAAAAAAGAGAGTTTACAGCGAGAGAAGACACAGAGAAAAAGCGTTTACAGTGAGAGAAGACACAGAGAAAAGTGTGTTTACAGCGAGAGAAGACACAGAGAAAAGTGGACAGCTAAAATAGAGCTTTCAACCCAGAATGGACAGACTCATTCATGTTCAATCTTCCTCCTACAACCACAAACCCAGTCTGTCTCATATGTTCAGAGACGGTGGCACTTGTAAAAAGGGGCAACGTGAACACTACTATGAGACCAAACACAACATTTTTGACCAAACACACCCACTCAAATCTGAACTTAGGTCACAGAAAATAAGCACTCTCAGAGCTTCTTTTCCTTTAAGAGAGAAGAAAATAATACATATGTTCAGTGTTACATCTATATAATTGTATAAAAGAGACAATAAATATTGTCGAAATGTTTTTGAATTGTTCTTTCTGTATTTGATCTGACTGTCAGTTGTTGATTACATGCAGACTACTAGTCTACTTCAGTATATATCCCACTACTAAATAATAACGCAAGTTAGACATTGATGTTCCGGACTTTTGCTTGAGGAAATGTTCTCAAAGTGGACAAGAAGAAGTGTTGTGGGGGTGGTAAATGTGTTATTTTCTGAAATGTTAGGACTTTCACAAAAAGGGTAATAGTGGAGAAGGACTGGCCGTGATGTTGAGCCGTTAATGCAGCAACTCAGGGGGAGAGAGTGTAGCCCAGGGATCACCGCGTCTGACAGCAATAGCAGTCAAAGTAACATTTCAAGTAAAATTTCAATTTCAAATTGTAGAGCTGTGCCACATCATTTAACTACATGATCCAATAAAGGTAAATTGCAAAATCCCCCAGAAGCTATTTCCTGCGGTAATGGGAAGTTCAGACCATGTGACTGAATTTCTCCAGAGACCAATACTAATGCAATTCCTGAAAACAACTTTTAGACCATGTGATACTAAAACGCCCAACTGGGAATAAAACTAATCAAATTCTATCAAACTTTGTGGCAAGTGCTCAAATGAGGTGAAACAATACACACTCTGCTAAAAAAAAGGGAATAAAGAGTAATGCGAGATGTGGAAATAAGACACTTGTAGAGTCCTTGATCCTGAAATACAACACTAATTTGTGTAGACTGCCAGAACCAAGATCACTTTTCCAAGGATGTCGTGTGATTACATTATCTCTGACAGTCTGCAGTAAAACTGGTCTTGTGTAGTTGTTCACCTGAACATTAAAGGAGTCTGGGCATGTGACACTATATCATCAGAGAGACGTCTGCAACATATCTGACAATTAACCTTTCCAAAACAGTGTTTACATCACTTGGTACAGTATGAGCTGTGCATCCTTTAAAGACCCTGTAGTGTAAAGTGATAAAATAGTGGCTTCTGTGCTGTGAGAAAGACGAGGCAGAAACGGTGGGCTGTGGAGCACTCTCTCGGTGTGCAGCCTGCCGGATATTGTAAGAAGAAGTAGAAAGGATTGAGGAACGGGGAAAGAATACGGATGAGAATGAAGGGCAAATGCAGTCTATGTTGAGGAGTTTCGAGCTGTGATTTCAAACTTCAAAATGTGATTGGGAATTGGAACGTGTGGAGGGCAGCATTAAGCCTTGTTCATACTCGCCGTTTTTGTAACTTTGTCGGCTGCGGCGCAATGGAAGACTGGCCTAGCAGGTCCGCTTGTACACGCATTTGTATGACTCTTCTATCCGAGAGCACAGAGACAGTCACATGGCCTTATATTTATGGAAGGAGATTGTTACCACGTTACAAAAAGACAATGTTTTTGCCGTAGGACGTGAAAAAAACAAAAAAAAGATCGCTTTGCGAAGGGCAAAAGACGAGCTCATGGAAGTGTGGAGACCCAGGGGGAAAAGCCATCCCGGTGATTCTGGTGGAGCTATCCCAGCTGACGCATACGTGAAACACAAACAAACAAACCAATGTAAGCGATATGCGGGAAGTTGTCGTTTACTACTGTTGCTAGGCAGCGGATGTTTATCCGGCAGCTCAAGTTGAATATTTTGTTCATACGTCCCCTGTCGTTGCGGCGAATACTGCTATACGAATACGCACGGAGGCATTCAAACTCACCATGTTGTTCGAATGCCTCCGTGCATGCACGCAGGGCGCGTGCCGTCTGTGGTGCCCCACACCACATCAAATGCGCGAGTGTGAACAAGGCTTTACCCCTCTCACTGTGCAGCCTGCTGAAAATTATAAGTAGAGAAAAAGAGGCCACCCAGAGATACAGACAGAGAGAAAGACAGACTATTATTTTACTTCTTCACTGCTTCTTTAAACTGACGAAATACTTTTCAAAGACTCTTTCCTCATAAGCAATTTATTAGTGAAACTGTAAAATTCATCTTGCTCTCAATATTAGAAGAATTTCAGTTAAGTTAATCCATTACAATATTGAGTTAAGCAGGGCTAAATCAGTCATCACTTTATTTTGCCAATTTCAAAAATATTGTTCAAAGATTGGCACAAGGTGTTGGTGTATTACAGCGCATAAGTAAAGGCCACATTATACTTCTCCGACTGCGTAATGCGTTATCCGTCTGCGTCACCACGTAGACCATTCGAGCCTTTATACTTCTGCGTCGTGGTGACGGATAGGCGCTGCAATTTCCTGCCCGATCAGTAGGGGTCGCTGCGCAAGGTTGTTGTGCTTTTGGCTACAGTGAGCAATGGCGTCCGAGGGAGAAAGACTGTTGTTGTTGAAACAGTGGCCGTTTGTCACTTTTCTGTGTCCCGGAACGCAGTTTTAAGATAATTTGAGGCGAGAAATTGGCCATTTAGAGTCTAAACATGTGCTGTGTGTGTCAAGATATGACGTATTTATAGTGCGGCAGCGACGAAGTCTGTGGGGATCAGCTCTGCCCTCTGTGGACGCTCGGTGCTCACTGTGAGCCGGCACAGAGCAGCTTCGCACGGCCTGTCCTGAGGACCAATCGCAGCTCTTGCTGTCTCCGTTGTCCCTTGACGGAGTGACGGACACTTATAATATATAATAAATACAATATTCCGTGCAGCCGGAGACGACGCAGAGACTCTACAACAGGTTCTGCGTCGACGCAGAGGACTCTGCGTAGCCTACGCAGAGCACTTTACGCAGGAGTATAAATTGGGCTTAAATGTGACAACAAGTACGTAAAATTATGAAACATTTAAAAAGGTATATACAGGCATACTTTTCACTCATTCCAATATGTAATTGAAAAGAATGTCTACATTTATGAAAGAATAGTATTGCAATGATTAGTATCAAATTTCATAATAATAAGTTAAATCACTGAATTGTATAATTGCCCACGTGTGTAGATAAATGGTCCTTCAAAAAATCTGTCAAAATGCAGGTTGGTTTTTTTAACTAAAAAAATTTAAACAGCACTCCCACCACACGTCTCTCGTATAGACATCTATCTAACAATCTGATTGGATTATACGCAGGCAGTCTATTAGTCGATGATTGGCTGAAATCGTGGCACATTTGTGATGTGTTGAGTTGGGTGAACAGACAGACAATTGTGTGCGCACTGGGAGGTCTGCACGGTGTTGAGAGCATAACAGTATGGAGACCATACAAAGAGAATGAACGCACAAAACAAAGTATGTATGTACTAAACACACTCAACAATGTGCCACAAAAACAAAGCCATAGATTTGGATTGGGCAGAATGAAACCAAAAATTTAATTTGAGGTAAATCTGATCAATTTAAAATCAAGGTGTCTTTGACTTCATAGATATCTAAAATAAAATTATGATTAGCCATCATTCCAGTCTGAGATGCCTACAACACCAAGGACAATCACAGACACCTAAGGGATTTTTTTACATTACATTACATGTCATTTAGCTGGCGCTTATATCCAAAGCGACTTACATTGATAAATTCTCACATCTGAGAAAGGCAAGTAGCATTAAGGGCCTTGACTAAGGGCCCACACTGGGTATTAGCTGACCTGCCCTGACCAAGATTTGAACCCCAGCCCTCCACACCAAGGTCTGTGGACTAGTGCTGGGCGGTATATACTGGTTCACACCGAATACAGGTTTATACAATTTCGTTATGATATTAATTTTTAATATACCGCCATGCCAGTGTATTTGATTACACAACATGTCTGCTTTGCGAGTGGGCATGAACTGCTTGTAAATGTTTCATTAATGTTAATATATTTGTTTCAATCACAGTGAGGTCTGCGGTCTTGGTCATTAGTTCATTTACTTATTTTTGTTTAGGTTATATGTTGTGAAATATGTTTAAAAAATTACATATACAGGTAGTTATGTCTCGTATTAGTTTGTCCTGTTATTGACGTCATGCTCTCATCGTCTGGCTGATTGAAAGCCCCCAGACGCACCAGATGCACGATGCAAAAACTATGCGAATATATTTGAATATCTGTGTTTTTTCAGAGGGAATATTCATTATATATTAATCATTTTTGAGCTATTTTGACAGCCCTAGTAAGCATGTCTTGGAATATCAAGAATGCATGAAGTTAATGTCGCACAGGGACATTTTTATAAAATATGTTTTTTAAAGAAGTATTTTGCATTTATGTATTTTGACTGCAATTGTCTTTGCATTCCGATTCCTCACTTCATTAGAATCATGAGTAGCTCTTCTTTGTAAACAGCATCATTTTCTGGGGCCATGCAAACCTGTACTAGTGTTTAATTATTCTACAGTATTCATGACAGTAAAATAGACCATCCTAAGTTAATCTACTGGAGTAATTCTGTTCTCAACCAGTAGAAAATGCTGAGAACTGATTATGCACGGAAAAAAAATATCGCCATATATCGTGAAACCGTTAGAATTTTGAAAAATACTGTCATATATATTTTTGGTCATACCGCCCAGCACTACTGTGGACCATACCACTTTTCATTCTTTACTGTGAAAACGGTATTTTAATAAATGCTTCCATCCACAGAAACATCCCAAAACATGCTGTCATGTGGCACTGTAACACTGCCACAAAAAATACACCAAAAAACAGAGTGGAGCATGTGCAGAAAGTCTGTGCATGGTATTTTTTTTATTTAATTAAGCTAACCCTAACCCTTAATTTGAACCAGTATACAATAACAAAAATAAACAAAGAATGAACCAAACCAGTTACCCTGGATTTCCACTGGACGCGTTACAGCCGCGGAACGTCAGCGGCACGGTCGCCGTTGCAAATCGATTCCATTCTAATCGTCTCAGCAGCGTCCCAGAAGCAGCTCGCCGCGCCGCAGCGCTATCGATAGGTAGCAGCTCTATTTTTGCCGTTGCCGCTGCTGAACCTCGTAAATTCCAACAGAGCAGTTCGCACCAGACAGGAAAAGCAACACAGAATCAAACTAAAACATTTCCGCACCCCTTTCAAAATAAAACACAATACGCAGGTCATACAGCCTGTCACAACTTCACATCAACATTACGTCGTTAGCGGTGCTACCAGGTCAACAACCAATTAATCAGAGCGTCTCGGAGAGTCATAATGTACGACGAGAGAGTGATTGTTGAAGTGGAGAAACATAAAATAATTTTTAGGACACCAGATCAACAGTTCTTCCACGTCGGAGAATGAAAGAAGCTGTGTTGTTGTTTTTTCCTTTATACACACAGCCTATCGCGGGATCTCGCGAACTCACGTCCGTTCAAGATTATCGCGCGATCTTCTGTGAATACCGCTGGCTCCCAAGGCACTGCCGTAACGCGCCCGGTGGGGATTGACGCTGGGCAGAGGACGAAGCAGAACCAGCGCCGATGACGTTCCGCAGCTGTAACGCGTCCAGTGGAAATCCGGGGTTAGACTTAGGGTGCTTTCACACCTATAGTTCGATTGCTTTGATCCGCACCAGTCAAAAACTTTTTACAATGTAGCAAACAGACGTGAGTACGGTTTGCTTTCACAAATGCATAGTTATAAACGAACCAAAATAGACCGCGAAGATCATCTGCACCGGAACCGGACTAACCCCGGATTTCCATCGGGCTCGTCACCGCCGTGGAACGTAAGTGCAGTGGTCACCGGAGCTGATCGCTGCCACTCTAATCAATGTCAGCATTTCCACCGGGCACGCCACGGCTTCTTGTGTCAATATGGCTGGCACGCAGGTAACGCGCCCGGGAGGGATTGAAGCTGGGCAGAGAACGGGCAAAACCGTGCATTAAACTAGACCGTTTCGTCCCATACAAAAGTAGGGTGGATTAAGTGGTCCGAGACCACCCCTTTAGGCAGGTCTCGGACCGGTTGATTTGTTGCCCACCAAAAGACCGAGATTACATTCACACCTACGCAAACTAACGAACCACAGCATTTGGTGCGCACCTAATACTGTAGGTGTGAAGGCACCCTGAGAAGGAAAATAAAAGTTAATAGCTAACAGGCCAAATTATGGAAGACCTAAACGGCCATGGATTTTCCTTTTTTTATGCATCGTTATCTTGTGATAATTACTTATTATCTTGTTATCTCTATATAACAAAGATTGTTTTCTTGTGATAACAAATTAATTATTTTTGTTAACTCTAGAAAACAAAACGATAGTGTAGTATATTCAATCATTGCAGGAAGCATCATTTAGTGTAGCAATGTCAGAGGAGGAGGAGCTTTGATCACCACGTCACGGAAGTTTTCAATCAAGCCCTGACACAGGCTGAAATAGCATTATGCCTTGCTAGTACAGACAATATACACATTAGTGAGCACAATCTAAGAAGACGGTTAACAAGGCTTCAGCTATATCGGCGTCGCCATGGATACCGGATGATGACTAAGAGAAGTCAAGACGAACACATTATTAATTAATTTGTTATCACAAGAAAACAATCTTTGTTATATTGAGTTGATAAAATAATTAATTTGTTATCACGAGAAAACAATCTTTGTTATATGGAGTTAATGAAATAAATTAGTTTGTAATAACGAGAAAACAACCTTTGCTAGATAGAGATAACGAGATAAGTTGTTATCACGAGATAACGGGGCATAAAAAAAGAAAAATCCATGGTCGTTCAGGGCTTCCGTACCAAACAACCAAGAAAATGAAATTACGAAGATATCGACAGCAAATGCAAGGGGTAGTGGGGGATTGGGGCAATGACATTGTTTTCCCCAAGTAGGGTATACACAAAAACACAACAAGGGTTGCATTTTTTTCACTCTGGGGCCCGTTTTCCATAGACGGTGCTTTTAGGTCTCCCAAAAACATTGGTTCTATGTAGACAAAAAGCCATAACAATACAAAACCTTTAATTCTACTAAACTTGTTCTCATGTGCAGGGCCCATCCAAAAGAAGTAATTGATATTCGATGTTAACTGCCATATAGAAACCATTACCAACCAACTAACTAACTGAAGGGAAATGGTATAAATATGGGTTAAAGGAGTCAGTAATGCAATAACACAAAACCAACTGCAACAAAAACGGAAGACGAATGGGGGAAAAAAATGCAATAATGCCAATGAAGTACTTCACTACCAACAAACTAATTAAGAAAATAATATATATACACAGTTATGTGCAAAGGCCTCAAGGACCCATCAGCTTTGTCGTTTTATGTCTGTCAAATTCTGTGATCACTGGCATTTGTATTGGAATGATGTGACTCAAAGTTGGTCCTAGCAAGCTGTCAGAGTTTAACTATTATGCAATGAGTATTAACACGTATAATACTCAAGCATGTCTAGAATTAACCCTGGCTTAACACTCTTTTCACAGCAGGTGTCGGACAAACAGGTTTTATCAATGACATTAATTTCAGGTTTGCCAGGGTCGTGCTATTGTTTAGTTGTGAGGGTAGGACACACTGAATGCCATATTCTCTGCGAATTAAAATATTGACAAATAATAACGTATGTATGGCAACAGTTTTTGTTTTATTCTTTACCTTGTTTCTTTTTGAAGGGAGAATGGGTTCTTCATATAAGCCTGGGCTTCTAGACCTCTCCTGGCACAATTTAAATTATAGCACTGCTGAAACAACTACTCAATTAGTAATCAGTTTCTAAATTAGTCAACTATTTTGATAATCCATTTATGAGTTTGAAGATTTTTTTCATAATTAAAACAAGATTTGATTGTTTCAGCTTATTAAATGTGAATATTTTCTTTGCTCCATATTACACATAAATAATTGACAACTGAATCATTTGAATCATTGTTTGTGGACAAAACAAGGCAATCGAGAACATCATCATTTCCAGGTTTGACAAACACTATCAACATTTTTCAACGTGGACCAAAAGATTACTAGATTAATCGTGAAAATAATCGACAGATTAATGATTATGAAAATAATCGTTAGTTGCAGCTCTAGAAACAACACATCAAATGCTGACCTACGACATTTGCTAGTCATTTATAGTAGATTTCCTCAATTCGCATTATGGAAATCTATAACTGAATTAAAAATACATATAATAAAATGGCCCACACAAATTAATGGAAAATGACATAATCTGTCCTTAAAAAAAGGGTTAGGGTTAAAAAAAAGTTGTCAATATCTGAAATGTTAATTTTGACTGAGACATTTTGAATTATCCATAGCTTCCATACATTATCCAGTGCATTCATTTTTCATTAATTAATCGGATCAATCAAACCTCCCCATTTTTAATTGAGTTTCGCGTCAATTCCCACATTAACTTATTAGTTACGTTCACAGACCATGCTCTTGCCAGGGTACACAAAATAAAGCAAACTTCAGAGGACACAGCGGAGTTGCTGTTAACAGGTAGATTCAGCTTGTAAAAACTCACCGATGTGTGTGTCCGTTTGCCCGTGTGGACCAGGGACCTGTACGCTTATCTGTCTTTCTGGTTGCGGGATACATTTTAGGCAGAATGAGTGCAGACAAGGCAGAAGTTTGGGCTCACAGTCTCGGTTCTGAAGACTTTGTTTACACACTGCGCACGTATCCAGTAAATTAATGGGAGTGGGTACCGGCGTAGCCGCTGGAGCAGTAGGAGGGGGGGACATTTCAGTAGAGAGCCCACCATCTCCGGGAGCATCCCCAGCACTATCCCCGGCACTCGGGCTTTCAGTGGTCGCTGGCTCTGTGCTGGAACAGTTTGTCTCAGCGGGGCTCACAGCGTTGCTAGCGCTACCACTGGCTTCCCCTCCCGCACCGACAGTCGCAACGCTGCTAACGTCTCCTCCGTCGCTAGTGGGTGTTGGTGCCTCGTTCGCGTTATCATTGCGCTCTGTTTCTTCATCAACCTTCGTATTCGGTTCTGTAATTGTTGCCGCATTTTCCTCAGTCGTCTCTGACTGCTCGTTATCCGGCGCTGAAGGCAGGGAGTCCAAATTAGCAGACGGTTTCAAATCTTCCTCGTCTTTGTTGTCCGCCATCTTCCTTCCTCTTTGAACCGCTGCACGTCCGACGTAACTTCTCGAGCCACGAGTACGTAAAGATACGTCGTGACGTCAGTTTTTGTTTATTTGCTTACGCTAATTTGTCAGTTTAATAGGTACAGTGAAACGACACTTGCGTAATTTCAGACCAACAGCCGCGCAGTGTATCCACACCTGAAGCGCAAAACTAAATGAATTTAACTTTCACTTCATCATTTCAGAAAACAAAACAACAATTTGTGCCACCGTAATTTTGCTATTAAGCTTGTCTTTATATTATTACTGTTGGTAATTACTTAGCAATGCAACCCAATAGAGTGCTCTCCTATCATCAGTAGTTATAGTAATTCTGTTGTCGTTCTTATAGAAATTCTAACTATAGGAGTCATTGATAGTAATGTTAGGTGTTTACGGTAAATATTGCGTAATGTGAAATTATTTGTCACAGGTCAGGCGGTTATGTTTTCCCTCGACTCGTGACACACTTGTGTAGCCACGCCTCTTTTCTGATATATCATGAACCCTGATAGATAGATAGATAGATAGATAGATAGATAGATAGATAGATAGATAGATAGATAGATAGATAGATAGATAGATAGATAGATAGATAGATAGATAGATAGATAGATAGATAGATAGATAGACAGACAGACAGATGTGTAATCATATTGTCCAACCCCAAGATATATAAACTTGAATGCTTATTGGATATAAGCATTGTCAGGTAATGTGTATTTGTGTAATGAGGGAGGGTGTGGCCTAACGTCACCAACACCCCATGTCAAGGTGTGCATAAATGATGGGCTTCTTTAACTCAGACACAAATGGCACTGAAGAGATTAACAGACTGAAAAGTCAAAAATGTTAATTTAAAAAAGAAGTTAAAAAAGAGATCACTGAATAAATGAATAAATAAATAAATGAACTGCTAAAGACTTGAAATAAACTCATTAACCTCCAGTGCTGTCATTTTCCAGAAATACAACCTACCTGAAGTGTCCAAAAGTACAAGGTGTCAGTGCTCAGACATGGCCCAGATAAGGAAACACAACATGTCAAGACTGAGACAAGAAATATCTGAAGACAGATTATTTAAAGGTTTTATGGATACTTGACAGATCAGATGGCTGAGACTATGGCCGGACACAGACACCAAGTGGGGTACTGGTATGGGCTGCTTTTATTCAGGTTGAGTTAGTTGGACCTTTTTGAGTTGAAGATGGAGTTAACATCAACTCCCAAACTTACTGCCAGTTTTGAGACGGTACATTCTTCAAGAAATGGTACAGGAAAAGTCTACATCACTGAAGAAGGCCATGATTTTTACTCAGGACAACGGTCCATCACATGTATCCAAGCACTCACCAGCAGAGGCCTTAAAGACATTGCAATAATTACATGGCCCACTGAATATTTTTTGGAAATGTCAGAAGTGTTTGTTTGTTGTTTTCACATAAATAAATTCAAATAAACAAGTGAAATGGGAATATTTTAGTTTTTTTATTTAGTTGCATAATAATTCCGCACACATGCAGTAGATATACTCCTGTGGAAGCCTAAACTATCTTTTCCTTTATTAAATAGTCACGCTTGAGGTTTATTAACATTTTGGAAAGACTGAGAGCACGGTATTTGTTCAACAGTAAAATAAATATTGAGGAATACAATTTGATTAGTTTTGCACGCACTGTCTAGTCAAATAGCAACTGAGTTTGCTGGTTCAGCATGAGATGTATCCAAAATGTAGATGTTTCAAATATAAAAATCCTTGGGAAAACGTGGGATGGATGGATGCTTTATTTATCCCCATAGGAAATTGTTACTTGCGACTAGTGTTTTTATGTGACCTTATTGCTTTCGACATGAACAGAACATTAATCAGCTGGCATGTTTACATTGACGTGCAATGTTGCCATTCTAAATAGATAAAGTAGGGTTTATTACATGACTGTTTTATTAGGCTGCATAGGTTCTATATAGGTGTACCTAAATAAACTGGCAAGCATGTATACATTACACATGTTCATATTCTGCTTTATCCGCCACCTGAGGGCCACCAGTCCATCACAGGGCCAACACATGGAGACAAACTGTTCTCTCTCACAATCAAACCTACAGCTGAGTGTCCAGTTAACCTCTGGAGGTGTGGGAAGAGAAGCTGGAGAAAACAAACACCAGGGTGAAGACATTCACCTTGCATTCCTGAGTGTGGACTAACCTTGAGAGACTTATCAGAGAAATTAACAATCAGGGTCATGAAGCCTATTTTTACAGTGAGTATGTGCGACTGACAACAAGAGCACAGACTCATTGGATTACACTATATAATTGGCTACCTAGTATCACTGAGCATTTTCCTACATCAGCAGCAGGTGGAAGCTGACTGAGTCTTTTTTTGTTGCACATCTTAATGAGATGCTTACTTAACACAAACTGGGGAATAACCTCAGATCAGCCACTTCAGGCATCACGCCAGACAAAGTTCTGCTTCAAGGTTTGCGTGGGTTTGGAGCAACACACGTGAATAATGAGGCTTTGCTTAGGACAACTGGATTTCCTGTTAGTCTGCTTTGGCTATTTGGATAAAAACTTAATAAACACCAGCAGTGTGTTTATGAAGTGTATTAGGATTTGTACTGGAGAGTATGTTGTAGTTGTGGTAATGGTACAAACACGAGAGGTCAGCAACAGTCTATACTGTATGTTTACATGACATTAGGAAAACAAAGCTGTGTTAGTCTAACTAAAACAGGACTTTTAAAATATTTATAAACATGTTAGTCTGACTAAAGCTGTACTAAATCACATTCCTTTATCATTTCAAACAGTATAAACCTGGACAACGAGAGTAACAGGGTCTCTCTCACTTTAAGAGCATGTCCTTTTCCACACTAAAAGTCACATTGTAAAAATGTCTACACAACCTTTGTTGTTGTTTTTTTAATTACTTCCACACATTTGTGAACAACTTCAAACCACAGATGCACCATAACCTTCATAAAATAGCATGCATAATTTAAATCACTGTATAATATAGTCAATTATTAAAATAGGATTCCACCCTGAACAACTAAAAAATTGCAACAGTCCAATATGACTATTTTTGATTTTTATTTGCTAATGTGTGTGTATTTTTCTTTAAATAGCGCACAACATGAAGTAGTTTAATTATATGACATTATTTCTTTTAGTCGAGTAAACAATCTGGATGCTTCCTTCAGATATTCAGGTTTGTAGAATGAGCAGATATTTGTGCAACAGAAAAAGAGAGTAAAAATGTGAACAGCTGAACCAAGTAGAGAAGACTGCTGACAGAGGCAAACACTGCAGCTAGTCAGAGCCCCACAAATTAACCTAATGAAAACGGACTAGTTGAAAAGTACAGTTTATAGGCCAATAGTGCATATTAGACATTGTGGATTTTGCTGAGTGTGTACATTTAGGGGCAATGTCAACAATGGTGAGCTGCTGCATGTGATTTCTCAAGGACGCGTGTATTTAAAGCTGAGTCTTGTGACAAAAAAAAAACATTCACTGTGGCATTGTGAGGTATGAACTTGATTACTACGACTACTTGATTACTACTGAAGCAGAATAAAAACAAATGACAATGACAATTGAGTGCGTTAAGAAAGCCCATCCAATTAAAGGTAAGATAAGATAAAATAAGATAAGATAGTCCTTTGATAGACATTTCCTTTGCTAAATGTTGGAGATTAACCCATGTTTTCTGGATTTTTCTCTTTTTAACTGTCTTTTCAACTGATCTACAGTTCTGCATTGTCCGCTTCTTTTGTCTGACGTCGCGCTCATGGCGCTTCCGGTGACGACGCTCTCTGACCAATCAGTGAATGTTCGCGTTGTCGAGGAAAATTCTGGAAAACAGGACCTGGTCCTCAGCAGCTGCTGGCAGATTCTGAAGAATCAGTGGACCAGACTAACAGATAGAAAGTTGGGGAACTTCCTCTGGCAAGGTCTGGCATGAACTGCCCAGTCATGGTTGAACTGTCACAGGCGCAAGTTATTAATCTGTCAATCAAAGTGTTGTTGTTGATTAAAATAGTATGGTTGAACAGTCACAACGAGTTAAGATAATATATCAGAAGGTTACTTGGAACAGCTGAGCTTATAACCTCGTCCTGTTTATTTGCTTGGACTTCATATTATAATCCATCACATTTGTTGACATGTTGTTGACATGTAAAATGAAGATGATAATAACATAAGAACATCTGACCCCTCAGAGGAGGGGGATAGGAACAACAATTTTGTAAAACAACAAAAGATCTTAGTTTTATCCTAAACACGGTGGTCCATCATATTGAAGACTCGCTCCTGATGTAAATATAAAAGGCTCAAAAACATTAGCTACATATTTTAGTTTTCCACTTGTTCCAAATACTTTCACCTAAATCTTACGCACTGAACCTTTAACACTGAATGGCAAGTAGGTCAGTGTATTTGTTGTTGCATAAATAGGTCATTTATCCCTGTAGTGGTCAACTGATCTGAAATAGAAAATATATAATTTTTGGATTTGTTTGTTCAAACAATAAAGAAAAAAAAACAATTTATACATCAACATATTCAGAACATTTTTGTTACTATTTTGATTTATTTTCGTCTTTCTAATCACAACAAAGGCGACAGCTTGTCATCAGTTGCACAGCTGTTGTCTCAGCAGTCCAAACATTGTTTTTTAACCTACATTTCTAGTTAAGACCATAAGCCTCTCAACTGTCGCCTGATCAAGCAGCACTTATACTCCACTACTCCACTCCACTAGATGTCACCAACATAGTATCGCGGGGTTGTCACGTAAGGATTTTTTTTTGAAGGTCGTGCCACTGCCGCCGGAAGCGGAAATCGAATTTGTTGTTGCTTTGAAGAGCGGTGTTTCATTTTAAGACAAGTTTGGTAAACAAAACAATCAAAGAAGGCTGATTAAAATGGCCGGCACGGCTTCAGTAGCGGGTGAAGTGTTCGTCGATGCGTTGCCGTATTTTGACCAAGGATATGACGCAACAGGAGTCCGAGAAGCGGTGAGTTCACCGGCACCGAACCGGGAATCTGTTAGCCGCAGCATGTTAGCTCAGCTAACCATGCTGTTCTCAAACATGGACATAAATTACACTCTGCGGCACTTTCAGTGGAACAGTCATCATACATTTAATCTGGTCACCATTACCTCTATCTTAATGCGTATTAATTACTGTGATTATTATCATTAAAGCTCTCGGATCATTGGGACAAGGAGCAGAGATACTGCGTGTGCAGGGACCAACTTCCGTTAGGAACAAATCAAGTTTTGTGATGTTTTTGGCAGGAAATACCCCACTGATATTATTTAACTTTAAAAAAAAATCCTAAACATTGTTAACGTTTTATACGTTTTCACATATTTATTGTATCTCACATAAAGATGTCTTTAAACTTTATCTGTATTGTATTACATTACTCATTCATCCATCTTCCATCCACTCTCAAACCTATGGTCATTTATGAGTCAAATAATCCCCAAAACTGCATATTTTTGGACTGTGGGAGGAAACTAAATAACACAATGAAAATCCATGCACACACTGAGAAAACATACAAACTTATTTTTCTATTAAACATATTAATTTCTTAATTTACTAATTTCACATTTTATAACCTTAATCTACTTTTGAAATGTTTAATCTTAGAATTTATTCTCCTTCAAAAAAGTGTGAGGTTATTGGAAAATCCAAAGGTGGAAACCACCGGAGGTCTACAACAACTTTATATAATTAATTTCCAGTGTGCTGCTGTCAGTTGGAGAGAAGAAACACAGCGAGTGGAAAAAATAGTCCCACTGGGGAAATCCAAAACTTTAATACTGTATCCTGTACCAGACAGTGTTTAGAGTGAGAAGAGAATGCTCTGTGTAGCGTAGCGCCAGTGCTTTGACTCGATTTTCCTTCATCTTATAGGCTGCAGCGCTGGTTGAAGAGGAGACCAGGAGATACCGACCTACCAAGAACTACCTGAGCTACCTGCCCACACCGGACTTCTCCACTTTTGAGGTGACCAACTCCTCAGAGCTCTAAAACCTTCTTTATGACGTTGACCATTGTGACAGGAGAGAATTATCTTTTTTTTTCTTTCTGAACTCCAGACAGAGATCATGAAGAATGAGTTTGAGCGTCTTGCAGCGCGCCAGCCCCTGGAGCTTCTCAGCATGAAGAGGTAAATTCTACACACTGCAGGAGCCTGTGTTAAGCCCAATGTATACTTCTGCGTAAAGTGCTCTACGTAGGTTACGAAGACCCCTCTCCGTCGTCTCTGGGTGCACAAAATATTTTTTAAAGGCCACATTATACTTCTCTGACTGTGTAATGCGTTATCTTACTGCGTAACTACGGAGACCCCTCGTGCCTTCATACTTCTGCGTCGTGGTGACGGATATGCACTGCAATTTCTCACCCGATCAGTAGGGGTCGCTACGCCAGGTTGTTGTGCTTTTGGCTACAGTGAGCAATGTTGTTGTTGAAACAGTGGCCGTTTCTCACTTTTCTGTGTCACAGAACGCAATTTTTAGATAATTTGAGGCGAGAAATTGGCCATTTAGAGTCTAAACATGTGCTGTGAGCCGGCACAGAGCAGCTTCGGTCGGCCTGTCCTGAGGACCAATCGCAGCTCTTGCCGTCTCCGTTGTCCCTTGACGGAGTGACGGACACTTAATATTTTGTGCAGTCGGAGATGTCGCAGAGGCTCTCCGACAAGCTCTGTGTCGACGCAGAATGCTCTGCGTAACCTACGACCCTAAGAATCGGAATCGAATCGAATCGTGAGCCACCCAAAGATTCACATCCCTAGTTTCAATGTTATTCAGCTGCAACAACAGTCTTTCTCTCTCGGACGCCATTGCTCGTTGTAGCAAGAAGCACAACAACCTTGCGTAGCGACCCCTACTGATCAGGCGGAAAATTGCAGTGCGTATCCAGCACCACTACGGAGAATTATGAAGGCTCAAGGGTCTCAGTGTTTACGCAGTTGGATATCGCATTACGCAGCCGGAAAAGTATACTGTGGCCTTTAGAGCGTCATGGTGGTTTAGACAAAAGCAGATTATTTTAAAAGTGTAGAATGGATGTTTATTTCTTTTATTCTTTTTTTAAAAAAGTAATTTTTCCTCTGTAGCTTCAGATGTTGAGCATCATTTAATTTTAGCAATTTATTTTTTAGAATCATTTTATTTTTTTAATATTTTATTTCAAATCATTTTTCAAAGACCCACCTTTTCGCCTTTGCCTTCACTTCAGGATAAGAAGAGTAAATCTGGACACTTTTTTTAACCATTTTATTATTTTACCTTTTTGTCTGTTTTACGTTGTCATCAACTGTGCTCGAGAAATAAACTGGACTTTAACCGTTTTCCTCCCTGTGTAGATATGAGCTGCCTGCGCCTTCAGCAGGACAGAAGAACGACATTACTGCGTGGCAGGAGTGCGTCAACAACTCGATGGCCCAACTGGAGCACCAGGCGGTCCGCATCGAGAATCTAGAGCTGATGTCACAGTATGGAACCAACGCATGGAAAGTCTACAATGAGTATGTGGCCGCACTCATTTATCCCAGGCGCCAACACAGAATTAGTCCAAAGAGTTCATCTAACATGTTTGTCTTCTTCCCACAGTAACTTGGCTTATATGATTGAGATGGCACAAAAGGAACTTCAGAAATTCAGGTGACCGATGAGTGGAACATGTTTGCTTGAGAAAGTTGTGTCAATTTTTTATATTTAGTGGATTTTAATACATTTTTCTGGTCCACAGGAAGCAAATTCAGGATATTAACTGGCAGCGTAAGAACGATCAGTTGGCAGGAGGAGCCAAACTGCGAGAGCTGGAGTCCAAGTATGTTTTATGTGACTACATAATGTACACTGGGGGCTAATTTAGATTTTTAGATTTCATTCTAACGTCTGCAGCTGTCTGTCAACAGTTGGGTGTCTCTGGTCAGCAAGAACTATGAGATCGAGCGAGCCATCGTCCAGCTGGAGAATGAAATCGGTCAGCTCAGACAGCAGCAGGGGGACGAGAACAAGGAGAACATTCGGCAGGACTTCTAGACGATGCCTACGTTTCATAAACGTTTGTGGATCGAGAAGCAAGAAGGTGGTTAAGTGACCTGTTTGGAGGAGTTTCAATGTGAATCTTCCAGTAACTTTGACATTCAGGAGGAGCCACAGACACATACTTCTCCTTTGTTCCACTGTACTAACGGTGTTGGAATATGGTTCAATGAGACTTTTCATGCAGTTTTCTTTCTTTTTCTGAAGAACACAAATATTTAAAGTGATTCCATGTACAGTCTACAAAAATACAAGCCTTTTGACGTTCTTACAAATGAAGAGTTAGATTCTTAAACAATAAAATATTACTACTTTGGCCAGCAGCTCATGTTGATGCTTGAGTCAGTTAAGTGTTTCCCCAAACACTGAGCTGTGTTATTTGTTGAAATCCTCTTTACATCCAGATAGTCATCAATACCTAAGGTTGTTTGAGTAGAAAGTTTGCAATACCTGTGTGCACTCTTGTTAAAGCGCTGCCCTCCAGACACACAGAACAACACTCTGCCTGACTAGGGTAGTATTGGATGATACTTTTTTCTATACTAATTTTATAAGATAACAAAACAAAAAACCTACAGTGCACATTATAGTATAATTTTTTAGTTTAAGCTGGCCTGATAGCAACCATGTGCTGTCATAAGCCGCGTCTTCCTCTTCTCCTGTGAGGAATGAGCTCTGTCAGTCAATCTCAAGAGCTGTTGCATGCAAGTCAGTCTAACAGCGTGCTGCATCCTTATTGGCCCACTGACGCTGACGAGAGTCGGAATCCCAATACTGTACCAATCCCTGGGGGAAATTAGTTGCATTACATTTGCTCCCTCTGTACTAAAATGACAAAAGTTATCAAAACACAGTAATGGCAACACCTTTTATATTAAATTTAACTTGAAATGTAAACCTGACAACACAGTACCATAAATAATAAGGTGTGAATGTGATGTACAAAGTTGATTTTTCTGTCAAATCCACAGGGTTTTTAAGAGCATAATTATTCACAGTAACAACAGAGAAATGTTGTTTGCGTTTTGAGTGTGTGACATGTTGAGAGACGCATGAACAGCTGATGGCAATGATTTCCTGTGGAGGAATGAGCCTGTCGCTGATTTGTTTGTTACAGAAACCACATTCTTTTTCCAAACACCCCTTTTTATTGATGCTATCACAACGTGGATTTCGAGAAATAAGATAAAACGTAAAGAAACCAAATAATAATAATAACTGAAACAGGCAGATTGGTTGCTGCTTTACCACTCAGTCTTTGTTTTGCATTTATCATTTGATCACTATTAATGTCACATAACATGATGGTTGTACTTGAACATGTCACTCATACCATCACGCAGGTTTCACTTTGTACATACTTTTTGGATTCTGATGAAGACTAAATTATCTCAGTGAGCCTTCCCTTCTTTTCCTTTAGATTTTTTATACTGTTGAATAAAATGGACATTTCTTACATTTCCTTGTGACTTGTGATTCATCTCTTACATGAAATATCTCAATGCACATAATTTCCCTCTAAAGTTCCAGTTTTGCTGATACTATAAAAATACTATGGTATAAAGACATGGGGTATGCATTTTTTTTTAGGATTGTTGCATGCATCTTTGCAGTTGTTTACTGTACACTGGCACTCACTCTAAAATACAGTTAAGTGCCAGAAGGTGCTGTTTATTCAAAGAATCAACTTCTCACATATTTAGGATAAATTAACATTTCTGGCAGAGGCCTTCAGCACAGAAGCATGTGGCATGTGTCAGAAATCTTGGAAAATGACAGAATCCAAATCTGTCACATTAATATGTCAAGAGCGAAATATGCTGTTGGAAATAACTCTCCTTGGTAACTGTTGTGTTAAAATCATCCGCATGAGCCACAAACACAGCTACGGACCCAGAACATTAGTGAGTAATTTAAAATGTACACATTTATAATCGACAGCTACAACCAGTTAAATATGTAATAGTATGTTGGTGAACTGTAACTCGTTAACCAAAGTCAGTGTGAAATCGCGTCATTTAGGGTTAATGAAATATCACAGGCCATGAACATGACACCAGTGACACCAGTCACTGTCCACAGGTCACCATGCTCATGTCCTCCGCTCATGATTGAGATTGGCACTAAGTTTACAAACTGAAGGCAACTCATTACCCAAAGAGACCCACGTTGGAACAGCAGTGTTTGACTGAAGTAACTCAGCTGAGTTTAGAAGAAGAGTTTCTGTTAAACAACAACTCAATAAAGCCTCAGATTGAGGGATCCACTATGTTTGTGCTGTGAATTTGTGTTTTTTGAATACATATGTTGATGTTTACAGTTTAACTACAGGAAATACATAGGAAAGTGACAATAAAGTCTCAGTTTTGCCAACATGTGCATGTCTGGATACGACACTTTGAAACACATTGTCTGATGGACGTTAACAGTAAAGTATAATTTATTCCTTTTTTTATTGCCACATTCCTTAAACAGTGTGCAAAACAATGTTTCAATTGCTCCTTTGCTTCCTTCTTTGGTCAGATCAAACAAAATCTGGATGATCTGAACATCTGAATAAATGTCAACTTAATCTGTGGCAAATCAGAAAGCCCAACTTCACAAAAATTAGCATCTGCATGGTTGTCATGAAAAGTCAAATGTCCAGCATAGAGCGGGGGGAGAGATAGGTAGCACAGAGGGTCAGTTTCTACATAAACCAACACCAACCAGGGACTGAATCCAAACCCAGCAACACTGAGAATCTAACGCTTTCACTTGCAACTTTCTCTCTCTCACTCTCTCTCACTCTCTCTCACACACACACACACACACACACACACACACACACACACACACACACACACACACACACACACACACACACACACACACACACACACACACACACACACACACACACACACACACACACACACACACACACACAGTCAGTCAGTCACACAGACACATACTTTGCAGGCACCATTATACTGTTTGAAAAGAAACTATAGGAGTCTCTTTAGGAAAAGTCATCCACTGTGACTGAACCAAATCTGACTATGTGCAAAACTTTGTGGACAGCGACAGCCACTGGTAGCTAAAGAAACAGTAGGTAATTTTTGGCCATGCTCCAGTCTATATACTGAGAGTGTTGAGAGCTGGTACTAAAGTAACAGCTTCTGGCTGGTTCTGGTTCTGGTCTGGGCTTCCTTTGCTCTGGATAAACTTCTGCCGATGCCTCTCCTCCTGACGCTTCTTCTTCTCTTGCCTCTGCTGCTCCTTCCTCTGCTTGTTTGAAACCTGTGGATGTTAGAAAAGAAAGAAACATGAGTAAAGTCGATCTTAAAATAATAAAGGCTTGTGAAATAAAATTACAACCAACTGGAATTTCTAAAATAAAAATGATAATTCTGTTTTGATGTCACCTTAGATTTCTGTATGTTGCTGCCCTCTGCTGACTGCTTGTGTTCACTGCAGTCTGAGGCTGCAGCTCTGCAGGCCGAGCAAGATCCTGAGGCACACTGGCCCTGGCAGGCCTGACCCAACACTGAGCCAACAAGCCATTCAGCATTAATGGTTGCTGCACTCAGCTGGAGGAGGTTCTCCTCATCACCTGTGACAGAAAACATATGGACAGAATTAGTCAGTGAATATGAATGCCATTGTTAAGCTCAAGAAAATGTTTATATGTTATTGAACAGTTAAGCTCGATTATACAATGGTTATGGAGAAACGTTTTTGTTTTTTACGCCGACTGCCTAATCCTTCCTGCAAGTTAATGAGTCAAGTGTGATGTCTGACCCTGGATTCCACGATTCTTGATGGAGTTCAGGATCACGTTGTCCTCATCAGAGGACGTGTGGGAAGAGTTCTTCTGTCTGTCCCTCTGACCGTCCCCAAACTCACGCTGCTGACCTTGTGAATTCTGCATATTCTGATGACATCAAAGACCAAAATAAGCATCAGAAACTCACAGCTTTTAATCTAAAAAAGCAGTCCTGGCAATGACTATATGATTTCTACTATATTTTAGATGAGAGAGATATAGTATATACCTCTATGCGGAGCTGAGCAGGACTCTCAGAGTTGTCTCCGATCCGCCTCACACTGTCATAATGATCTCCATAGCGGTAGGCAATGTGAAGCTCTCTGCACACCTGCTTCTCGGCCCCATTTATCTACAAAGAAAGCAGAAGAAATAAACTGTGTGCTGTAGCAAATGGTGCTTATGTATCATTGAGTAATTGTCTTTGCTTATCCCTACCTCCCACAGTGGAGTGTTCAGCTGATGGATGACCACTTTCACCTGTTGACTGCGAGCAAAAGCTACAATAGCGTCATTGCCAGCAAATGTACCAGACTGTGAAAGGTTCGACACTGGGCGAAAAAAAAGAAAAGGCTTTATTCACAATCTGGTCCCACACCATTCTTCTTCCTTTTGTATTTGTCGCACAGCAAATATAGCTCATCTTATTAAAATAAACCATCACTAACCAAAGTTTTATCTGCTTGCAACCACACAATAGCAGTCACATTGTTCACACACCAGTTGTGAACAATCAACGTGTGAGAGTGAAGTCAAAATGTCATTTTGGGAGGGTAGTTCTGTTGCTCCATTGCAAGCAGACGCAATGACCACCAGGGGTCAGCGCATAGTTGCTGTACAAATCTGCTTTAGTCAGACTTATGTGTGTGAAACGGAATCAATTTCTTACAGTGCTGTGTAAAGGGAACTTCATCCTCAACGAAGGGTTCAAAGTCTTGTCGATGAGACATCATATACTGTACAGTCTCCTGACGAAGCTGCAGGTGACCCCGCGAGTGACCCTCCAACTGGTCCCCTAAAGCTCTGAACAGGCAGTTTCTGCCGGGGAAAGGAAATTGAAATCAATATATCTGTTTGAGTTGCCATCCAATGGCAAAGTATTGGGATTTTGACAATGACATCAACTTAACTCTAACAAAACACAAGCTTACTATACCTTCAATCTCAGCAGTAAACATGACTAATTAAAAATGTTTCCTTTGCTATACAGCAGCCATGCCGCTGTGGTTAATAATAGGGATGGCCACGAATATGCGATTATTTGATTTAATCATACAATTTAATTAGTTGATGTGACTATTTGTAATTATATTCAAAAGATGCAAAACTGAAAAATGTTTCAAACAAATTTAAGAGGTTTCTTGAAATACGTATGCAGAACATACAACA
Organism: Microchirus variegatus; assembly: GCF_963457635.1. Lineage (NCBI taxonomy): Eukaryota > Metazoa > Chordata > Actinopteri > Pleuronectiformes > Soleidae > Microchirus > Microchirus variegatus. The sequence goes on from NC_139810.1 coordinate 13,942,261, forward strand.
CTGTTGTATGCTGTCAGACTGCAAGCTGAAGAAAAACATAGAGGCTGAAAGCATTATGTTATTATTATTATTGTTCTCCTGTTAAAATAGCTGTGACAACCTTAAATGTAACTTTGTGTAAATCAACCAGATTATCTGTAGTGTGGTGCCTGCACTGTGTGGTGCCTGCACTGTGTGGGACAATGCTGAGAGAGACCAGCACAAATAGATGCCATAATCTTTTACTAGCTCTTACCCATCTCCTGGGACTTCTCTGAGCTTGAGCCCCAGAGCCTGGAGCTGATTGGAGAAACTAACAAACTCTGCACCTTCATCACCATCCTGAGGCCGGTTCTTACGGTCTTTTGCGATGGCTCGGCGTGCTGCCCGCTCATCCCTCTTGCGTTCCACTTCACTCTTTTTGTTGCTCCGCACAGGTTTTAATGTCTGTTTCCGAGACATGATGGCTGCGGTTGTTTTTTCACACCTGCCACACCAAAGAATGTCTTTGTTAGAGAGAAGCTGGCTCTCTTGTGTCACTCAAACTAAATAAGCAAAAACATATGTGTGTGTCACTTGAGTAAGCTAGTATTGTGTGACTTAAACATCCCACTTTAGTTTTTTCCCCTCTGTAGTCCAGTTGGCAGAACTTGCAGCAGATTCTTCCAACGTGATCTGGGATTTGCTGCACTTGATTCAAGCAAATTGTATGGATTGTTAGAGAGTCTAATCACTGAAGTGAGCTGTTGTTTGGTGTACATTTTTTAATACGCAATAACATCCTAAAATAACTAATTGTGATGTTTGTTCTACTGCAATTATGAATAGATTTGCAAAACACATTTTATTTAGATTCAGTTACATTTATTTTGTTGTTGTTATTATTGACTAGAGAATGCTTGTAATGCAGTTTTACTACAAAACACCATCAAGTCATTCAAGACCACTGTGTAGGATTTAGTGTAATCTTCAATTGACTCTATGTGTTGGCCCTGTGACCTTAATGTGGAGGATGAACAGTAGACAATGGATGGATGGATAGAAGTGAAGTTGCATTATTGTATCCAACTAAATCTGGGTACAACATGGCAGATTCCATGAAAGAGGAAGGAGATGAAAACAATTCAGATCGTCGTTTTCATGAGACCTTCATGAAACTTTATAATTTTAGATATTTCATTAATTTTCTGTTGTTGGCTTAATTCTACACAAGTTAAATCGTTGAAATTGGACTGGTGAATGTAGGAGGAGACAGCGACTTGGTAACTGCGTTGTTAACATTGCGACGTGAATTTAATAACATATGCACTACTGCATACGAAGGTATGGAAGTGGACTCGGTCTCAGCGTCTGTCAAGCTTAAGGATATTTTTTAGGATACAATACGACACAAACTAGGACTTATATGATAAATACTGTGCAGCACATGGCCAAGAGGTGTGCAATTGGGCTCGTAAGCTCGCCCGGTTTGTGTGTGTTCACTACTGGTATGTAATAAGGATGAGGAATTCACGCTCACTAATTGGTGAGAATTACCAATTCTTATTATAAGTAAAATGTTCAGTGACTAAAACTACCGCTAAATAACACACGACTAGATTTGTTATATTTCCGTCACTGATGTTTCCGTTTAATTAACTCACTATTCAGTCCTGCGTATTAACTAGTATTAGTTAGTGCAAAACACTACAATATCGGCGTCAAGTCCAGCTAGCATCTAGCCACATAGCAACTAACATTCACGGCTTAATGTTACATAACAGTTCGTGTCTTGTAGTTAGCAGCTGTAACCGTCCAGTGGATAACTGGAGGAATTCTCGTTGTTGACAAACTGACACTTACCTTCAATGGTTTGCTCTCGACCAGAGACGAATTTACGCCGTTTCTTGTGTTTTTGCCACAGTGGAACGATGTCTGTTTTGGTTTTGTTTACAACGGAAGTTCCGCATACGTTCCTCTGTTGTGCGTCAGGTCGTACGGAAGGTAGAATGGGCCAAACTGCAAAGCCAATTAAAAATTGCGCTGAGCTGAATGTGGCTTTAGGAAACGGATTGAAGCCACAAACAATATTATCTTTCTTTCTTTCTTTCTTTCTTTCTTTCTTTCTTTCTTTCTTTCTTTCTTTCTTTCTTTCTTTCTTTCTTTCTTTCTATCTATCTATCTATCTATCTATCTATCTATCTATCTATCTATCTATCTGATAAGTGTGTGTATCTATTAGATAATATTATGACTCAGGAAGCTCTGAGTCATTTTATATTCCAGACTTTGACTTGAGAAAGTGGGAGGTTACAGTTACAATTCTGAAAGATATTTTGAATCTGAAAATGCCTCCACCTTCTCTCCAAATCCACTCACCACCAGTTCCTTCTGATGACTCCACACAGTTGGTGTGAGTGGGGGAGGAGGAGGACTGGGTAGAGAAGCAATAAACAGGATGTTTGCTGTGTAGAAAACACCAGCAGTCGCACTGAGACATAGAAATAAAAAGCCTGAAGACATAAAACTGCATCAGTAAAAAGGAAGAAGCAGTAAGACTTAGTAAGATCGTATTTCCTACAAGTAGGGAAAAAAAGTGCCATGCCAGCTGGCGTGAAAGAAACGTGACACACATCTGCAGATGTGAGTCGCTGTGTGCTTTATTATACACCTCATTGAGTGATGGCATCATGTGTGAGCAGATGTAATGTCCTGAAGGTTATTCATGCATGTGCAGCAATCAGCGTCAGTCACCTGAGAGAAACAGAGGAATCAGTCAAGCATGGATGATATATCATTTATACTGTACATGTACAATATGTTTGTGTGTGTGTGCATGTGAGTCCAATGCAGTTCAAAGGTACTTTAATCATTATTTTACAGGACATGCAATTTTCATCACATATTATGTCGACAAAGGTTATATTCAATCTCTGCTTCACTGACTTGCTCAAATGGTTTCCCATGACATACACATTGTGTATGCTTACCACCTGAACACATGTTCACATGTTCATGAAAACACACATAGTTATGACACATAACCAACCCATTGGCCTATGTTAATATTCAGTATGAGAAAATACAATGCACTAAGAAAGCCAACGTCAAAAAGTTGACTGCATTATTCCATAGCATGTAGGACATTATTTAAAAGATGGCTGCACAATACAACAATACAATACAATACAATACAATACAATACAGTGATGTGATTTTTCTCTTTGTTTTAGCACCATTAATGACATTTCAGTCATTTGTATTGATGTGCCAACAGAAATCATTAGCAATAAATTATTGTATTAAGTTGCATGTTTAAATTCTGTCAGAAAATAAAACAGATCATTAGACTATATATACATGCTAAATATAATATGCATATATACAGTATAATTTGGCATTACAGCTCTCTGACAAATGCCCTGAGACAATGTCTCCATCTCTGAAACCTTTATTCTACAATTCTTTTTTATGCTTGTTCCATTTTTATTTCTTTATGTTTCTTTGTAGTGTTTAGTAAGTTTTTGTCAGACCCAAGTGGCAACCGGTCGTGACCGGATTACCAATAAGAATCTCAATTACTGTCTTGAAACCCTACTGGACAATACCAGCTGTCAGTCACACTGGGACCCACTCATGTTGTCTGTTTTCCTCTAAACAGGAACACAATTTACACAACTGACATCATGTGCTATTGAGAAAAAGACTCTGAAGCTGGTGATTGAGACCATTTACACCTCAGGGAAAACTTTACTAACGTTATTAATCTAGTGAGGATTATTTCCCCATAGACTTCCATTCAAACATCTTTTTGCAATCAGTGTCGCTCCCTTATGTCGAATAATATATCCTGACTTCCTGGTTGTTTTCAGAAGGACAACATCTATTTTGATATGGTCCAACTACTGTATGGCTGACTACACCTTTCGTAAACTCCACATCAACCCAATGGTTGTACCCATGTTTGTAATGTAACTGCAGCTATACTTGGTATTGCTCTGGCCTTTTTATTTTATTTCTACAGTTAAACATTTACATTAACACCATTCTACCCCCTGAGGATTTTTCAATTAGAGCCTGCTACACTGGTGCCTTACTTAGATGTGTTAGTTCACTGTGGGAAGTCGAAAAGACTAGCAGATGTTCTTGAATTACACTCTCAAAGATCAAGAATAAAGAATATGAGTGGCTATTGAGTGAATAAGACTGTTTCCTTTTCTGTGTTTGGCATGGCATGCATATTCTTTGTACAGAGGTATGCATTTTATGTTAGCAGTCAGATGTGTGGTCACTGTCCGTGGTTCTGAACTGCTGTAAATTTATTCAGTTTATTTAAATTGTTTACTGAGACTGATTAGTTTGGCTTCCCTCAGTATGTATCGTGGTCAAGATTTCCCTTGACATTTCTCCTCATGTTCACATTTAACAAGATTCTATATGTCAGCTATAATATATTCAACCTCTCACATTCACATTTCATCATTTATTTTTCCACAATACAAAGAAAGAATCCCCAGACATCTGTGGCAAATAGATCATATCAAGGAAGAGCTTGAGTCTCTGAGTTTGCAAAATTTGGAGGGAAAAGTATGTTACACCAATGTGGGATTTCAGAAAAATATCTGCTTATTTAAAGGAACAAGTCACAGGGGATATGTTCCAAAAAAAGTATAAAATCTATATTTGAGCCTCTCTTTGGCATACATCATGCAGGATAATGGTGCAGAATCAGAACCTGAAGTACTGCAATGTCTGGAAGAGAAATATAAAGCCAGGCAGCATGAGTGTGTGTATGTGGGCGGGACCTGTTACAGTAATACAGTCACATCATGTCTTCCTTATGAAGACAAAAAGCACAACTGCCTACAATGGGGATTCAAATCCATGACAAAGGTGTGTTTTAGGGCTTGTTAGGTTAGAACTGATTGACTAATATAAGTCAATATATATATATATATATATTTATATATATATATAATATATATTGACTAAGATTGTGTGTATGTATTCTCGTTTACGTTACCTCTATAGGACATTTCCAAGTGTAAACACAAACGTTTTAGCACCAGTCGTCCCGATTAGCACCAAAGCTCTGTCCTCATGAGGCAGGACCTTATTTCTGAGGTTGCGGTTTAACCTTTAGGAATACACTCTTAGAAATATATAGTGTTCTTCTACAAGGGCTGAGGTTCTACCTGGCACCAATTGCTTTTTCAAGGGTTCTTGGTCACACTAATGGTTCCATTTTGACCCAGAGAACCCTTTAAAACCCCTTTCCTGAATAAAGAGTTTTGAAAGGGTTCTTGGTGTAACCCTCCAAAAGGTTCCAGGTGGAAACTTTTTATCACCTGGAGCCAAAAAGGGTTCTCCGACAAGCCGAAGAACCTTATATGGTTCTACTTAGCGCTTTTCTTTTTAAGAGTGTAGGTTTAGGCATTAAAGGTCCAGTGTGCAGCATTTAGTAAGGTTCATAGGCAGAATATGAATATACTATCAATAAGTATGTCTGTACAAGTGTATATTCACACTAAAATAAAAATGTTTTTGGTTTTCATAGCCTTAGAATAAGCTTCTTATACAGTATGTACTTTAGGCAAGGGCCTTTGCTTTGTGGAGGCCGCCATGTTGTGCCATCAAGTTTCTGCAACAGCCCAAATGGACAAATCCAATCAAATTGTATTTATATAGCCCACAATTACAAAACTCTGTTTGTCTCACAGGCTTCACAGGGTTGGTAACATCCTCTGTCCTTAGACCTTCGACCAGGGTAAGAAAAAACTATCTGGAAAAAACCCTTATAACAGGGAAAAATAAAGCGGTAGAAACCTTAGGGAGAACCACAGGTGAGGGATCCACTCCCTGGACAGACGGTTCAGTAGATGTTACCAAAAACATCCATCCATTATCTACCACGTTATTCTCCACCAGGGGAGATTGTGGGGGGTGCTGTGCCTATCTCAGCTATCTATCTATCTCGGACAGTTCCGGTCCATCTCATCGAGAAAACCCACACACACAGGGAGAACATGCAAACTCCTTGCAGAAAGCCCTTGTTCCGAAGTTGTTCCAAGCAGGGCTCGAAACCCGGTCTTCTTGCTGCAAAGGCCAGAGTGCTAACCACTACACCAACCGTGGATCCTACCCGAAACATACAATACACAATTACAAAAGATAAGGAGTAAAAAGTCTTTAAATGCCAGAATCCATCTGGATCACTGGGTTTGCCACAGCCTGTAGCGAAGGCTGTTGTGGCCAGAGACTTGGGGATGACAGAGGCCTCATTTCCGTCCTGGCCTCATTCTGTTTGCTGGTGGCAGCAGAAAGTAGTAGTAGTCTCGACAAATGAAAATGCATTTCATGTTTTGAAATGGATGCTTACGACACAAATGAAGAAGAACTGAATTGTTTCAGGTATACAAAGCCACGAGATAGAGCCCTGATTTTCTTGGAAAAGGGGGGGGTGAGCAGCAGAGTCATCCGTTTGTTACAATCTGCAGTGTCACATTGGTGTCACTAATTATTACACTGTTCAATGTTAAGGTAAGTGATGAGGCTTAATTTATAGTGTGTACAAATGAATTAAAGTTGATACAGGGTCCTGGCTAGAAGTTATTTTCAAACTCAAACGTCATTCCACACATGCAAACTGAAGCTGCAATTTCTCACCAGGAAAATGTCTATTTCCTTGTATTATTTCAGTTGTACATGTGTGGGTAATAGCAGATTTCCTCACATAGCCTCATGTTTCCATGGTTACCGTTCCTCTTCGCTGTGTCTTTTGACCAAAACAAGAGAGCCCTCGCAAACTTGGGTATGGAAAGTGTTGTGTTGCAGGGAGCAGGCGCAGTCGGCGCGTACGGTCTGCACACAATCAAACTGTATGTGTGCACACTTTTGCCTGCATAGGGCCTGTGTGTCAATAGACGCCTGACAACAAGGAGAAAGAGACTGAAGAGAAGAGGAAGAATATGACGGACTGGGTGTAGGAGTTTTCTAATTCCAGAAGATGGCACTAATGCAATATCATGGATGAAAGCTGTCGTGGAAACTCCATAGAAGAAGAAGACATTTACATCAGGCAGAGTTGTGGACCTTAGTGGACCTCTTTGAACACAAATATGACCCCAGCCTTAGGGTTAGTGGACAGGGGACACATTGTGTCCATTTACAAAAATAGGTGTGAGTAGTTTTTCTGGAATAAACACTGACCTTCGTTTTCATGGAGACCAAAACCTGGTCATAATGCTTCAGAGCCTTATTTCTGAGGAACTGGTTACGTTCAGGGAATTACTATTAAGTTAGGGTTAGGCATTAACTGGTTATGATTATGGGTGGGCATAAGGCTTTGTTAGGCTGGAAGTCAATGCAGTGTCCTTACAAAGTAGAGTAGCTGCCTGTGTGTGTGTGTGTGTGTGTGTGTGTGTGTGTGTGTGTGTGTGTGTGTGTGTGTGTGTGTGTGTGTGTGTGTGTGCGCGCGTGCGTGCGTGTGGTGATGGGGGGTTAAAAAGGGGTTAAGCCTCTAAAAAAAAGGTTGAATCATCATGAAGAATGTGATTCTTGAAGCCTGGTCCAGTAGATCTGTAGGTATCCACTATAAATAATGAGCCAGTAGGCCAGTTCTCTACACACACACACACACACACACACACACACACACACACACACACACACACACACACACACACACACACACACACACACACACACACACACACACACACACACACACTATCTCTATGACACACGCGCACGCGCACACACGCGCACTTGTATCAGGGGTGGGAGTGGATGCTCGTGGAAGTCAGGATGGGATAATCCTGCGTGTCTGGCTGCGGGCGTTGATGCAGCTGCCGTTGCTGGATCCTGACTGGACTCGGTGCGTTGGGTGGGTCTAGTTCCTGACCGGAGCGGCTGTGTCTCTGGACCTCATGTCTATGGTATCAAGTGGAAGAAAGACGAGGGCGATGGTCGTGAGTGGAGTTGGTGCAGTTTTCTGAAAACGTCCAGGCGAAAAGACATCGACCGTTTTCGCCGATGGAGAACAGAATCGGCCGGTGGTGATAAAAGCGCAGCGCCGGTGTGGAATAACTTGGAGCAGCAGAGACGAGGACACGGAGGATTAAGAAAGGAGCACGTTTCTTGTTTTAATCATGGTTTTCTAAACCGGGATAGAAGCTGAAACGCGTCTGGAAAGAAGGGATCACTTTTGCATCGGTAATTAGAGGAGAGGACAGCCTCCTTGGAGCGAGCGGCAGCCGCATCCGACAAACGGCGGGGTGGGTGGGGGGGACACTTGGATGGAGAGGGCGCAGTGATCGGGCTGAGAGAGAGCCGCTTGCCGGGTGTAGGAGGGCAGTGAGACCGGGCACGGGGAGCCAGGAGCGGCGAGGCAGCGGCTCCATGAGCGGCTCCTGCCGGGACAGAGCGCCCAGAGCCCAGCCGGAGCGTCTGCACAGCCGCGGGTAAAAAAAAAAAAAGCCCCGGGGCCACAGGACGGCGGCCAGTTTGGAAGTTTTGATGCATATGATCACAACCACCATGATTTTTATGATTCTTGGTGCTTCAGTTGTAATGGTAAGACACATTCACCTCCCTTATGCCACAACGTGTGGTTTTCCAATCCACTCTCACCCAGGCCAGTGTTTTTATCAGATTATTACAAACGTGCCATAAATGTGCAACATTTTGTGACTATAACCTCCTACCAGCAGCAGCAGGAGGCCTATCAGTGACATGTGGAAGTAGGTTAGTCCACCTATAATTACCTGCTGTCATAAATAAATAATATAATTCCGTTTTGAGGCAAAAGAGAGTCCCCCTCTTAGAATCGGGAGGATCCACCAAGGATATTTTCTGTCCTTTTTTTTTTACCCCCCCTTTTGATGACTCTCTGTTGTTATTTATCTTTATAATAATATAGTAATAAAAAAAAGACATTTGATTCGCTGTCTGTAGCCTATAGTCTGTTGCCTGACATGTCCCAGCTGACTGGCATGGTTCTTTGCAGGCGATAGCCTGTTTAATGGACATGAACGCACTACTGGATCGCTTTCACAACTACATCTTACCGCATCTACGAGGGGAGGACCGCGTCTGTCACTGCAACTGTGGGAGGTAAATGCCACCGTCCTCGCACAATTATTTGGGATAAACATGGTGATATGCGTGTGTGTGTGTGTGAGAGAGATTGATGTATGTGTGTGTGTGTGTGTGTTTTCCCTTTCACCCAGTCAGTTCTTAATTGCTGAAGAAGAGGCCTCGAAGATTTGTGGCGGTGTAGCCCCGCAAAGCCACCGCGGTGTCTGTGCGTTTTTTTTTTTTTTTTTTACATAGCAACTGGAGCTTTTCGGATTCGCTCCAACACACACGGTGTGACGATGACATGTTTGGTCGCATATGTGTGTGTTATTACACATGTATAAGCTCTATAGTGCGAGGGTTTGGGGGTTTTGCAGCATGTAGCCCGCATGCGAAGGTGTGTGTCGGAGCCATAAATAGGTAATGAACCATGAGAGAAATGATGAGGCTGTTCAAAAACAATGTGAGCATCAAGTGTGCCATGCACACGGAGACTCACACCTGTTTAAAGCACAGTTATGGACATGGATGTGTGTGTGTGATGCTGATGCTGCTGTGAGGTGGAGATGAGACTGGAGAAGAGCTGTACATGGCTGAGGGTATTTACTGGTGTATACACCTGCTGTTCTCTGACACTGTGAGAGCAGATTGGAAGTGAGAGAGGAAAAACAGCAGCATAGACACTCATTAATATATTCATTCTGATTTAATCTGCATTGTTATACACTGAGCAGCTACAGTTTAGCATGAAATACAGCAGGCAAATGTTGAGCTGAGACACAAAGGGCCTCTGCTATTTTAATTACAGTCTTTGTAGGGAAGGACAACACACAATAATATCTCACACCGCAATAAAAATCAGTCACAGCTATAGAGGCAGGCCGATTAATGAGCCGGTTATTGCCATTTTTAAAATAATCTTCATCTGTTGGTTATTATTTAATAGGCTGAACATTTCTGTTTTATATGTTTGCACATTTTGTTCCCAGAAACGTGATACATATTGTTCCTCAGTCACTATTTTTTAATGTAAAGTTTATTTGAGGAAGTTTTTTTTATGAATCAAAGTAGACATATTATACCCTATTTCACCAAGTTAAGCTACACTCTTAGAAATAAGGGTTCCAAAATTGTCCCTCTACAAGGGCTGAGGTACCCATTTGCTTCTGAAAAACCCTTTCCCGAAGAAAGGGTTTTTCAAGGGTAACACTAATGGTTCCAGTACACCACAGCAGTTCAATCACCCTGCCAAAACAGCCCAGTTCAGAACGCTCTTTTTTGAGTGCCTGTCTCTTTAAATGCAAATGAGACACAGGAAACTACGTCAGCGTCACTGAGGCTCCGACAGCTAACAGCAGTTAGAATTTGGAAAAGCGATCACTTGCCGACTCTAGCCGGCACGTTGCCGTCATGTATACAATGTATCAACTAGAAACGTGAATCCTCTGAGGCTGGAAGTTTGTGTAGAACTCTGTGCTGCACTGTGCAGCCAAGAATAGAACACGTCGCAGACTTTAGCTCTTCTGGATACTATTGCCCTCGCCTGCACACTCGCGTTTTTTAGGGACAAAGAGGAGCTCATTGTGATGTAGCAATGAGTGCTGAAGTAACACTGCGTTTTATCTCCTGAGGCGGAGCAAAAAACATCAGTGAGTCATCTTTTTTCACTCTATGCCTACTCATAGGGCCTCCAGAGTCCCAAATATAACATATATATATTGTAACTGTTATATTATAATAATATAATGTTATATTATATATACATATATATAATATAACATGGATAAACCAGCCAGACCTGGATTGTGTAGGCCACCGTAGTTCCAAGTGTCAGTGACTTTGTCTATAGTCTCACCAATAGATGTCACTAATTCTTACACACAGGCTATTTTCAGTTAGATGAGACAGATTATAACTGTTGTCCAACAAATGTTAAGCAATGTTGTTTATCATTCATTGTTATAAAGTGGTAATATTTTTAATTCAAATGACGGAAAAATATCATGCATGCCAACATACACGCCTAGTGATTTATTTGTGAGTGCCACAAGGGGGAGCCTGAATGAGATCATTGTGTTTCAATTCCAAATGTTCACTAAAATGGTTAACTAAAATATAGTGTTAAGATGTTTTTGTAACATTAGAACACTGTAATGTTTTTTGGCTATATAAGTAAAAGCATGTAAGTATTGTTTTGTATCATTTATAATTAGCTTCGTCTTTATCTGTATATTTAAGTATATATGGGTTTGGACAGTTGTCTCCCCTTGTTTACATTGAAGCATTTAAAAGAAAAAAAAAAAACTACAGTACATTATATATTTTACCCTTATCCCTAATATAATCATAAAATGGAATAATTTCGGTCAGAATAAAGGGACATTTTCATATCATAAAATAAATCTACTACTGATGACTGGATATGATTCTCGGTATCGATCTAATACGGCCAAACTCACTCGATGGGGTATTGTAAAAAGAATAAAAAATTAAATCCTGTACAGTACAAGGACATAAGTGAGAGAGTCTGCTTTATAACTGGTCATAACTAAGTGGTAAATGCATCAGCACAAAGGTCACATTAACAGCTACATTGTCCAGTATCCGTAGAAATTCAAGATTGCGATATCGGTATTATATCAGATACAGAAAAGTGGTATAGAGCCATGCCTCGTCTCTACGGCACCTGAGGGTAAAGCAACACAATTTAAAACGAGAGATCTTGTAACCAATAGATTTACCTCTATAATGTCCTCAGATATTGGATCGGGATTGGCCCTTGTCCTACAGACAGCCCATAGCTACAAAAGTGATTAGTGGTTAAGGAAAGCAAATGTCACTGGTCGTAATCGTGCAAACTGAGGAGATGCATATGAAACCAGCACAGCAGTCTGTAGTGTGAGTGCTGCAGTGAGGGGGTTGATGTAGCCTACTAGCAGTTCATTAGCAGCATTAACAGGCCAGTTCCTCTGTGTTTGTAAAGCCTGTAAATCCCAAAAGGTGCTGTGAGATGGGTTTTATAGTAAGGTGTGAGATAGTGTGAGAGTCAAAGTTTGGAAAAAGCCTTCTGCTCACTCCAAATCATGTTTGGAGACAGAGTTTATTTTGAGATCATGCACCACTGAGTCTTAAAGAGCCACGTTTGGGAATGCAAAATGTAGAATGTAAAGTGGTTTCAGGCTGATGATGGCGTCTTTGTCTATTTATCTGCAATGACAATAAAGCACATACATAAGCAGTACACACACACACCTGTGCTCCCTCTGTCAGTTTTCAGGTTACTATAAATGTAAAGTGAATCTCACTGACCTGGAAACTCTCCGTAAACAGCAGAAATGTGGGGCATGCGGTGAGTAAAGCAAAACTTGTGCATTTTGCATGGAAGTGTCATGGCGCCCACTGTGCTTGGGGACACAGCCAGTGTTGTTTTCTTTGACAGCCTCTACTGTCTGTGCTTTGATTTGGAGATCACTATAGTGGACACAGTGTGTTTTGGCAGATGAGCCATTATTTTGGTGTCATGCTGAATTGTCCTGAGTTGGGCTGGGCAATACTTAAAGTACAATATCATGATATTATTTCCTTTAAATAACAAAGGTGTGTGCTTTGTGTATAACAATTCATAACCACATTGACAGAAAAGTATGTTTTTTTATGGGGTCACATGGTGGTCTAGTGGTTAGCACTGTTGCCTTGCAGCAAAAAGTGGGTTTGCATGTCCTCCCTGTGTGTGCATGGGTTTTCCCAGGGGACCACATTCCAAAAACATGCAGAAGTTAACTGGACACTCTATACTGACCCCGTATGTGTGTGAGTGTGAGAGTGAATGGTTGTTTGTTTATATGTTTGCCCTGTGATGAACTGGTGACCTGTCCAGGGTGTGCCCCCCCCGCTTTTCGCCCTATGTCAGCTGGGATTGGCTCCAGTGGCCCTGCAACCCCCATATGAAGGATAAAGTGGTAGACAATGAATGAATGAATGGATGTTCTCATATGAGTGGACACCTGTGAGGTTGACAGCTGGTATCATCTAAGAAGAGCAGGGGATGTCTACAAAATTCTGGTCTCAAAACCTCAATGTGGCCAGTCTTCAGTTCAGACTCTGACGGAAGCACTTGTGACACAAAACCACATTTCGATCAATGTCACATTTGCAAAGTGTCTCCATAAAGACGTTCAAAACCACAATGAACTGCTTTCTTCAACTTTTCAAAAGAGTTCAAATATTGGTAGGACACAGGTGAACAGGACTTCTGTCAGTGTAAAGATAAACAGGCAGCCATAAATAATGATCCTTCATTTTATTTACTGGTTTATGTGCAAAAGCCCACCTCAGGGACAGAGACAGAGGTCCAGAGGAATGTTCTGTCTTATCTTTACTTATAGCTGAGCGTTATTTATTGTGAAGAAAAAAAAAAGGTTTTGCCGTTAATGGACGTCAGTGGCAGCCTGGCGCAGGTCAGTGAGGTTTAATAGTGGGTTTGATCCCCCATGTGACCATATCTCTTTAGTGAGATACTTAAGGTGCTAAACTGCGAGATCAGATTTATTATAACGTGTGTTTCCGCTTTGCACAACAGTGTCTCTTTCTAAAGCTGCATCATTCTATAGGAAAGAGATGTATTCTTTGTTCACAGCTGGCCATGATTTTATGACAAACAGGATATTACGCATATTTTCAGTGAGCTAATGACAGTAGCTCTCAGATGTTCTGTCAGTTAAGAGAAGCTAAGCAGGTGCGGAGTGACTTAAAAGTGCACACTCACAAAGCAGGGAGCGTCTTTAAAGGCTATCATGATGCCGCATTACAGAAATTAAATTTTGACCATGCATTGTTGTTTTTTTAAACCGTAGCCTTCAATTTTCAGGAGTGCAATACTAAACTGCTGGGGTACTCTTTCATGATGAAAACTTTAGATATTGGCTCTCAAAACCTGCGTTTGTCCAAAGCCTTCAGAGTAATATCCCAAAGTGTGTGAGTGCGCTGTTCGTTTGTGGTCAAAGCTTTTAGGTGGAGCAGGTAGAGTAGTACCAGCACAGCAAGACTTTTATTTATATACTGGATGCACTGGTTTTAGAGGGCGACCACTGGTGGTTTATGTATGGCCGATTGGTGATGCAGAACTTCCTAAATCAGGCCACGGAAATCAGGGGTGTAACGGAAGTGTAAAAAAAAAAGACCAAAATGCAGGTTGCAAGTCTTTAATAAAACAAACGAACAATAAAGCAAAATTAAAATATTCATATATTAATAATATTACAATATAATCCAGGGCTCATGACTGATGGACAATATACAATGCTATTTCTTTCTAGTTGTTATTATTTCATTATAACAATGAAATAATAACAACTAGAAAACACAATTGCTTAACTTCACTAAACATGCATTAAAGCTGCATTGCATAACTTCTACATTTAAACAACTCTTTGTACTCTCTTTCTCAGTGTAATGACATTAGCGGTGGTCTGAGTACAGTAGCCTGCACCTCTGATCGGATGTTGTCTCTGCACTGCATTGTACTTATATATTTTTGAATAAAAATAACATATAAATGTGATATTAGGTCATCAATAAAACTACACTACAATAAAGTTAAGAGATGTAGCAGCATTTATCTAATTTCTGATGACAAAAATGTGTACATTTAAATCATAGTAGCTAAAATAATAATTATCTGATGCTAAATGTATATATATATAGTTACAAGATATATGTATATATACACATATATATATTTATATATATAAATCATTCTAGGTTTTACAGTGGAGAAGAGTTAGTGCTGATATTTACAGTGTCACAGTGAACGAAAGTTGTAGTTTGTTGGACAGTAACTGCTGTAATGCTGTTGGTTTTTGACACTGCAGCTGTTCGTGGTGCACGAACTACTGCACACCAATCGTTTTTTGTGAATCTCTGAGCAATCATCAGGTGTCTTTAAATGAACATTACTTTAGTGACACATGGACGCATTCCTTCTGCTGTTCCTCTAACTTCTCATGTGAGGTCTGAACGCCTGGCTGTGTAGAAAACAATTAAAACTCACTTTACACAAAGTTCTTTCATATTTCTCCAATTTGAGAACAAATATAAAGAGAGCACGATCTTTAGTTTGACATGATAATTACATGTAATGATGATCACTCAAGTAAAGGCAACCCTAACCCTTGTGAAATGTAGTGTAAATGTGCAGCTCTTTCTGCTGATTCAAAAGCACAAAATCTTTGAATTGGGGAAAGTACTTTGAGTTTTAAGTACATTTTTCAAGCTGGGGGTGCACTCACCAGCCATTTTAGTGGGTGCACACATTCATCTGGTTATCTTTTACTAGGTAGTCACATTGAGATTAAAATCTCTTTTACAAGTGAGACCTAGATCTAGTGAGAGATCTGGAGAGAACCCCCACACAGACACAGAAAGGCCCTGGGTTGAACTGCCTGCAGATGATAAGGTGTCGGTAACTATTTATATGTGGTCTAACCTGGATTCAAACCAGTGACCTTCTTGCAACAATCCAAACAATCACAACACTGTGTGCCCAATCGAGTAAAAAGGACAAGAAAGGCGATTCAAGTGACTTTGAACATGGGTGTGGTTGATTGAGTATTTCACAACCTGATGATCTTCTGGGATTTTCAAGCACAAACCTTCTTTACGGTAAATAGAGAATGGTCCAAAAACGAAAGAAAATATCCAGTGTGTAGCAGCTCTCTGTGAGAACACGCCCTGCCAGAGGTCAGAGGAGAACGACCAGAGAGGTCAAACCACACCAGGTGCCACTCCTGCTTCTTTATTGGATGGCTTGTGTACCTAATAAAATGGCTGGTGAATGCAGGTGAATCCTAATACGTCTGCAGGGTGGAAGGGGGTTACTAAATGGTTTTGTGAGTAAGAAAATCATAGCAAGAATAGGTTACAGCTTTCACAGTTATCAGACACGTGTTCTCCACCAGCAGCATCACAATACCTAGAGCGTGTTTTACAACAATTCATAGAGCTTATGTTTCTTCTAAGAAATCTGTGAATTGTTATCCATTCATTCATTGTCTACTGTTTAACCTTCACATGAGGGTCATGGGTTGCTGGAGACAATCCCAATTGACATAGGGTGAAAGACCCGGGGTCACATCCTGGATAGATCGCAATATGAAGTGTTATTATATGTAATAATTGAATTTCATGTTGGACTATTAAAAAGATTCATACATTCCTACTGTTGTTGTAAATCTAACTCTCTCCTCACCTTCCCCTGTCTGTCAACAGACATCATGTCCACTATGTAATCCCATATGATGGGGACCATTCGTTGGTGGACTCATCAGAGAACTACTTTGTGAGTGACAGTGTGACCAAGCAGGAGATGGACTTGATGCTCGGGCTGCTGCTGGGCTTCTGTATTAGCTGGCTGCTGCTGTGGCTGGACGGAGTCCTACACTGTGCCGTCAGGGCCTGGAGGGCGAGCCGCTACTACGGTAAGCTGCTGATTCACAAACTCTTAACGTATCACAGACACACAAAAAAAAGACATTTTGAACATTTTGTATTTGTCGAGTGAAATAAAGCAAAGTATGTAATAGTAGGATTTATGATGGCACGTCTTATTAGCGAAATGCTTGAAACATAGAGAGTATAAACAGTATGTATCCACCATGCATCTGTTTCTGTGAAATCCTGCCAGATTTTACACAGCAGTTGGTGGAGCTCAAAATGACCTTCCCCACAATGCTTGGCCCAATTTTGGCTCTTCCCGCTGATTTTTTCCTCTTAATTTACTGTGACTTCCTGGGAAATCAGAGCCAAACCTTCCAACTGTTTGATGATTCAGATCCTAACGGCACAGGTGAAACTACACTCGACTTGGCTGTCTTCTCTTTCGGAAAGCCTAAATACCTTGCACCAATAATCTTCCTGATTTGATTTCAGAAAATATTTGCAGTCTTATGCTAATGTAATAGAACAGTCATTAGGTCCAATTACTATCTGAATATATTAAACTTAAAATGATCTCATAAGGCAACATAAAATCACATGTTATGAGTAATGAGTGCTGCAATTGTACTCAAAAGAAACATGCAAGACCTGCACTGGTCTCATTTAACCCCTTTATACAAGGGTTTTACTTATTTATAAGTAATTTGTTTCATTTGTTTTCTCCCATTTTGGTCTATTTTTTTAATTAATTCTGTGTACTTCTTGTGAGAAAATAAAACCAAGCCATCAAAATGGTAGAAATGTGCCTTTTTCTTTTATAAAACTTGATAAGCCGCTGTAGTGTGACCATTTCTCTTTGTTGCTATGACCTGACAGTGTTTCCAGTATTAGCCAGATTGTTTATGAAGATGAACAATGCGACTCTCCCCGCTGCCTGCGTGCTCTGCTGATGTGATTTGGATGTCGACTCTGCATTGTGGTGAATGTGAGGGCGTCCAGGTCCTGCTGATAAACCCACAGTCAAATAAACAAGTCATTCTCTGCTGTCAGTCGTGATGTTTAATGTTTTCGTATCTTCAAATTACAAAACAGAATAAAATCAGAGTCTCTTATCAGAGACAATAACACTTAAAAATATTTTTTTAGGAATAGACCGACCCAAAGTTGAACAAAAAATTATTTGGCCTTTGGGTTTAAAGGCAGCAGTGATGCAAATTAATGTAATAAAATTGTGATTAATTCTGCATGACCTAATTAAGTTGACCTGTATTTTCTTGAACTAGTGCAGTGCCCGTAGGAAGTATGTATTCCTATAGTGGGAGCTGAAGAAGATTTTAAAATGATGGTAACATGATAAGGAACATAATGACTAACATAATACAAACACTGTGCAACCTCATTAGGCACAACGCCTAATGAGGCTGACAGTTACAAAACAGCTAGCTACGCTAATGCTAATCGAACATTTAAAAAATTGTGTTGTGCCTTATGAGGTTACCCAGTGTTTGTATTATGTTAGCCCTACGCTAATGCTAATTGTAGCCTCGCTAGCTCACGTTTGGAAAAAGGTTTGCCAACTTAGTAGCAAAATAGTAGCATGCTAATGCAAATAATTATGTGCTCGCGTATTAGTGAATGGACACCAACTTCGTTGTTTCAGTATAACACCATGTTCTGCTGCTGATGAGGTGCTGCCTGTCTGGTGTAGCGTAGTGTTGTGTCGGTCATGAGTGATTCGTTCGGGGTCGTACCTATGTTCCCCGGGTCCTATGTTCCCCGTATTTCCAAAAAAGATCCTATGTTCCCCACTTTGTATGTGACAGGGGAACATAGGACCCTTTTTTGTGAATCACTCGCAAAGTCGTTCACCGACGACGCCACTCACTGGTGAATCTTCGGCAAACGACGCTAGCCAATGTGCACCGAGCGGGGAGGGAGTGACTAGTAAGAAGAACTGTGTCTGCCGTGCTGCTGTGATTCGTTCGTGCTCAGTCATGATTCGTGAACGAACTGAGACACAGAGAGCTGGAGAACTGTGGCTGAGGACATGAATCTCGTCCGCGCTGTCACTCACTCTATGACCCGCGGCGCGAACGTACTGCACTGAGTCACGTAGCAGGGCACTGGGCTCCTGCTAAGCAGTGAACGATTCGGTGAACGAATCTTTTGAACGAATCATTTTAATGAACAGATTCTAGTGGTTAACATTTGTTTTGTGGTTCTTTGGTTAACATTTTTGCTCACTTGCTACGGTTTCCAGTCGTCAATACAGTATTGAGTAAATTATTGTCCCATTCAGAGTGAAATAGACAAGCTGTGAATATTTTAGGTTATGCGTGGTTGACAGAAGATTCCACATGTGTTGATTTGCTGGTCCTGAAGATCATCCCATCACTTCTTCACCACCATCTCCTCCAAATATGGTTGATTTTCTGGTTTCAAACAACCTCCGTTCACAAAGCAATCGGTGATGTCAGGGCGGGTTTGTCCCTTCATAGAGCAAACCACCGTCTCCCATGGTGATGAGAGGACACATGGTGATTGTCCAAAGGGTTTTGAAAGGAATCTCAAGCAGCAGTCAAGGTCATGGGGGGGGGTTTGACAATTTTAAACTTCAAAATCAGCTCTAAAATTGCCGTGTAGCCTGTGAAGGCGGACTAGGATTGAAGTGATTAGGCCATTACTGCCAGAAAGTGTGATTAACCTCTGAGCACTGTTCTGAATTAACTGTACTAAGTTGATGGCCTTTTTTTTCTGTTGAGGTAACAAGCTCAGCACAGCAATCAAGTGTAGAACAGGTAAAAGCATGAATGCTCTTCTCCAGTGCAGCGAGAAAAAGAAATATCTCGTCTTTAGTTGAATAAATCATGATTACTTTCCAACAGATCACGGTCAATAAGAACTGTAAGCCAGAAAAAAACACAAACTCTATGGTTCACTCTGTCAACGGCCAAGCTAAGGCCAAGGAAAGTTATAGGAGGGGTGGATTTTTGTTTTTATTTTTGTTTTTTTCACACCAGAATCCACCAGAATGGTGATATTTCTGCCAACCTCAAAAGGTATTGGAAGTTCTGTTTTACAGCCTTTTCTGCAATCCAGTGTTTCGAAAAGACATTTGTGCTGTGTCATGTTTTGAGAGGTGCTGTTCATTTTGGCCCAGGATTTTATTTTATTTTATTACAGCACTATAGCTCAGTGAACAATGAGTAGGCAAAGCTAAAACACACTTTATTTCCTACTTGACCTTGACTTTAACTTCTTTAAACATTGTGCTGTACATGTGTACAAAACAGACTGACTTCTGAAGTGCATTGATTTTGGAAATATGACTCGTGAAATGTATCATTCAGTTTTGGTTTGAGGAGGAAAAGAAAATATCGATACCATCGAGTTGCAATACCTGAAGAATGGCAATGTTCAGAATTGAATCTGTCAAACGCAAATCGTCCCAGCCCCAGAAAATTACACCAATTAATTTGGGTGCAGTCACCACCGGTTGCCGAGCAACAGTACACAGTAATGACAAGACATCAGTCACGGCACTTGATAGAAAAATTAATTATCGAGCATTAGTGATGGTGCAAGGGGCATTTTTGAGCCTCTGGTGTTTTCCCTGTACTATCCACTTGCCGACTCTGACTCCATTTTCATTCAGCTTTGCAGAAAAAAAGTCACTCTTCCTAAAGAAATTATGTGTAATTATATCCTACAGATATGATGTGGTTATTATAGGCATATAAGTTTTGATCTGTGTGCTCTAGCACCACACTGAAGCCTGGGAGCCAGGATGAAGTGTTGACCCATTTACACACACAGCTAATGGATGTTGTGCCCATTTCTAAGTCAGAAGAAGTCTTAAACAGGATTAAGTTATAATATATGGCCTTATTATTATACAGCACACATTTTCGACTTGTCATGCTGTGAAAAGCTCAGGTGTTACTGTTAGGGTTCACCATGGATCTGCTCTACTGTGTCATAAGTGTGCGTGTGTTACCTCTTTAGGACCTTTTCCTGCATATACCCTGGAGATTATCCTTTAACGAAACATACATATGGCCCACATGCAGGAATTACGACTTATATTTCCTGCATGTGATCCATGTGTACGTTGTGTATAAGGACGGTAACCAGTGCCCCTCATGGTCGTATAAATCACAGCAATCCTGGATGTGTCGTCTTCCAGTAGCTTCACTGAGGTTTCCACCGGCGTTTTTCTGAGTGGTTAAAGCATTGTACTTTGTTGTGGTGAGACTTTTACACATGCTAATTTTACTGTTTAATTTGCTGTCTTTTTTTTTGCCATAAACCCTCAGTAACACAGCGTCACATTCAGGGGTTGAACAATAGAATCCATATTTACTTTTCAGTTACTGTCAGGACCTTTAGTCATGAGGTAGTCAAAACCTGGTCCTGATGAGGCAGAACCTAATTTATGAGGAACTGGTTAATGTCAAAATGTCATTGTGTAAAAACAGAAAAGCCAATTCTTTGACAGCTTTCACACCATTTCTGGTGTTTCCAAAAGTCCTGCTTATTATTAGGGTTCTCAGGTTGAAATTGGTGGACTCATATTAACCAGGCAGAATTGCTGTGCTGTATTTAGCCATGCTGCTTCAGTTGTAATGGCTAAGTTGGGAGAACGAGTTTAAATGGATTTCAAATGGTCTTTTGATATGGAAGAATTTTCTCATGAAAATGTTCTGACTTAAAAGTGTTGCATCAGACTGTAACTCAGTCAATTTTCTTTTTGAATTCGATGAAAGCGAAAGAAGCTGTGCAAAAAAAAATAATGCTTATTTGCTTGTATTGCTGTCGGAACTCATGTTGAGTTGTTTTTAGCTGACGCAGCTATTGATTAACGGATATCGATCCATTTTATTCGCCAAATTGAAATGGAGTGGAAACCACGCCCACCTGGTACAAATCAGCACTGTGCAGTTTGTAGATAAAGGTTCATTCAAAAAAAAAAAATTGATTGTCAGTCAAGGGCAGCGTGTTCATATACCCACACAGTCCTGAAG
The DNA here is from genome assembly GCF_963457635.1 of Microchirus variegatus. Classification (NCBI taxonomy): domain Eukaryota; kingdom Metazoa; phylum Chordata; class Actinopteri; order Pleuronectiformes; family Soleidae; genus Microchirus; species Microchirus variegatus. The sequence continues at coordinate 13,963,755 of NC_139810.1, forward strand.
AGACTGGTGACCTCTGTGGTTCCACTCTCTCTCTGTCCACACTCAGCTCATGACATTCTCAGTCAGTGGTGGAGAACACTTGTTTAGTGGTATAATCTCTATGTGTGTTGTATGTTACATGTGCGCTTTCAGTCCGAAGTCAGTTGAGGTGATAATGGAAACTCAATTTTGAGCATAATGTGAATGGGAGTGTCCTCACTGTAAAGCAGGGGTGTCAAACTCATTTTCACTGAGGGCCACATCAGCATAATGGTGACCCTCAAAGGGCCAGATAACTGTCATACAGAATGTAACCAAATATAATGTAAAATAAAGGTAACTACTCCGTAACATATTACTAAATAGCTTTCTGTATTTATTACTTATTTAAGTTACAAATATGATGCATTATAGATGTAACCTGGTCCGTAATGGTGTTTCTTGACAAACTAACAGTTTTAAAAGTCTGTATCTGGTCAGGTGCAGACCTGCTCACACACCTTCAGCATGCACTGCTTCAAAAACGCACCCTCAGAAAAAGACTTTGAAGCACGGGTGATTTCTTCAGCCACAATAAAGCGAGCTTTCACTGCCACATCGTTTTTGGTTGTGGCTTTTGTGAACACATTCTGCTGCGATCACAGTCTCAATCTCAATTTCACTCGTCGCAATGATACACTGCGATCTGGTGGGAAACGTAGTTTATGGTCAACGCACGCCTTAAAGCAGCATAGACCTATTTTAACACAGAATTTTAAGATCAATTAATCACTCGCGTGCCACATAAAATGACATGGCGGGCCACATGTGGTCCCCGGGCCTTGGCTTTGACACATGTGCTGTAAAGTGACCACAGGCTGCATATTAAAATGGATGTAGCCCAGTGTTGATGTGTCTGACGACTAAATTATAGCCTGTTTTTCAGCAGACATTTTCCTGAGGAGTTTATGGTCTCAATTAATTTTCTAAAATATTGTCGCATTTAGAGTAAAACATATGATAAACCACTAATTATCAGGTATCAGTATCAGGACACTGATTTTTACAAATTGAGTGTGGCGGGCCTGACTGAGCTGTCAGTCAGGCCCGCCACACTCAATTTGTAAAAATTTTCAGTAACCCTTTATATCTTTATAATATTAATATATTTGTATAACTTATATTAAGGAACACATATTCAACATTAACTAGATGCTTACTAACATCATGTCATAGTAGAGGTGTTAATACGTGCTTAATAATTACTAATAAAGGGCGAGTATGCTACCTATTTGTTAGTAAGCACTTAGTTAATGGTGAATATGTTCCTTAATATAAAATGTTACCAAATTTTCCAGCCTTTTAATTTGATTTATATGTACAGCAAACATATTGGTTACAATGGTGGTATAGTGCGGTAATAAGGCAACAATATTACTGTAATGTTAGTTCCAAAATAATAACTTGTTAATAGAGAATATCTATTTTGTATTGTTATTACCTAGCCATTACTTGGTCATTACTATAGAAATAAAGTGATATTACCCTACTATTACTATTACAAAATGATTACCATTAACATTACTAACATATCATATCGGGTTTACCTATTTAAGTCAAATCTATTCTGAGTAACAGATAAAAGATAGTTTGTTTGAATATATGTATTTGTTAAATACATATAATATGAAATACAGCTCACATGAGCTGAGTATGACCTGGATTAGCGTTTCACTGACTTCTCGTCTCTGCTGGATTTCATTTTTGAAAGGAAAACTGAATATAAGCATTTCTTAAAAAGAAAAAACAGCATTTGGCAAGAGCTCAGAGTTGATATTGCGTGCTCTCAGCCTGTATTATGGAGTTGGCCTGGATCCTCAGTTTTAACAATAATGATAAAGTAGGTGATGGGTGACCTGGATTCTTGGACCGCCTAGGAAAAGCTCCTCAGGCAAGGATGTGAAAGCATCAAGCAACAATCAGAGGATGATGATTATTGGTTTGAAGCTTTTGACAGTGCTCTCATATATGTTATTAAGGAGAGGAGATGTGATGTAGTCTCATCCCCCCCGTGTTTTTAAATGCTGCAACAGCAAACTGCGTGTTTGAATTTTCACAAGCTTTGATAGTTGCAGGATTCTGCTTTGCACTGAGGTGTGGAAGATTTTGCAGCAGCTGACTGCGAGACAAGGCTCTTTTCTCCAGTGCAGTGTACAACAGTGTGAAATACATCATTATTAGAAAAAAAGGGGGGAGGGGCATCTATATTCATTAACAGCAGCTATAGACTGGAGGATATAGGCTTATTCTATTGTACTGCAAGGGAATATCCCCTCTGTGAGTGTGTGCTGTGACGCTGATGCTAGGTCACAATCGTTTAGCCTCCCTGAGATGAGGAGTGAAGGTGAGGCTGACGGTGTGTGTGTGTGTGTGTGTGTGTGTGTGTGTGTGTGTGTGTGTGTGTGTGTGTGTGTGTGTGTGTGTGTGTGTGTGTGTGTGTGTGTGTGTGTGTGTGTGTGTGTGGGTATTGGGGGTGCAGGATGGAGATGCTGTCATATCCCCACCCCCCACTTACACACACATTCACTCTACTCGTGCTATAAATAGAATGAGAGAGTGAGAGAGAGAGAGTGAGAACACACACACACACTACATTGAGATTCCCATTGCTTGTGTTCTACTCCTAATTTCATCTCCATCGCTCCCTCCCTCACTTTATTGAATCTACTCTTGGTCATTTCCTTCACAACGCTTCCTGCTGCAACTCCTCCGAAAGATTATGACATAGCATTCAGCATTAACCCCTTCCTCTATCGTCTTCTCCTCCTCCACAGCTGTGTCTTCGTCTCCCCGTTTCCTCCCCGCATTATCATTTTCCCCCGACTCCATCGCCATCCTTTTATTCAAATGAGAAAAAAAACCTGTCTCCATTGCCCCTTTTCCTTTGGATACCCTTCAGAGCAGTCCTTGTGGACAGCGTACTCACTCACAGCTATAAATAACTCTCGTTTTCCTTCCCTCTCTCCTCACCCTTCACCCCCTCCTCCCTATCTCCACCACCATCACTAGCACCACCACCTCCACTCGCTCATCCTTTAGCAGAGCCATTTGCTGCTGTGTTTTGCTGTCTGGGGCTCTCCCCTCCTTCCTTCTCGCTCTGCTGTCTCTGTGGACCTCGCTTCGCCTCGCCGCCTCCAGTTTATAACCTCGACAAGCCTGACTGTCTGCTCTGCTGTTCCCCTCCTCACGTTATAAACCACACATTCATGAAATTCATTTCCAGACATTCCCTGACTTCACAGCAGGTCCGCCCTTTTATTGTACAGCCTGTGTATCCTGTATGTGGCTGCCCCTTAGACCTATAAAAAAAAACAAAAAAAAACATTTTATTCTTTTGGTTTCTTCCTTGAGACAACCAGGAATTAAGATGAATAGCCACAAGTGGCTACTGGCTCCACTGCCTGCAAAAAGAACTCAATTTGGATGGAAGGCTACAGGAAAATGAATCTACTTCCTATCTGATTTATAACATCAGTAACCATTTCCCTAAGGAATCAATGATCTCAGTCGCTAAATTGGGGTCTTACAGGAAATTAGATCATAAAGCACGGCCCATATAAGAGGACACCTGTGTGATTGACAGCTAGTATTGACCAATGGGGGCCTGGTCTGTTTGCAAAATCTCATACTTCAAAACAGGTGTGGGTCATAACCAAAATAATAATAATAATTGTTGAGAAGTAAAAGGAACAGTCACATGGGCAACAACCAAGCATGTGTTAGGTGGTGGTGGTGGTGGTGGGGCACCATTTCCTCATCCAAAACTTCAATGTCCCAAGCTTTTATTTGCTGTCTGTCACTGTCCTTGCTGTAAAAAGTCAATTCCTACTCCACAGAAAAGGTGCAACAGCTATGATAAACCTGGTGTATAAAAGAAACAGATATTAAACATCAGCTTTTCCAGACTGTTGCCTGTAAGCAACTCATAACTGTTTCTCGATCTCATTAGTTTTGTTTTTGTTTTTGTTTACCTGGCCTATTTTGAAAATAATACATACTATATAATAACCATTCTGCAGTTACTGATAAATTGAACTGTTCACACACAGTCATAGTATAGTATAATCAGTGTATGCGGGGTAGAAAAGCAACAATATGTGGGATGTGAAATATGTGAAATGGAGCATGACAATAAAAACAATGCATCGTGTCCAGGGATTGACAACGTCTATATCGGCATAGCCCGTAATTATTCATATATAATCCAGAGGAAACAGTAACAAGGAGGTGTTTCTGTCAGACATAAAATAAAATTACATTGGGTAATATTTTCACAAACCCACTGACAAACATAAATTGACCAAATTGATTATGCAAAAAAAGAATTGACAAAATATAAACATGACATTTTCATTAGACAGTAACAACATTCTCATGTATATTTATGAGTGTTAAAGTACGGAAGGGGAAATAGTCAATATTTTTGATATATTGTGATTGTTTGAAATTCTGCTTCCTGTCAGTTAAGTCAACTGTGTGACTCTTACTGACTGTGAAATACTGGCATGTGTTCTATCACTAAGATATTTTTATTTATTTATGTTTTCTCATGTGATTTAAACCACATATTTGATTGATAAAACATGAACTTATTTCCATGTTTTTTCACTTCTCAAGAGGGCAACTTGTTCTTTTAACACTTGTTTGTGTGGGAAATTATTCATTTAATAACATGAAAGCTTCTGATATGAATCAAAACATCAGCCCTGACACTGTTATGCCACTGTAGTCTTTGTATCGGTACTAAATGGAAAGCACTTTAACAACAGGTTTGACATTTTGCTGTCTATTTTTCTCTTATAGCGTACGTACTACAACTTTATCTAACTGTTAATTTTCCGTGGATGTAAAAGTAGAAAGGTCTGAGACAGACACACAACTACTGTATGTCACCATATTGAATTTCTCACCCAGAAGTAGAGGAAGTGACAGCGGCTGTAACAAAGTGATGTGTTTTAACTCTTTGACACAGTATTTTTCTATGGTGAGGATGCTGACACTATGAGAAACAAACATGACTTTTATAAAACTAAAAGATGCTTAATTTGTCTATCGTGGGCTGTGAAAACATGGCGGTCCAAAATGGCAGCCTCTATAGAGCCGATCCACCTCCTGATGTAAATATAAAAGGCTCATTCTGGGGTGATGAAAAACAACAATTCTAATACTCTGAGCCTTTAATGTAGCATCAGAGTAAATCATATACAGTACATGTAAAACCTGTAACACCTGTGCTGCCTCTCATCTCTTTCCTCCAGATACCCCGTCCTGGTCATGGTTGCCGCAGTTCTGCAACCTCCGGGACCTTCGTCGTCGAGCCCAGCTCCGACAAATGGAGGACTCCAGCGGCAACATGGTCCACATCAAACAGAAGCTCTACCACAATGGCCACCCCAGTCCCCGTCACCTCTGACTCTAAAAAACAAACAAACAAACAACAAAATCAACAACAAGAAAAAAATCTCAGTCCCCCTCTCTAAAACACACTCTCCTTTTCCCCTCACGTATCTTTCCAAACAGCTCGTTGGCCAGCGATTGCCTCAGAGACCCTGGAAACTGCCCTCCACTCGTCATAACGCGGCCCACTTAAACTTCCGTGACAGGGCTTTATTATGACTAAAACCCGGCACCTGTCAGCACAGGTATAAAAAAAAGAAAAAATCCCAAAACGGAGCGAGATGACGATTATTTGTTGCCAATGAAATCTTGTCTTATGTCCATGTCCACCATTGTGGGAGAAAGAAGGAAAAAAAAACATTTTTAAGGGTGTTTTTTCTGTATAGGGACATTTTCTGTGTTCATTGTTAAACTTGGCATGCTCTTTTAGAACAGGGTAAGATGTGGGCAGTGTATGGAATGGGGTGGCAAGATGGGTGTCTTGATGTTTTTTTTCTCTGATGGGTGGGAGAGGGACTTTGTTGGTGTGGGGAGGGGGGAATGAAACTGTTGGGTGGGTGGGTTTTTGTGATAGTTAGATTGCTGCTTCTGTAAATAGTTATAAATATGGGCAAATGGGATTTGACTGTCTTTAAGAGGTGGGGTGTGTTGTCGTGGTGATGGTTGGGGTGGGGGCGGGGGGGTTGGTGTGAGTTGGTTATTGATAGAAAAGCAGTGGAAGGAGTGTGTGGGTAAAGATTACGGGAATGTGACAGAGGGACGAGTCTGTTTGGAAACCTGGATGTGAAACCATGTGATTTCTGCTAAAACACAGATTAACTAGCTTTGTTACTTAGTGAATTAACTGAATGTATTATTTTTTTTTCTGTAAATATGTGAGGGGGAGGGGAGCGTGTACAGTTGCGGTCTGGGTTCTCTTCGCTGCTTCATCATGCTATCACAGACATGAGAGTGAACAAATGAATGCCAGCCAAGATGAGTCAACAGGTACACACACACACACACACACACACACACACACACAGACACACACACCTAACACACACAGAGAGAGATCCCTCTTCATCTTCCCCGCACTGAGCTCAGCAGCACAGTTCAATTTTCTTTATCCAATTCCCTCTCACTTATCAGGAGCAACCAGCCTATCAGCAGAGGGAACCCTCACCCGGCCCCCCCTCGCCTTCTCTGTCCAGACATTGCTGTTGTGAGGATGAAATGTCTGTTTTATTAAAAGTGCCATTGAAGCACAACAGTGACCTCTGATGTTTGATTGTGTCATTCCAATCATATGAGCCAAGATTAGAAGACAATATGTTCTCATAGTCAACAACAGACTTAGATTATACAGCGAACTCCGCCCGACAACTCTGTTTATTATGAATTCATATAGAAATTTCACAATGGCTCACAATGTCATGTGTTTCAGTGGCAGCAAGGACATTTAAATTAATATTATCTTCTTGGGTGGACTTTTTCTTTAAATTGATATTCATTTAAAAAAAAAAAAAACGTATTTTCATTATTGATTATCCAAACATGCATAGCAATTTTCTAGAGCCTGAGTTTAAAGGGTTGGCGAAAAAAAAGAAAATCCTCATCTTTGAGAGATCCAGTGACTGTGATGAAATATTTTTGTTTACCAAGTGGTGTGTGAAAGAAAATGATAGATACCTCACAATTTTTGAAAAGAAAGAGAGACAGCCTTCATTTGGAACAGGAAAATTAGATAAACAGTCCAACAACTGTACATCAGTAACAACTATACAGCTTCTTGTATGAGAGGTGAAATGTCAAATCCAAATTCCTAAGCATATAATACAAGACATTTTCCATGTCACATTTATAAATCGGCAGAGGTTAACATTCTGATGACACTGAAAAATGAACATTCATTTTAAAATCTGTTGTTGTGCATTTAAAAGGGAAATTTATGCATAAGAAGGTAACAAAGTGACAAAAGGAAAAAGAAAAATCCACTCCAGTACAGAAGAAAAATGGTTTAAGGTTAAAAAACACACAAGGATGAAGCAAGCAGCAAGAAAGTAAATAAAAAAAACAGAGCAGACAAACTGACTGGACAGACTAGGGAGCACAAACACTAAATACAGGAGGGAGGCAGGGATAATTGAACACAGGTGAAAGACATCAGGGCAGCCAGACAAATTACCACTAGGGGAAACCAGACAATGACAGGGAATAAAACAAGACAAGGCAGACACTATGGGAGCAAACTGCAAACTAAAACAGGAACCATGAAAATCCAGTGAAATAAACAAAGAAAACCAGGGACACAGTGCAGAGCAACTGAAGACCACTGACAATACATTAGAAAGTCCACTCAAACAAATTTACCTCAGGAAAGTTCCAAATTCATTACATTATTCAGCACAGTCCAAGAGCCACCTGGGTGGATCGCATGCTACAGACGGAGGCAACAGCAACATTGCGTGAATAAAGCGAGACAGCTGCAAATTCCCATTCCCATGCGTGATGAATAAAGGATAATCTTATATTACATTTCTAATTATATTATTGACCTCTTTGCCACGACCCGTGGGGGGTGGGGGGGTGGTTGAGCTGCCTTGGCGGAGGTATGCACTCTCCGGGTGCTTTTCTGTGAAAACACAAAGTGCCCATGAAAAGTTTCAGAAGTGAATTCTGCTGCTCGAAACACCGGTTTTTCAGCAGTTTGACTGGATACACACTGCACTGCTGCTGTATACACAAAAACGCTCCCTCAGGTCAGGTCTGTCTTGTTTGATAGAGCCTTTTTTTCAGCTCATGGAAGCAGCAAACACACAAGATATATTCTGCTTCTTCTACTTCTTTAGGCTTCTCATTTTAGCGGTCACCGTGGCAGATCATTTGCCTCCATCTTGCCCTCTATTTTGTCCTCTTCTCTTACACCGCCTGTCCTCATGTCCTACTTCACAACATCCATGAACCTTCTCTTCTGCACGGCAGCTTTATCTTTAACAGCCTTTGTCCAATATAATCACTGTCTCTCCTCTGCATGTGACCAAACCATCTCAATCTTGACTCTCTTATTTTATCTCCAAACCGTTCAATTTGAGCTGCTCATTTCTTGTCCTGTCCATCCTGGTCACTCCCAACGAAAAATGTCAGAAACATCATATATGACACTTTCAGCTCTGCATCCTGTCTCCAAGCCATAAATCATAGCAGGTCTCACTTCCGTCTTCCGTAGATCTTCCTTTTCACTTTTGCTGCTGTGCTCCTGTAACACATTACCCCTGACACTTTCACCCACTCCACCCTGCGTTGGATGATTGACCCCAGGTGTTTAAACCTGTCATTCACACACAGGTATTCTGTTTTGCTCCTACTAACCTTCATTCCTCCTCTCTCCAGTGCAGACCTTCACCTCTCCAGGATCTCTTCCACCTGTCACTATCATCTGTAAACAACATAGTAGCATAGTCCACAGAGACCCCTGCCTGACCTCATCTGTCAACCTGTACATCACCATTGTAAACAAGAAGGGGCTCAGAGCTGATCCCTGATGTAATCCCACCTTCACCTTGAACCCATTCGCCACTCCAGCTGCACACCTCACCGCTGTATCACTGCCCTCGTACATGTGTTGCACCACCCTCACATACTTCTCTGCCACTCCCGACTTCCTCATACTGTACCACAGTTCCTCGTTTGGCACACAGTCGTAAGCTTTCTCTACAGTGCACCTCCTTCTGGCCTTCTCTATATTTCTTCATCAGCACTCTCGAAGCAAAAATCACATCTGTGCTACTGTTTCTTGGCATGAATCCATACTGCTGCTCACTTCAATAACTCTTTCCCATATTTTTATTGTGTGGCTGATCAACTTTACACCTCTGTAATTACTACAGTTCTGCACATCACAAATGATGATATATTGCTTACATTTATGATGACCAAACAGCGGCAGAATAATAACGTCAACAACAACAACAAAATCCCCAAAGGTTACGCACTGCAGCTTTAAGCGAAAACTGTAAAAGAGCATTTGACTACACTGGGTTTATGGTAATGATGTACATGAACTCACAGTGATAAATACACCCCATCAGTGCAGTCTTTAGTCGTGTAGCAGGACAGTTTCTTATTCACAAGCTCCAGCATGAACCCCGAGGTGAGAAAACGAGACAACTTGGAGCTGGCCCGTGACCTTTTCAGTCACAATGATGACCTTTTCAAGCTCAGCCATGCACAGTGAATAATGTAAGACAGCTTGTTACCCTGCTCCCTAGTGTGGTAGAGGAAGGTATTAAAGGTAGCTCTGAGGTCCTCACAGAGTCTCTCCTGCAATGTAAAACGCATGACTCATGGATATAATATGGGGTGAACACTCATCCCCCATGGCAGTGGTACTGCAGCTGAACTCCCTGTTGCTCACTTTGCGTGGAAACACAGCAGCGTCATCTACAAACAGAGAGATGGTGCACAGAATCAGAGAATATCAAAGAGTATGAGCTGAAAAATTAACCAGTCTTTAAAGCTTTTAATACCATTTTATTGATACAGATACATGCAAATGCACAGCACTTGTTTGTGACATGTGACAGATATAGACATTGAAACTGCAGTGAAAGACGATTTCCTCTGTTTGTTTTTTCTGTGAAACTAAAGCAGCTTGTGGGGAAAATATGGCTAAAAGGTCTAATCCCAACAAGAGTAATGTGGCCCCATGGCAGGCGATGGATCTGCCTTAAACATGTAGTGCAGTTGCTCTATTTGTGTAGAGTAGTGTTACAGCGCCACGTACAGGCCTGGCATATGTACTACAGTGCTTAGAGCCGTTTTGTGTGGCTGAAGGCATTTCTTGAAACAAACACAGTGTTTACAGAAAACTTTATGAGAGCATAAAAGAAAAAGATCATATAGGGGAAAGCTCTGTTTCCAAAATCAAGGAAGTATCCTTGAATGGATCGTCAAAATCAACAGTTCCACTTACATTTTCTCAAACCAGTGTTTCAAGAACAGCTAGTCATCAGTCAGTCAGTCAGTCAGTCAATGACACAGCAATGCACACTTGCTAGCCTGTCCCATTTATGCATTCCCACTGTGCTAGGAAGGAGTCTTGCCATGTCCCTGAAAGACCCAACTCAGAGGGATACTCTCTATTCAGAAGAGATTGTTGGATTCCAAGACCCTTCAGTCTGTCTGTCTGTCCATCCATCCATCCATCCATCTTCTCCAGCTTTATCTACAGTTTCTTGCCTTGACCGGTTTCTGGACTGTTGACCTGGAGGTCCTTCAGAAAAGTGAGGTCTTCCCAAAATTAGGCCTGAGGTAGTGCCCACATTACCACTGTAGCATTCCTGCTGTAATTCACTCGTCCTGAACAACAGAGTCAACCCAGAGACCCGTGCAAGGAAAAGCAAACACACATTCTCAAACATAATGTACGGTATATCAATTATGACTCTGTAATCCTGTGCAGTCCTCCTGTGTTAAAGGTGTGACAAAGCGTGACAGGACATGGTTTTATTGTGGCAGTGTGTGAGTTTGTCCTAGTCAGCGATGACAGCCATAATTCTTTCCCCGAACACTGCTCCTGCCATCCTGCCAGGAATAAAACACAATTATCACTCCGACTACCTCCACTGTGGCAGTTACACTCACTGCTGCCCTCTGGGATTTTTGTCTAACAGCTTCTTACAGCTGAGACAGATTGTGGGCGATAACATGCCAGTTATCCAGAGGATTAAGGAGAGGGGAATGTCATTTTGCCTTCACCTTGTAGCCTCAAGGACAATTTGCCAGTGTTCAGCGTCTTTCAAGAGGATCTGTTCCCTGATCTGCATTTTCTCACTCCACCTTGCAAATGAGGTTTCAACCATGAACAGGTCAATCGTATTGACTTTACTTCTTTATTGGTTCAGTCATAGCTTGAGGACAGAGATATTATTAACTATATTCTTATGAGCACTTCTTGACTCAAATCACCATGGTTTAATTTACGTTTACATTAAGCTAAAACTAGAGTGTACTAGTTTGAATTCTGTTTCAACTACGTCAGCTTGGAGTGTCGCATGTTATAGTCATGGTTTTCCGATAATGTAATTTTACAGATTCTGTTATAAAAAAAAAATAATAATAATAATGGGTGCAATTAAGTATTTTTTTAATATAGAAACCCTTGCTTCATATGCTTTATTATGCATATACTGCATGTATAATATAACTTATTAAGATGATAATACAAAAAATACTTGATAATGTTGGGGAAATATTTCTAACTAACCAAAAGCTTGTACGTTTAAAATACTAATAATTATTATTATTCATCATAGCAGTGTGTGTTTCTTAATTATTGTTATAGCTTATATGTAACTGACTCTTGTTTCCAACAATGACACTTGTGTAAGAGAGTTTTGCGTATGGTGCCTTCACGTGCTATCGGGTAGTTATTATATATCTTATAAATTACACCTAATAATGTAAAATATTGATTTGTATACGAGCACGTGACTTGATTGAATCTCATTGTGTTATTACTTCTGTGCGGCTGATGCAGAACATGCAGGTTGTGTGTTGGGACTGGGAGCACAAACCGTGTAGGAAGTGGTTGTGAGTGAGTTTGGCGGGAGCTCGTGAAGGCATCAGCTGTGACGCACTTAGAGGGGCGTGGCTTCTGCGCCTGGACTGTTCAATTCAGACTGGATTTGTCTTTTAGAAGTTTGCCTTTGAACTGCGCGTGTTTTGCTGTGGTCGGAGAGAATAAAAAAGCATTCTTAGCTGCATTTTCTGTGGAAATACACATTTGTCTAACCCACGACCAGTGACTAACATGTTTGCTGTTTGTGTTGCCGTGAGTCGAAATGTCTCGGCTGCCAAGAATTCTGTCATGACTAAGGTGGTAAGTACAAAACCATTCTTTTTATTTTTGTATTTTATCATTCACAGGTTAGTTTGTGTTTCACCACAAAAGGGTTTGTAAATACTTAATTTTTCATACATTGTCCCCGATGTTTTTTAAACCTATACTGTAAACAAGCTGAGATATTATGTAGTTCCTCCTCAGTTTTGAAGCTGTTTTGAACATACGATCATTTACTTGACACATTCTTTATATATTGATAAAATGCCATTGTATAGTGTGAACGAGCAATGGTAGTAAGCATCCACTATACACACATCATCAACCTCAGGTTATTGTGTGTAAATTAGTCTTTCATTGTTTCGTAAAGTCAGTTAGGTAATCTCAGACTGCACAGTGATATAACTGTCATCGCAGTTCATCCCAGCCACCACTAGGGGGAGACGCCACACCTTACAGAAACAGGAGTCCACGGTACAATACTACATAACTGACCATTACATGGCAGCCTAAAAACAAAACACCGATTCTTACTGTGATAGTATGTCTAATGATTAAAATAGCATTTTGTTTTGTTTAATCCATAAAATGGATCGTTATCTGAGAGTTTTGACATCATGCTCTTATTGTTGTGTGTAGAAGTTGAGGTAAGAGCAAAGGCGTCGTCCTGATTACTGTCTAATGTTTACAGTGCAACCACTTTGTAAAAGTTTTGCACATCTGATGGCACAGTTTATAAGGGGTTCATATTTATTATCTGTGTCTAGGCAGGGCGGTGTGTTCAGACTGCAGCCGCTCCAATTACTGAGTCCAGAATCAAGAAGTTCCAGATTTACCGCTGGGACCCTGACACTCCTGGAGACAAACCACGAATGCAGACTTATGATATTGATTTAAACACGTAAGTGATGGTGACCAAGTCTGGTTATTACAACATTGCTGAGCTGTGTTTATGGTAATGGAGTACATGTCATAACCTACTGGCATCTTCCTTGTAAAATAGATGTGGTCCAATGGTTCTGGATGCGCTCATAAAGATCAAGAACGAGATTGACCCCACACTCACATTCAGACGTTCCTGTCGTGAGGGTAAGAAACAAAAATCACCTGGATTCACCTTGCATTTGACAATGTAATAAACTAATTTAAAACAAATGAAATCTAAACATGTAAGTGAATTATGTAAACTGTCAGTGTCCCGTTGACTGTTTTTTCTTCAGGTATTTGTGGCTCATGTGCCATGAACATCAATGGAGGAAACACACTGGCGTGCCTTAACAAAATTGATACAAACACAAACAAAACAACCAAAATTTACCCACTCCCTCACATGTATGTGGTCAAAGATCTAGTGCCTGTAAGTAACTATCATGATTTCATGCATGAATATAAAACACGTACATCAAATCATATTGTTTGATCGTCCGTCATGGTTTTGTCTTTGTTTGATTTTCTGCAGGATATGAGTAACTTCTATGCACAATACAAATCCATTGAGCCTTACCTGAAAAAGAAGGATGAAGCTCAGGAAGGGAAGGAGCAGTATTTTCAGTCAGTGGAGGATCGGCAAAAGTTGGTAAGTGCAGCAGAAGCTGACACAAATGATTGATTTCTTGCTATGTTGCTGGTTGTAATGACTTTGTCCTGGCAGCTAACATGTTTTATAATCGCATTTGAGGAGACATGAAACACCATAGAGGCCATGAGAATAAGGTGTTTTCCTTGACTCAACAGGACGGCCTGTACGAGTGTATCCTCTGTGCATGCTGCAGCACCAGCTGCCCCAGCTACTGGTGGAACGGAGACAAATACCTGGGACCTGCTGTCCTAATGCAGGTGAGTAAAGATGATTTGAAAACATGCATCTTAAGCGTGTGTAACATTAAGCAAATATATTTTACAAATAATGTTTGTGTAAGTGTGCTTTAAAATAAAATAATAAATAAATTATACAGTATGTACTTTAGGCAAGGGCCTTGTCTGACGTAGGCTGCTATATTATGCAGCTATGTTTCCACAAGAGCCAGAATCGAAAAAGCAGCCAGATTTATGTTTTGAAGTGGGAGCTTAGGCCTGGGTCATATCTGATATAGCCACACATCAGCAGAGGCACAGTAAGGACCGTGCGACATAATCATCCGCCTATGTCTGCGGTGGTGCACAAGACATAGGTTTGTGGATTGGACTTTTTTTCCTGTAGCACAGAACTTTCTAGCCCAGTTAGTGACGTACTCTTAATTAAGAGAGATTATGCGAGCAGGTCCTCCTGCACCGAAATATGTACAACAGCACTCAAAGAATACAAAGAATAGAAGTGGGCAAACCTCTGGCGAGAAATTGCCACCACAGCAATGGAATGAGAGTAGTATGCATGTGGTGAACACTAGACTGATGTTGTCCAACGTAGTTCCACTCAAGAGTAAGTGGAGTGAGTCCTTTGTTCACACCTTAAATTTTATAGTATTAAGTTATAAGATGTCCATTTCAGTAATAAAAAATGTCATTATCATGTGGTGGATTTTAACTGACTGTGGATACTAGATCCAAAAAAGCTGCTGTATCTTCCCAGCATCCCGGTGAATCAAGATATGTATCTTTTTTGCGATTGTGCATCGAAATATTCCTGATGGAATAAATTTTTAAAAACTGTATGTTCCCTCAGGCGTATCGATGGATGATTGATTCCCGTGATGAGTTCACTGAAGAACGTCTGTCTAAACTTCAGGACCCCTTCTCCCTGTACCGCTGCCACACTATTATGAACTGCACCAAGACTTGCCCCAAGGTACTATAAACAAAACAAACCTCCACAAACACATGTGTCTTTCTATAGTTGTGAGGACATTCATACATAATTATTCCATACCCTTTTATGCTAACCATCACCATCTCAGATAAAGCCTAACCTCACCCCTAACTAACCTAATCCTTTCCTAAAACTTCCATTTTAACCCTCAAAAAGCCCTTTGTATTTTTAAGACCAAAATTTTGCCTCACAACCATAGATAGAGATGTGACAACCACACACAGTCTTACAGAAGTTAAGGTTCTTACTGTTACTGTCTGCTCAAATCACTGCTCCACAGGGACTTAACCCAGGAAAAGCAATTGCAGAGATCAAGAAAATGATGGCGACCTACAAAGAGAAGAAAGCAGCAACAGCTTCATGAACATCACTAAACCCAGCTTGTTCAAGATCCTCAAAGAAGGAAGAGAAGAACAGCACCTGATGTGTTTTTCCACAAGTGTTTGGATGTGTGAGTGTGATTATGTAAGAAGAAGAAAAAAGAAGCAAGAAAGTCTGCATGAAAGGTGAAGAAACAAACTCTCAAGTAATGTTGGACCACATCTCTGTATATGTGTGCATAGGATCCTTCATAATTATTCATTCATACTGTAAATATTGTTTTTTCTGTTGTTGATTAAAGGTGTATGGCGCTCATTGTGAAAGGTAGTCATGTAATTTAGGATCCTAAACCACATGACTATCTCCTTTGTTGATTGCCTCTGCAACCAACTGTACAATAAACAGCACTGAAGAATCTAATGAGGCTCCAGTGAATTACAACTTTATTTGAAAATTGTGTGTCTTTTTTTATATACAGAAATGTATTTGTGGCATTTAAAGCATGTTGAAATTAGTTCACACAAAGATAATAAGGCCAGTCCGCTCTTCCCAACTCTCTTCTTCTTACTTCTGTCTGCCCCTGTGCTGTCACATATGCCCCAAATAGCTTTTTATCACACCAAACATTTGATAAGTTCCAGCGGGAAAAGCATAAGTGTTACTGATAACATTAAGCATGGCTCTGTCCAGGCCAAATCAAATCAGGACAGTGTCACAGAGAATCAGCAAGTGGCTGAAACTTGGGAAACAGAAAGAACTGAGCTGTCATTGGTAAATACACCTGTACTTTTTTCTACTGTAAAACTATCACCTCAAATATAGGCCTATGGCCTCCAGGTTTACACGTAGTGATTGAGAGAAAGCTGAAAGAAAAAGCCATGACAGAAACCAGAACATTGAGACTATGTCTGGAATTCCCCCCCAGAAGGAAGTGGATATGCCTTTCTTCTTTAGGTTAGATTTAGTCACTCGGAGATACGTGGGCAGCACAACTGGGAATCTGACCAAAAAAAACCTTTTTTGGTCAACAAAAAGCATTTCTGATATTAAAATTCAGTTGTGTGGATGTATTACCGCAAATAAGCAGGGCAGGGTCTCAACAGAAATGAGGTTGATGCTGCACATGCTGGAGGAGGATTGAAAAAAAAAAGCTTTCGTATCAGTTAATGGTATAATTGCAATTACTAACGACTGCACAACAATCTGGAAAAAAGAGGATAAGAGGATATGAGAAAAAAATCTAAAAAATAAACTAAACTAAATATATGAAATGTCGTTAAGTAGTACAATATTTATATTACAAATATATATAACGCAGTGTCACTATGAGACATGTGAGGGTTATGATTTCTTTATCAGAGACAAAATTCAATAAGCATAGAGATGAGCTGAGCTGTAATTAAAAACGGAGTAAATACAACAGCTGTCACAGATCTCAGCGCTCTTCCCGCTCACATGCATGGTTGTGACAGTTTTGGACTAAGCGGCTTTCCGTAGACTGGTGTATTTGTAGCTGGAGTAGCTAACTGTCTGACAGAGAAACTCATGTCTGAGCTTCTTCATTTAGACCAAAATGCTGTGAAGTAAGACGATGTGGAGGTTGTCGTCGTAACGGGACAATGGACAGACGGGGTAAGAGTGTTTAAATGCTGTGGTTTGCTCCAGAGTACTGAGATATAGCCGCACAGTTGTGCTTTTGCTAACATTCAGATAAGCAGTTGTTATCTGCTCTGTGCTGCTGACTGTGGAAAACAACATGTATCAGTTCCTCTTATGTTTTAAACTTAACATTATCCATTATGTACTTATCAAAAGCGTATTTACTGAACAGTTTAGCACAAAGTATAACAACATAAGCACGTATTAAAACAAGTCAACATTGTGAAATTAAGTTCAAGAAGATAATAGAACAAGTAATAGAGAAAATAAATACAACGTAAAGGAAGCTATACAGAAAGAATGCTGTAGATGCTTTCAATACACCTTTGTCACCAATTAGGTTTATTTGTTTAATTATATAATTAAATTCAACAAAAAACAACAGAAACATCTCTATGTGAGTATTTGCATTATTATCTCCTTAACTAACCCATAACTAACTTTGTTAGTTATGATATTCTACTATCAATGAAAAGCCTTATAATCATGATGCTTCCTGGTGTCTTTTGTACATTTGATATAACAGGTTTTTTAGGAAGAATTTTCAAATGTATAACATGATAATTGCCAAATTTTTTATGTGCATTACACTGATGTAGCCTTTAGTAATTCTAATGTATTTGGAAATAACACACTCAATACAGTACATTGTTTTAACAAGCCATTATCGACTAGAAATAAAATAGTTTGACCAGAATTAGGGCATTCTTACCAAACTACTAGCCTGAGTCATGCTAAGAGTAGGTCTCACTAAATACTTGACATTTGATTCTTGACACCCTGTAGAAGCTATTTTTCCTGTATTTTCTTGATGTGTTTCATAATTACAGCATATGAACATTATAGCATTGCTAAAACAACACAAATTAGTGGTACTGTATATCTTTTTACGTGGTGTATTATGTATGTATTATTATTATTATGTCATTTTCATATTAAGCTATAAAACAGTGGGATAAGCCCCCCCCCCCAAGACCATTTCCATTTAGCACATAATTTTACCACCTTCTCCAGAGAAGTTAAGCGCATATTTTATTGTCTTAACAGGATTTAAGATGATGGTGATGAAGGTATAAATAAGTCAATTTGAGCCTTTACAAATTATTATTATTATTATTATAAATTAATTATAGCAGTTGTTGCTTTGAACTCAAAAACAACTTACAAACAAGTGTAACACAGTGGCATAAAGTGGCATTAAGTAGAATAGGATTTAATAGAACAAGACTCCAAACCCCAAATGGTTGGCATTGTATGAGGCTGAGGTTATGCTGTGTGTATTTTTTATTTTTTTGGTCTCGTTTCCTTTTTTCAAGCTAAGCAGATGATTGCAGTGTATTGCGGTGTGATTTAAAATGAAAGCTGTGATTTTCTGTGGGTCAATCAGATCAGTTCATTGTTGGACGTAGCCAGAAACGTAAAGACGAGTGTTAGGACAAAACATTATCTGTAGAATTATTGATTTATGCCTGAGGCAAAGGTAACCTGGACACAGTGATGGTTTCTAGACATAGTTAGGTGAGGTAAGAGAAGGAAGTGGCTACTGTAAACCAGCTGGAATGTATTACTTGAAACACTGGCAGCTATAGGTCAAGTATTGTCTCACGGCGTCATGAGTCTGCCACAGTAAACGAATTGTGAATATTGTTTATGAACCAAAAAAACAACTGTAAATAAATACTCATGGTTGAGACACTGTAAAGCATGTGAACGCTCGCCAAAGTTGGACGATGACATTCCACTTCAGGAATTTTGAACATCTGACAGCGCATTAATTCAGCATTACTCATTCACAGTTCTCCACATGATTCAATTACAAACATCATGTGCATAATCACAAAGCAGATGACACAGATCATGGGTTGCTTGTGTAGTGTGCAGTGACCTGTATTTTTTTTCTTATGTCTATTAGGCCTAGTAGACATTACAGCATGAGTACAGATCGGTTATGATCTATTGGGTGGCTATTTTAAAAGGTATTATAAATACCTTTTTATACGGATGAGGTTGTTAAAGAACAACATTTAAATGCGTACATTAAGTACATATTCAATAGGGAGCACACAATTGCTGCATTCACATCTGTTCAGCCCAGCTGAATTCGAAGGCACTGAAAGAGGGTTTGGTAATGTCGTGTTTTCTCTCCACGTGTGTTGTCTCTGACACCACGTCGGTTCTTGGTCAGGATTGGCTGTGGGCGTTTGTGCTCCACAGTCGCTTGAGAAGCCGGTGAGATGACTTGAGTTGAGTTTGGTGGGTGTGAGGCGTTCACGGCTCCACTCTCAGGTACAGGGGAGACCAATGCTCCTGCTGCTGCTGCTGCTGTAGACGCGCAGGTGAGCTCGCAGCACTGAAACCTATTTCCTCCTTCATACATAAACTTTTCCGGAACATATTCCGTCGTCGAGTTGACGGTAAGATTACAGTTTCTTCTTCAAAGTGTTTCGATTTCACCGAAGTATTCTGTTGGTGCGAGTTTAGTCTTTTCCCATTATTTTTTGGGAAGCGGAAGAGAGTAGTTTCCGGTTTGACACGTTAATACGTGTTTTCTACTCCCTTAGATTATTTTGTACATATGGAGAAACGGTCATTTGCTGTGGTGATAAACATACACATCTTTAAAGACAGACAGAGTTTACTGTCTGTCTCCTTTAACTATAAAGATAATGTTTATGCAGGAGCTCACTTTAACAGGTGTGTTAACTGACCTCAGGTCAGCT
Organism: Microchirus variegatus; assembly: GCF_963457635.1. Taxonomy (NCBI): domain Eukaryota; kingdom Metazoa; phylum Chordata; class Actinopteri; order Pleuronectiformes; family Soleidae; genus Microchirus; species Microchirus variegatus. Next base: position 13,983,499 of record NC_139810.1, read on the forward strand.
TATGGCAGCTATTCAAGCATCTCACGTCATCTCACATTCTCCAAACCTGTCTGTCTTCATATGAAACTGGAATTAGGGCTGGATGTTATCATGATGAAGAACGGTTACAGATCACGCATTATTAATGTAGCAAATGATATTTCAACAAGACAGTAAGACAACCTGGTGGCAACAATCCCAAAATAAAATCATCAAATGTCAAAATAAATAAAAGAACAATAAAACAAGAAGGCTAGTGAAAGATAGTGAATACAGTTAATTTTGTTTTTAAATGTCTTTTTTTTTTCTTAATTTACATTTAAGTCAACAACATTTAATGTCTACATTAACTCTTATTATATTAACACCAAGGTAAAATTATATTGCAGTATATAAAGTAATTGAATCATTGCCCAGTCCTTACTGGAAATGGTGAGAAGACTTGAACAGCACCATAAATAGTCGGGATGAGAATCGGTATCAGTCAGTATCGGTCCGATACCGGTCAAGATCACTGGATTTAATATTTTTGTCTTGTTCTGATTTTAATTACTCAGTTTTTGGTTTGTTTTGATTTTTCCTCTTTCTCCTTGTTTTATCCTCTAATGCTTAGAAGCAAAAGTCATCATCCTTGTACGGTGTGTCTGTAGGGTTATACATTTGTGTATGTTCCTTTTGTAAAATATGACTTATAACAAATTCTAGGTGGTTGCTATACACCATAACATTTTGTAAGAGTTGTTAAAAAAACAAAAATCACTGGATCAGATATCGGACAGATGACAATTTAAAATCCATTGCTATTCAAAACTAAAAATGTGAATTAAAATCAGCAAAAGCATGTTTGATCTGTTAATTTCTTGTTTTTTAGTCTATCAGACTAATATCTGTATCAGTAGATACTGTAGTTTGTGATATTGATATCTGTACTGGACACAAAAAGTGGCATCGTCCCATCCTTAATAAATAGTTAAGACATTCAGTTTTACTGTTTTACCCATACACACATCATCATCCATAACATTGAAACCAGATATAGTTTTAGTGCATACGCATGTATGATATGTTGAAAATATACAGTATTATAGTCATGCGTCTATATACATATGTTGTGTACAGATTGTAGCACAAGTCATGCACTGTACTCAGAAATAAACATGTTATCAATGTAGTGGAATTCTTTGTTTTGTCTCTGTATCGGCTTGTAAAACTGTCTATGTAGAAATTTTACAGAAAATTTAGTAGAAATAACCTAAAACAATTATGTATGTGTTGGAAAAACTTTTAAGAGGGAGATACACTGATAGGTGAATAGGCTACTAGATTAAATGTAGTGACGTAGTGTCAGTGCACAGAAGGTTGCTGCTTTGTGCCAGCGTGTATGAAAGTAAAAGAGTCAGAGCAAATATTGACATATTTTTGTCAACATCGATTGTACATGTTTGTGTTGTGCTGCTGTCCGGGTCACACATATAATTGTATCAGAGGAACTGTTGTGTTAATGGAACATCAACCTGTTCTGCAGGTAGCGTGGTGGTGCTGCCGAGCGGGTTCCCATCGCCCTGTCCTCAAGACCGTGTACTGAGTCCTGACTCACACATGGTAAGAAAATGATTTTTTACTATGGCAGTGG